>NW_027361907.1:9140000-9595000 GCF_039654945.1 Dendrobates tinctorius | reverse complement strand
AGGGAAATGTTGAGAGCAAGAGGGTTCACGGAGGGGTTAGTCAATACCCTCCTACAGAGTCGAAAATTGGCCACTACAAAGATTTACACCAGGGTATGGAGAAAGTTCCTAGAGTTCCACACAGCTCCCGACTCTAGAGAAATCCCGATAACACCAATTCTAGAATTTCTTCAAACAGGGAAAGATCTAGGGCTATCCATCAACACACTAAAAGTTCAAGTGTCTGCTCTAGGGGCCCTCTATAGTTATAATGTGGCAGGCAATAGATGGATAGCCAGATTCATCTCTGGCTGTAAGCGGAGCGAACCAGTACACATACCCAGAGTGCCTCCCTTAGACTTGGATCTGGTGCTAGATGCCCTAACACGCTCCCCGTTTGATCCGTTAGACTCAATATCCCTTAAGCACCTATCTCTTAAGACGGTACTGCTGGTAGCACTAACTTCAGACAGAAGAGTCAGTGACATACAGGCACTTTCAATAGAACTCCCGTTCCTATTAACATTCCAGGATCAGCTGATATTAAAACCAGACCCCTCATACCTGCCAAAAGTAGCGGAGAAATTTCATAGGTCGCGAGAGATCCACCTCCCTTCATTTTAAAGTAACCCTTCTACTCCAGAGGAAGAAAAATTCCATACACTAGACGTTAGGAGAGCAGTATTACAATATATTGAGGGGTCTAGCAGCTGGAGGAAGAGTAGGGCTCTGTTTATTTCCTTCCAGGACCAAAAGAAGGGATATGAGGTCACAAGGGGTACCATGTCTCGATGGATCAGAGACGCGATATGTCTGGCATACTCCGCGAGAAATGAAGATTCTCCGGAGGAGATCAGGGCACATTCCGCCAGAGCTATGGCATCCTCCTGGGCGGAGAGGGGAGACGTCGCAATAGAGTCTATATGTAAGGCCGCAACATGGTCAACGCACCTCTCCCTTTTATAACCACTATAGGCTTGATTTATCATTCTCATCTGACCTAGCCTTTGGTAGAGCAGTCCTCAGCACGGTGGTCCCTCCCAGGTGAAGGTCTCTGAAAGTCTCTCCAAGTGGGTGATGTCGTGGCGAAGGGTAAAAAGCCGGATTACTTACCAGTAATGCTCTTTTAATGAGTCCACGACAGCACCCGCTCACTACCTTCCCTGGAGGTTAGCATAATGTATATACACCTTCTTAGATATAGAACTGATGAACTAAAATATTGAATAATATAATGGCCTAATAATTGGCGGTCCTCCGGGTACTCTGAAATCCAACTGAGGAGGAGAGGTGGACCGCCCTCTTTTATCTCTGTAGGTTTCCTGTTCCTATGGGCGGATCCCTCTCTTCAAGCGGGTGCTGTCGTGGACTCATTAAAAGAGCATTACCGGTAAGTAATCCGGCTTTTTGCTCTATGGCGTAAAGTTTCTGAGATAGAAGTACTTTTGTTATTACGTTATTTCTGCATTTTCAGTGTATGTGGTTTTTCCTCTCTTATTCACACTTCTTTGCTTCTCTTACTTAATTGTGAATTTTCTTACAGGGAAAATATCAGTAAAGGTTTTAGTGAGATTTATGGGAAGGAGTATTGACTGTGCAGTCAACCAATGACTGCTTCTCGGAAAGCCTCATGTTATGGGGAGGAGCTAACTTATGAGGCGGTAAGATTTGAGTCAGTCAGAAAAGGATGGTGATGGCAGCAAGGACTGGTATGTGTGACTCTGACAGGAGACAGGCCTCTACAGGGATCTGAGCCCTGCCACAGGGAGATAGAAGGGAAGAGGCAGCGGACAGCCGCCATTGTGAGAGGAGAGGATTTTCACTGCATTTTTGTGAGGGCAAGTTGCCTCAGAGGGAAGAAAACAGCTCAGCTACTGAGGTGTAACTGAGTGAGGGTCTCCACAGAGAGAGAACCTGAAAGCAGCCAATATCACACTGAGAAACTGCCTGTCTGCAAATGTCCATCTGTACGGAATAGGCTGACCCGTTTACCTCACAACTGTATATAGTTATCTACCAGATTACCTCCAGTATAGTCAGTTCTAAATACAAGCTGCCTCTGTCATCTCTGGGGAAATATCTATATATAGTCGGTCGGCTCATCACTTTTTTTTTTTTAGTTTGTCACATACCATTACTCTTCTGTTTGATCTGATTTAAAGGAGAAAAATAACCCGACAGTGTATCAATCATCCAAACAGATTCTGCTATGTGTGTGGTTCTTTTACAACAAAAAGGGCAAGTACGTTCAATCACTCATGATATTAAAAAGATGCACCAGATGTACTTTAAGTGTCCACTTGGTGATCATGACAAAAGCTGGGCCTCTAATGTGATATGCTCAAGCTGTTCAAATGGTCTTTGTGACTGGTTCAATATGAGGAAAGTGGCTTTGCCGTTTGTTGTTCCCATGATTTGGAGAGAACCCAAAAATCATAGTGATGGCTGCTACTTTTGTTTTGTGAAACTGAAGGGCTTGTCTATAAAGAACAAACATAAGATTAATTACCCTGAACTTGAATCTGCGACTAGGCCAGTTCCACATGATGGCACTGTGCCAGTTCCTGTACCACCGTTGTCTGCAGAGGCGTAGTTAGGGTTTTGGTTCGGGGGGGGGAGAAACTTCTGAGTGGGCCCCTAACTAGGTAACTTTGATTACAACTCTGTGACGCACCCTAATAGTGGATGTAGGAGATGACTGCGCTGTTACTGAAAATAATCCCTATATAAAGACCAATATTGATATTACCACCATATGGTCAGTGGTAAATACCAGCCCTACAAAACATATAAGTGATTACAGCACAGTTATAGTTGGTGTCTTACCGTTGATGATCTTTCTGATGAAATCGTTCACTTTTCATGTCTTTTCCATCTGGCCCAGACCGACATGACAACTCCTCCAGCCACGACTCTGCTACAGAGAATACAACAACGACATGTTTCACTTTTCATATTCCATCTCCATCACCATGTATCCCCAACCTGCACAAACCCCTCATCCTGCTGATACCCCAATGCTGAGCCGCTGCTGCCGTATGTGTCCCTATTACTGAACCGGATACCCCAATGCTGAGCCGCTGCTGCTGTATGTGTCCCTATTACTGCACCTGATACCCCAATGCTGAGCCGCTGCTGCTGTATGTGTCCCTATTACTGCACTTGATACCCCAATACTGAGCCACTACTGCTGCATGTGTCCTTATTACACCTGATAGCCCAATGCTGAGCCGCTGCTGCCGTATGTGTCACTATTACTGCACCTGATACTCCCTATACACACACGGCTCCGCTCCGCACCCCCTATAGACACACGGCTCTGCTCCGTACACCTTGTACACACACAGCTCTGCTCCGTACACGCTGTACACACGCGGCTCTGCTCCGTACACGCTGTACACACGCGGCTCTGCTCCGTACACGCTGTACACACGCGGCTCTGCTCCGTACACGCTGTACACACGCGGCTCTGCTCCGTACACGCTGTACACACGCGGCTCTGCTCCGTACACGCTGTACACACGCGGCTCTGCTCCGTACACGCTGTACACACGCGGCTCTGCTCCGTACACGCTGTACACACGCGGCTCTGCTCCGTACACGCTGTACACACGCGGCTCTGCTCCGTACACGCTGTACACACGCGGCTCTGCTCCGTACACGCTGTACACACGCGGCTCTGCTCCGTACACGCTGTACACACGCGGCTCTGCTCCGTACACGCTGTACACACGCGGCTCTGCTCCGTACACGCTGTACACACGCGGCTCTGCTCCGTACACGCTGTACACACGCGGCTCTGCTCCGTACACGCTGTACACACGCGGCTCTGCTCCGTACACGCTGTACACACGCGGCTCTGCTCCGTACACGCTGTACACACGCGGCTCTGCTCCGTACACGCTGTACACACGCGGCTCTGCTCCGTACACGCTGTACACACGCGGCTCTGCTCCGTACACGCTGTACACACGCGGCTCTGCTCCGTACACGCTGTACACACGCGGCTCTGCTCCGTACACGCTGTACACACGCGGCTCTGCTCCGTACACGCTGTACACACGCGGCTCTGCTCCGTACACGCTGTACACACGCGGCTCTGCTCCGTACACGCTGTACACACGCGGCTCTGCTCCGTACACGCTGTACACACGCGGTTCTGCTCCTTACACGCTGTACACACGCGGCTCTGCTCCGTACACGCTGTACACACGCGGCTCTGCTCCGTACACGCTGTACACACGTGGCTCCGCTCCGTACACCTTGTGCACACCTGGCTCTGCTCCGTACACGCTGTAAACACGTGGCTCCGCTCCGTACACTTTGTACACACCTGGCTCCGCTCCGTACACCCCGTACACACACTGCTCCGCTCCGTACACCTTGTACACACGCAGCTCTGCTCCGTGCACCTTGTACACACGCAGCTCTGATCCGTACACACACGGCTCTACTCCGTACACCCCGTACACACACAGCTCCGCTCCGTACACCCCGTTCACACACGGCTCCGCTGCGTACACCTTGTACACAAACGGCTCCGCTCACCCCATACACACACGGCTCCGCTCCTCCGTACACCTCATACATGCATATCTCTGCTCCGTACACCTCATACACACACACAGCCTGCTACATCCACCCTGTAAACCCTCCTGACCCCACCCAGAAACTTCACCTCATCCAGTCAGCACCATGACAACCAGCACAGCAGAGTCCTGCAGCCACTGAAGACCCCTGATCATGTGACCGCTTACGCCGCCCCTCTTGTGACCTCCTCGCAGGTCCTATGCGCACAGAATAGCCCAGGTCGACATTGCTGGCTGAGAGGTGGGGGGCCCCCACCGCCTTCTCAGGGGCCCATAGCGGCCAGGCAGCAGAGTAGGGAGATCGATTCTCCCTGCTCTGCCGCAGAATAGTGGTGTAGTGTAGTGTAGCTCCGGTGGGCCCACTCAAAGCGCGGAGACTGGTAGCTACACTACTGGTTGTCTGGATTGGATGAAGCTGAAGTAGAATATGAAGACTATAGAGCTGATGCTACTGGCGAAGACATGGAGACCTTAAGTCAAGATGAGTATGTACCTAAGGGTATGTGCACACGCTGCGGATTCTGCTGCGGATCCAGAGCGGATTTGGCCCTGCGGGTCTGCAGCAGATTCTGCTGCGTTGTACAGTACCTTTATTTCCTATGGGAAAAAAAAGGCAGTGCACATTCTGCGGATTTTTCCGCGGGTTACAATCCGCAGCATGTCAATTTTTTGTGCGGTTTCACACCTTATCATTATGAGGTGTGAAACCGCAGGGCAAAACCGCAGGCTAATCCGCAGATAAACCGCAGGACTTTTGTCCTGCGAATTTACCTGCGGATTTTCCAACAAAATCCGCACAACCTAAAAACTACGTTGGCACATAGTCTGATGGAGCAGCCAGAACACTTTACTCAACATGAATTAAATGATCTCATCAGAGACCTTTCATTGTGAAAAGATAAAGCTGAACATCTTGCATCTAGGTTGAAACAGAAGAATCCTCTTCATGATAATGTTAAAGTGTGTTATTACCGAAATAGAAGTAACACTTCAACACAATGTTTCACAGTTGATGGACCAATGGTGTACTGTAACAATGTGAATGGCATCTTTGAAGAACTGAATCAAGAGTATTTTGTTGCAGATTGGCGATTTTTTTATTGACTCATCCCAGAGAAGTTTGAAAGCAGTGGTGCTTCACAGTGGAAATATGAAACCATCAATCCCTATTGCTCACTCATGTCATCTAAAGGAAGGTTATGAAAATCTGTCAGTTGTTTTGGATGCTATACCATATAAGCATCAGCAATGGAATATCTGTGGAGATTTGAAAGTGATTGGTCTGCTAATGGGAATGCAAGGACATTTCACAAAATATTGCTGCTTCTTGTCTATATGGGACAGTAGAAATACAGTAGAGCATTATGTTTTTCGTGATTGGGGACAGAGAAACATCTATGCTCCAGGTACAGACAATGTTCAGCATAATCCTTTAGTTGCTCCTACAAAAATCTTTCTTCCTCCACTACATATAAAGTTGGGATTGATTAAAAAGCCATGGCAAAGACAAATTCACAAGGGTTGCAGTACATTTCACAGAAATTCTCCAGCATTTCACCGGGAAAACTGTTGGTCCTCAGGTCAGAGGGTTTAAGAGAAATTATGTGTTTGAAGGAACTCTAAATGATAAGGAATTGAGATCTTGGAAAACCTTCAAGTGGATCTGTGAAAACTTCTTAGGAAAACAAAACTCTCCAGATTATGTTGAAGGTGTTGAGGAACTGCTGAATGCATACCAGTGTCTGGGATGTCGCATGTCTCTGAAAATGCACTTATTGCATTCACATTTTTCCTCAAAATCTTGCGGATGTAAGCGATGAACAAGGCGAGCGGTTTCACCCGGACATTAAAGGAATGGAGCACCGCTATCAGGGTTTTAGGAATGACTCAATGATGGCAGATTACTGTTGGATGTTACATAGGGACAATCCTGAAAAATCGTATCAACGACAGCCTAATGTCAAGCACTTTTATTTTCTGCTCATATTTTGGTTTCTATTTTGATTGCGGAATTATTTTGGTTCAGTAAAAACTGTTTTGTAAGGTGAATGATTTTTTCTGATATGTAGGTTACTGTTTTCTTAATGTCACTCGTATATTTCCTATACCTTATAATAATGCTGCTGCTCCATGTAAACGATATGTGCTACAGAAAAACTATATCCGTTTTTTAAATCAGGACAAAAAGATGATTCAGAAAAGTACAAAGTCACCTGCGATGATTGCAAAAAATATTTTTTATGTAGAAAAACTCCAGATACTTGTTTCCTGCACTGCGGCGTTTTCACAATGTCAGTGGCAGGTCTGCTGGCGCTCAGGTGACGTCATTATTCCACATGAGCGCTGCAGCCTATCAGTGGTCACTGATGGGCTGCCAATTTCACTCTTTCCTTGGACATCCAAGTTTCGTCAAGTGTGAGTGTGATTTGCTGCTGTGCTCGCGTGGCATAACAATATCACCCACAGACCAGCCACCAACATCGCTAGAACGCTGCCAGTGTAGGAGGTGAGTATCTGCAATGACCCCGCTGCCTCCTCGCCACTACCGTAGATACTGCAACCCCTGACCTTCTGTCTCCTTCCGCACCATCCTGTAGCATGTAAGCCTGCAAGGGCAGGGTCCTCTCCCCTCTGTATCAGTCTGTCATTATTAGTTTGTTTACTGTAAGCGATATCTGTAATTTGTATGTAACCCTGTCTCATGTACAGCACCATGGAATCAATGGTGCTATATAAATAAATAATAATCTGCATTTAAAGGGGAGTTCCCTAAAAATCAAGTTCTCATGTCCACGGGAACTTGCTGATCTTGGGGATACGATTGTTGGGACCCCATCGTTAATTGGGAATAACCCTCTTAGAGGTGCATAGTTCAAGTAGTGGATAATCCGGTTAATAATTTATTTGCTATCTATATTTCACAATATGTGATCCTAATTAGAAATACTGTTGATACTCCATTATTGTGCACGTATTGCTAATCAGCTCTTTTTACCATTCAGCTTTCTGCTCCAGAAGACAAATGTCAGCAGATGTTGGAACCTCCATATGATGAAATGTTTGCAGCCCATTTAAGGTGACTTAGCAGCAGATGAAGGGGATAAAAAGGTGTTGGGATAGGTTTGTATAACAGATGAAAGTAGTTGAGGTTATAGAGCTCCGTTCACACCGTTCCCCTCAAAAATGGCTTTCCAGAAACAGACAGTTTCTTCTGGCTCTATGATAAAGCGAACCTATCAGGTAATTTATTCTGCCTTTTCTGAAAGTAAAGTACAATAAAGGGAGAGACGCTGGGCCCTGTGGTGTGTCAGCTTACGTAATTGGGAGCAGGATGTCCAAGTGAATATCAAACGACTCCTAATAGCACCCTAAGTACCCTCCCCGCCACAGTGATTTACAGCCCTTTATGAGTGTTTACAAATGCTGACAATCACTGTCCACTGTGCAGAATTATTAGAGAAGTCTGCTGACCACATCATCATTTTTATGTAGATTTTCCAACTCCACATTGCATAAACTTGAATGATTATTGGATGAAGCAGATCAGGTGATGTGTATTTGTGTAATGATGAGGGTGAGGCCTAAGGATACAACAAAGTGTGCAGAATTATTATGCAGCTTGTTTTCCTCAGGAAAAATGGTCCAAAAAGAGATTTAACTGACTCTGAAAAGTCAAAAATTGTTACAAGTTTTACAGAGGGATGCAGCACATTTGAAAAATATTGGGGGGTGATAAGAGAATCATCAAAAGTTTTGTTGTCAATAGAGTCGCGAAAACGTGTTGATAAAACAAGATCCATGTTGACTGCAAAACATTTGAGAAGAATCAAATGTGAAGCGACCAGGAACCAGTCATCCCCTGATGCTGTCATATTCCAAAACTGTAAACTCCCTGAAGGGCCCAGAAGTACAAGGTGTTCAGTACTCAGGGGAATGGCCAAGGTGAGGAAGGCTGAAACCCGACCACCATTGAACAAGACACAGAAGTTGAAACATTAAAACTGGGCCAAGAAAGGCTAGCCAAACAGTGGAGTAATTTGATGCATGCAAAGGAACAATGTCCTGCATAAAAATCATGGTTTTCTTGAAAGATGCAGACTTTTTCCTGTACCACTGTTTGAAAGTGTCTTCTAAAAACTTGCAGTAGGTTCGGGAGTTGATTTTAGTCCATCTTCAACCTGAAAAGATGCAACTAGCTCATCTTTAATCATTTCAACCCATAGCAAAACCCCACATCCACCTTGTTGACATCTGAGTCGAAGTGGAGGTCTGTGCCCATTACTGATCCAGCCACAGGCCCATCAAGAGTCACTCTCATCTAATCAGTCCAGAAAACCTGTTGTAAAATCTGTCTTCAGGTATTTCTTGGCCCAATCTTGACGTTTCAACTTCTGTGTCTTGTTCAGTGGTGGTCAGGTTTCAGCCGATCTCACCTTGGCCATGTCTCTAAGCACTGAACACCTTGTACTTCTGGGCACTCCAGGAATATGACAGCAGTGGAGTATAAGCACTGAACACCTTGTACTTCTGGGCACTCCAGGGATGATGCAGTTCTGGAATATGACAGCACTGGAGTATAATGGGCTCCTGGTCGCTTCAAGCTTGATTCTATTCTATTTGCCAGTTAAAGCACCACTCCAGCAGTTTTTTTTATTTCAGCCCTGGAGTGGTGTTACTGATGTAAGTTGTCTTACAAGGCTTATAGTCAGGGACCAGGTAACTGCCCGACAGCTCAGGGGGCAAGCACACAGGGTGGTGGAATAATAGGCAGCTTCTTACCTAGCAGGGAGAAGCTGAGGCACCACGTGGATGCAGGAAAGCCGGGTCCAGGACCTGCGGGGAGGGCAGAGCGGTAGAGATGCGCTCAGTGCCCGCAGGACCTGCGGTCACCTGACCGCACGTCAGAGGGAGGGGCGGAGCTACCGCTGAGCTCTAACAGCGCTGCTGAAAACAGTGACACTGGAGCGTCACAGAGAAGTTAGACAAAGCCAGGGGTCATACACAGAACGGGCAGCGTGGTACAAGAGGGGTGCTCAGTGGAGGGGTCAGACAAAGCCAGGGGTCATACACAGCACTGGCAGCGTGGTACAGGAGGGGTATTCAGGAGGGAGGTCAGATGTAGCCAAGGATCATACATAGCACGGGCAGAGAAAATACCAAATCAGCAAACCAGAGACGTAAACTGTAATAGAACAGGATCAAATACCAGGCAGACAGACAATGATTGGCGTGCAGCACGGGCGGAACAGGGTCGGGCACACTCAGATAGGAGTATAAACGACGGGACTGCTCTCCCCTGATGCTATAAGAACCCTCCCCAGATCCACAGAGAGGCTCTCCATATTAACTCCTACACCACCTGCCCTGAACTCACAACACACTATGACATAAGATACCTGCACTTAGTCCTATACTCACCAATCATCTGCATTATTTATCCGTATCACTCCGTTCAGTCTCCAGCAGTTTAGGACCTGCCGGATCTCTTCAGTGTTTTCTGGAGCAAGTTGGGGGTCACTTTCCAATGTAAGCTTTTGACCCTTACTTCTTAACAGTCATAAGTTTCGATCACAAGATGGCAGCGTGAGACTTGATGGGCGCTGGGAAGAGCTGAGGGTAATACCAGGTGCACAGACATTAGATTAGTAGCACCACTCCAGCATTGCAATAAGAAAAACACTGTAATGGTGCTTTAATGTGTGCTTTTTTTTTCTCAACACTTTTTTTGCTGCCCTGTTGACTACTTGCAACAACTTTTGATGGTTCTATGATCACATCCCAGTATCTTGAAAAAAGCTGCCTAATAATTCTGCCCACCTTGGTACAGGGTGTTGATATCCTTGGGTCAAATCCTCCTCATTACACAAGTACACATCCGGGACAGACGGCGTGCAGTAGAGTCACACAAGTATCACATCCTCACCGGGTAGTCAGTGACGTTCTTTAGAACAAGAGCAGAGAAAATAAGGCAACCTAATAAAAGCTCAGACGAGCTTTGTTCCTTAAGAAGAATCCTGGACAATTGTTTGGCCCTCATTTGTAGGAGCCTCACTTATAGGAGATTCTGGATCCCAATCACCACCATAATGGAAGTTGAAGTGGCTGTCAGGAGCTTCATACAGCCAAAGACTTAAATGTAAAGATGGCTGCATTTATAGGTCTTCTTAAACAGATAGCCAAAGAGAAAAATGCCAAACATCGGCCATAAATAGGAAACCCATTGCATGTAAGTATTTATCCAGCATTAATATCAACCGTTTCCTTACACAAAAGTGCACATTGAAGCAAATCTTAGGAATAAATGGCAATCAAACAGCTAACGAGAGTATCAGTCTAAGTAGTTATGGCACGCGTCCCTTGCAATACGGCAAACACAACTCACTGCTGTCAAACGACTGTAAAATGGCCAAAATGTTATATAGTATAAGCAAATGACATAAAACATGCTAATAACATCTTGGATGGATGGATATTTTGTGTAGTAAATATTAGGACACATTTTAGTAACATATGTAATGTATTTTAGTTTCTGTTACTAGCTCCCATGTTCTGTTTTTAGGTGCACTTATGCCGTTTCCAACCATGATTTTGTGGAGGCATACAAGTGCCAGACGGTTGTCGTTCAATATCCTTTTTACTGATGGGATACTATATTATTGATGTTTCATCAGACACTTCTTAGAAAGATATATTTCAGTATTTCCATCCAATATTCTAAATGTTTTCTTAACATTCATTACATCATTTCTGAAAATTTTCCAGGCGCATAAAGAAGAAAATTGGTGAGTATGACTATAAGTTTTTGATTTATTCCATATGGTGGCAAAGCTGGTTAGCTTTGTAGGGTAACTGTATGTCTGCCAAAAGCGCCTTGAAGAAGGTGTTGTCCTTCATATCCACATAAGCTCGGCTTCACTACATAGACTCCACAAAGGTCAGTAGGGTGGAGTGTCACCAAAAAATTGTTATTCTCACCTTCCGGTGTCCCGCGCAGCCTTCCCGCCTCTCTCCACGCTCCCGGTCCCAGTAATCCTTTGCGCGAATGACCGCGACACGTCGGGAGCCAAAATTGAGTTCTTCATAGCAGAATAGCTGCTAATTAAATTGCCGGCTTCTATCAAATCATTCCCCAACCCGACATGAAATGACACATGGTTTACATTCAGTAAAGCATTTCATTTCATGTTTTTTTTATATGTCCTTGACTAATAATTAGATGAGGATTTGTGTGCAAAATTTGGGATTTGTAGTTGTTATTTTAAGGGGTTAATTCATTGTTAAAAAATTTGTGGGTTTCCCATTGCCCTATATTGGTGGCGAGTGGGTTAATCTAACAAAGGGTTAATGTCACCATTTGATTGTAAGGTGACATTAACCCTTTGTTAGATTAACCCATTCGCCACCGCTACAGGGCAATGGGAAGCCCACGCATTTTTTTAACTTAGCCATTAAAATTAGTCCTAAATGACATAGAGCCGATCTCGCTTGCCCTCAAACACTATTTTTAAGAAAATAGTACTGGTGAAGTATCGCTTAATATGATATGGGATGCTATGAAAGCCTGTTTGAGAGGGACTTTAATTCAGGGGGTCAGCAGGTCCAAGACTAAATCTATTCAGTTTGGAGTATTTCTTAGGGAACGAGTCCAGGCGACAGAGCATAAATACATATCTACCGGGGAATCACGAGATTTTCTGGAGTGGAAGGAGGCACAAAAGGCGTATGACTCTCACATTAAAGAAAGGTCTAATAACAACAGATTATTCTCATAGCACAGTTTTTTTTGAAGAAGGGGAGAAGGCAGTCCAGGGCACAGAGGGGGAATACATTTATTGGAGCACTCAGGGATCAAAATGGGGCACTAGTTAATTGTCCAGACGAAATTTTAACAATTTTCTCAGAATTTTGTAAAGAGCTTTACAGCTCTAAGAACAGTATAATAAAGAAAAAATAATGTCATACATAGATGGTATTTCATTGCCCACACTTTCAGACACGGACAGGATCTATTTAAATATTTAAATTTAAACAGTTGGAAGAATTGCAAGACGCGGTCGCCTCTATTCCCAATAATAAATCACCGGGTTCAGATGGCATACCCGCAGAAATTTATAAAAAGTTTGGAGATATCTTATTTCCCCAGCTCCTTAAGACCTTTCAGGGGACGACCGAGACTGGCTCTTTACCCCCATCAATGCAGGAGGCTCTAGTTGTAGTTATCCCTAAACCAGAAAAAGATCCTTTATTGCCTGATTCTTACAGACCTATCTCTCCATTTCCTACAGATATTAAAATTATAGCCAAGGTATTAGCCACCAGACTGAACAGAGCAATACTTTCCCTAATCCACACAGATCAATCTGGATTTATGCCCTCCAGATCAACAGCGGTAAATATTAGGCGATTATATCTTAATATACAATTACTGGCCGACAACTCAGGAGATAGAGCAGTTTGCTCTCTTGATGCCGCTAAGGCCTTTGATTCTATTGAATGGGAGTTTCGTTGGGCTGTGCTACATAAATTTGGGCTGGGGGAACCATTTATTTCTTGGGTAAAGCTCCTATATTGTACTCCTAAAGCAAGAATTAAAGTTAATGGCCGTCTCACTACACCGTTTCACTTGGGAAGAGGTACCCGACAGGGATGCCCCTTATCACCACTATTATTCGCCATGGCCATTGGACCCATGGCAGTAATGATTAGATTCAACCCAAGAATAACAGGGTTTCAGCGAGGGGGACTAGAGGAAAAGATTGCCTTATATGCCGACGACACATTGCTTTTTCTAGATAATTCATCTAATGCACTGTCAGAGGCCATGAAGGTAATAAAGGAATTTGGGCACTATTCAGGGTTCAGGATCAATTGGGGCAAATCAGCACTCCTACCGATGGATAATGTGGCTAATACATCCAATTATGATTTTTCAGGCCTACTGGTGGTCTCACAATTTAAATATTTGGGGGTACAGATTACTCTGCGGGTCAGTGATTATGAGAGCCTCAATCTCCTCCCCATTCTTTCTAGGTTTAAGCTTAAGAAAGATATCTGGCTACGTTTGCCTTTATTGGTGATGGAATGAACTAATCTAATTAAAATGATTTGGATGCCTCAATTACTATACATGATACATAATTCACCACAGTGGATTCCGCAGAGATTTTTCCATAAGATAAGCTCACTATTTAGGGAGCTAATATGGGGTAAAGGACCTCCACGGATCAGATTGGAAATTTTACAAAGAGAAAAGTGCAATGGGGGTTTGGCTGTCCCTTACCCATGGGTATACTACATGGCAGCACAGTTACAACATATACGTGGTTGGGATGATCCAGGGGGAGGGGGAGCCCAGCAACAACTCTTGCAACAATGCTTTGACTCAGATAGTCTGTATGAAATATTAGTCGGGGGGTTTTGGTACAAAAACACATGGATTCCCTACTCTGTTATTAAAGGGAATCTGTCACCCCTTTTTTGAGATATCATATAATGATATCATTCAATTGTGTGTCACATAAGTATTCTCTTAGTACTTTTGCTTCCCGCTGCCCCCGCACCTTTCATGCATAAATACCTTGTTTATATCGGTTCAGATGTATGTAAACTGCTGCTGTCCGGTCCGCTGGGCAGGGCTTATTCACCTGCTCCCCCCCTCCCTGTCTTGCTCTACGCATTTCTTCTTGTGTATGCATGAAAGGTGCTGGGTCAGGGGGAAGCAAAAGTACTAAGAGAATCCTTATGTGACACACAATTGAATGATTTCATTATATGATATCTTAAAAAAGGGGTGACAGATTCCCTTTAATCCATAAATTATGGGAGAAAGTTAAAAAAAAATGCAGGATATCCATGGGGTGTCTCAATATACTTCTATATGGAATACCCCTTCCCTTTCTAATCTCAGCCACTTGGAGGGTTTTGAGAGCTGGGCCCGAAGAGGGATACGTAGATTTGAACATATATTGGCTAATCAGTTTGGAAAAAGGTATACCGTATTTTCCGCTTTGTAAGACGCACTTTTTTTCCCCCAAACTTGGGGGAAAAATGGGGGTGCGTCTTACAAAGAGGATATACATTACCGGGTGTAGGCCGCAGGGGTGTCCGGCTGTCCGTCGGCGCTGTGGGTGTCTCCGGGTGCCCAGCGGTGTCTCCACGTGCCCAGCGGTGTCTCCGGTTCCAATCCCGGGGCTCTGGCGACATTTTGCGACAGGCCAGAGCCCCGAGGCGCCCCCTCGGCTCCCTCTGTTTTGGCTCCGGCAATATGGCGGCCGCCGCCGGGGGCAGCGCATGCGCTGATGGTGATCTCGGGACAGATCTCGCTGAAATCTCATCTCTCGAGATCTCAGTCCCGAGATCGCCAATAAAATAAAAATTACTTTAATTAAAAAGAAAAAAAATTTTGTCCTAAATATTCTAGGTGGTTAGTGACCCATTGGAAGGGGAAATCTTGTTTGAGCTGTAGGATAATAGTGGCAGGAAGGGATATGTTCATGACGTACGATTTTGTTTGGTTCATTTGTAGGATGGCTATATGTTCAAAGTTGTTAAGGGATTGCAGCAGGGCAGGCAAGAAGATTGGGGGGTCGGTTAAAATGGGCAATATATCGACTGCAAGCACAATCCAACGCAATTTCTATAGCTTGTATGTATATTTGGTTTGAGGCGGAGGTGGATTGCTAGTGACTCGATTTCCAGGAAAAATAATAGTGGCAATAGGGGACGCGCTGGACGAGTACCTCTTTTTATGGGAAAAAATGCTGAGGAAAAACCGTTATAGGGGACATAACCCGAAGGGGAACTGTATAAAGCATAGATCCATGAAAGAAATTGATCTCTGCAGGGCTGCAAATAAATATGGCCAAGAGATAGAATTGAAGGTTTTTTAATGTCAAGTGATAATAGCATACTTGCTATTTTATATTGTTTGCAGTGGTGCAGAAAGTGGTAAATTCTTTGGATGTTGTTTGACTCTAGTCTGTTGGGTACAAAGCCAACCTGATCTTTATAAGGGATCTCAGACCTGAGTTTAGGCGCCGAGACATAATTTTTGCTAAAAGTTAAAGATCTGTGTTGATCAGGGATATTGGGCTGTAGCTAGACCATAATATATGATCCGAATTTGGCTTGGGTGGGTATCGTGGAAATCGCTGCCATTAGAGAGGATGAACCTTGCGTATGGCCATCGCTTAAAGAATTAAAATAGCTGATGAGGTGGGGAATTACAATAGACTTGTACTTGGAATAAAGGGCTGTGAATCCTTCTGGGCCTCGTTTTTTGTTAATTTTTTAAAGTGCTGAATAGCAGTTTCTATTTTAGAAGGAGTGATTAGAATCTTTTCAAAACTCTACCCTTATCCCATCCCTCAGTCCTAACTTGATCAAATTCCTAAATGAAGCCATCCTTCATTTAGGAATTTGATTGAGTTAGGACTGAGGGATGGGAGAAGGGTAGAGTTTTGTAAAGATTCAATTTTTTTGTGTTATTGGCAGAGGTGTCATTATATAGTTGTTCCAAGTGGCTGTTGAAACTGGTGGGTAATTTATTGCAGGTTGGATGTAAGGCCTGTGATTGTACACAGACGTATAGGACTATGAGGTGTCGGAAGGCATTTGAGGCGTCGGGTAAAGTTGGAATTATTTTTTATTATAAAGGGTATAAATACGTTGAGACCAACAAATGACTTGGTCTGCATTCTTAGAGAGTCAGAGATCAAGTTCAGAGTGTGCGTGTGTGAGGTAGCGGTACGTTGAAGAGAGGGCAAGTTCTTCATCTGGGACTCCAATACTGACAACCTCTTCTGGAATTTCAGAGGTGAGGATTTTCTTGCTGCTTGCAGGAGTTGTTCCTTTATTTTGTAAAAGTGCATTTTGAGGATAATATCTCGGGGCGGTCTGTTTGGCTTGCTCTTACTCAGGACTTTGTGATTACAGTTCATCTCTAGGTGTTCGATGGGAATTCCAGGTGAAAGCTCTTGCAACAGGGCTGCAGCTCTGGATGGAAGGTCTGATACTTGTATTACTCCTGTGGGCATGAGTTTTTAAATCCTCTAACTTACTATTAAGGCAATAAGTTTATTCATAAAGTATCTCCAACTCTTTTTCATGGATAGTGAGGACTGTAGAAGTGTAGTCCATATTTTCTTCCAGATCAGAGGTACGAGATCCCAGCTCCATGAGTTCTTTAGAGAGTTCTTTAGTTAATTTATCTGACATTTTAGATAATTCCAAACTCAAGATAAATTGGAACTGTGAAAGTCATACTGCTTCATCCGGGGTAGGAGTGCACAGAGTCTGGATGCTGGGATTATTTCTGTATCATCTGGTAGGGAGGAGCATGATGATCAGTTGGGGAGTGTTGTCCGTATGACATATTGTTGCCAGGGTCTGCTGAAGATGGGTTCCTTTGGTTCGGATTCACTGAGGTAGTTCTTCGTAACTTCGGCATGAGGGTGTCTATTTTATGAGATAATCTGGTAGTTACTCCTGAGCTCTAGTTGAATCGAGTCAAGCGGAAAGCATAATACATGTTGATCTGTACAGGATGTAGAGGGGTGAGGATTAAGTTATCACGAAAGTCTCGGGTTATCACCCGCCAGAGTTTGCGTGGTTAGGCAGGTGTAGTTTCAGGTCAGAAGTGCAGATTAGCATATAAATTCACAAAGCCATATTAATAGCAACTATTTGCCATATCTTAGTGTGCAGTTCTGATGACTAGCCCCTGGATCTCAGCAGAATACTATTGGAAAATTTCTTGAAGCTTAAATTAGAAAGTGTTTCAGTTGCCTTTTGGTATCCCTAAAGATGTTAAGGATCAGTCTGGCCTGTTGGCACAGAGGCGTTGAGGGGCACTCTATTCTCCCAGCGCAGAGGGTCTTTATTGATGAGGTACAGAGGCAGGAGCCTCACTTTCAGCGTACCACCCAACACACAGAGAATGGTGGCAGGGGTTTACAGGAGGACTTCATTAAAGCTGGACGCAAGAGTCGGGGAAGCACGGGGGATTTTCCCAGGGTCAGTTTTAGACAAAGTGGGGCCCCAAATACTCACATATTGCACCATCACCCAGGAACATTTTGTATTTACATGTGCTGTGTTCAGGCCGTTAAACGAGCTCGATCGTCAATATTTTTTTTTTTTTTTAATTCGTTTATTGAACCATAAACAAGTGTACTGCATATATACTGGTATATAATGTTAAGCATAATAGAAGTACACATATATTTCACACTGCATTAAAATGTACAGCAAAATGTAAATACCAGTTGCATACAAATAAAGCAAAACATAATATGCATTAAATCACAGTGGCCTTGTGTTTATTATTCCAGTGATGAGATCTACCTGACTACTAAATCATACCTACATCTACAAGAACAAACAAAAAAAAACTATTCCGCAGCCTACTTCCACACACTTAGTTGTTTATTATGTGACATCTACACTCTACAAAGTAAGGTGAGAGGAATTCCACCTCTCCCATATCTTGTTGAATTTACCTGGGCACCCTCTATTCTGATATAATGTTCGCTCATATGAAATAATCGAGTTTACCAGGCTGATCCAGGACCCGAGAGAGGGAGATGAACTCCCCATCCACCGCAATGCCAATACCTTTCGTGCCATAAACAGTGTCTCCCTTAGGAATATCCCAACATATTGACCCCATGTCTCTTCATCCCATACTCCAAATAGACAGACCAGTGGCTCAAGGGGAACAGGAATTTGTACCAGAGACGTCAGTAGTGATGTCACTTCCCTCCAATATTGTGCAACAACCCGGACAACACCAAATCATATGAACAAAGTCTGCATCTATTGAATGACATCTCAAACATTCCGACGATTGGTATCGGCCCATCTTAAAGAGCCGAGTTGGAGTCAAATATGATTGATTTATAATATATAACTGTATCATCCTGTTAACAGACGGAGATACCTTGATCGATGACTCTAGAATTTCTTCCCACTCCTCTCCCTGTGTATCTTGGATGAGCCTTTCCCACTTCTTCTTAACGGAGTCCATGGTGGATTCTGTCCCTATTGACAACAGATATGTATATAGAGAAGAGATGAGACCCTGGGGGCCCTGTGATTTAAGGATCCCTATCAACGGTAGAGATGAAATAGCATTATCTGTACCTATACATCTCATATGTGATTGAAATGCTGATCTTAGCTGTAAATAACGAAAGAACTGAGACCTCGAGATACTGCGATTAATTTGTAATTGTTCAAAAGAGATCAAAGTTCCACGGTCATACAGATCGCCTATCATAGAGACACTATATTGAGCCCAAAACTCGGCAGATGGATGTTCAAGTAACGCCGGAAGGTAACCATTATTCCATAGGGGCATCTCAGCTACAATATCCTCAAATCCAACCACCCTCTTGATCTGTTTCTTTACCGCCAGATCGCAAATTTGACTTTAACCATCTCCTGTAGCAGATATATATTAAGGTGCAAATCAAGTTTACTGTCTTTAGAAATATGGACACCCAGGTATTTAAAACTGGTTACAATGGGTAGCAAGGTGAGAGTCTCAAGTCGTGGCATCGGAGCATGGGAAAGAGGCATCAGAGCAGATTTCCCCCAATTTATATATAGGCCAGAAAATTTACCAAATTTATTTATAATAGTGATCACTCTTGTCAGGGTTTCCTCCGCTTTGTCCATAAATATCACCATGTCGTCAGCATATAGGCCCATGGTGTCTGTCCGACCTGCTATTTCTATACCAGCAACATTAGGGGAAGATCTTATACGAATTGCAAGAGCAAAAAGGGCCGGGGAAAGGGGACACCCCTGACGAGTTCCCCTATGCAGTGAAAATGGCTCAGATATGGAATTATTTACAATGACCCGAGCCTTAGGCTTCATGTACAAAATACTGACCCATTTTTTAAATCTATCACCGAATCCATACCTCTGCAAACATGCACGGAGAAAAGGCCATTCAAGAGAGTCAAAGGCCTTGGCCGCATCCAGTGATGCCAATGCCCATTCATTGTCCTGCACCAGGGAGCTATATTGGACCACTGACTGGACTCATCTAATATTAATGAAGGTGCTCTTACCAGGCATAAAGCCAGTTTGGTCAGAGTGTACAAGATCTAATATGACTGAATTCAACCTCTTGGCCAAAATTTTTACCAATGATATGGGCCGATAAGATCCACAATCCTAAAGGGTCTTTCCCCTCCTTTTTAAGAACTATTATATTGGCCTCACAGAAGGATTCCGGCATGCATCCCCCCTCCCAAATCCCCTGAAACACCGTCAACAAAAGAGGCACCATTATCTCCTGGTATTTCCTATACAGTTCAACAGGGAATCCATCCGGTCCAGGGGCCTTCCCAGAGGCCATATCCTTTATGGCATCCTCTACCTCCTCCAGAGTAAATTCAGCATCCATAAAGGCCTGTTGGGAAGGACTCAGCGTAGGAAACTCTATATCTGACAAGTAATTTAGACACCCCGGGCCGTCCATATCAGTTTTAGAATTATACAATGAACTATAATAATCAGAAAAACATTTCAGAATTTCCTCCGTTGAAGAAACCAGAGTACCATCCAAGTTGCGAATCTGTAGAATTGTGTTAGTTGTATTATGCTGTCGCACCAAATAAGCCAAGAATTTACTAGCCGGATTCCCCATTTCAAAATAAGATTGTCTAGTAAAAAATAGTTTACGTTTAGTTTTAGTATCAATATATTGAGTATGTAACCTTTGAGCAGTCAACCACTCTACCCTATTGCTATTCGTTTGATCAGATATATAGGCTGCCTCCAAATTTTTCAGACGTCGCTCCATCTCGTCATCCTCCTCCGATGTCACCCGTTTAATATAAGAGATCGTAGAGGATAAACAACCCCTAAGAGTGTCCCAAAATATATTAACATTTCGAGGTTCAGGGTGGGACGAGACGAAGCAACGTAACTGATCTATCGTTCTATCAGGCGATTTTATCAACTTCAGCCAAAAGGGGTTCAACTTCCATGTTATCCTGTTGGTCGATGGGCCAAATTTAAGAACAACCGGACTATGGTCTGAAATCCCCCTAGTGCCATGTTCAATATTGTCAACGCATATCGCTAGGCTGCTGGATCCAAAAATGTAGTCTATACGAGATAGGGAGCGTTTAGTGGAGGAATGGCAAGTATACTCCCTTGTCTCAGGATGGTGCATTCTCCATAGATCTAGCCACCCGCTGCCCGCCATGAATTGTGACAGCTGGGATGTAACCGGGGGGGATGTCCCGTTCCGCACCCCATCACCCAGTCTCAACTTATCTAGATGATTATTCATCACCAAATTAAAATCTCCCATACAAATAACGTGAGCATCTGGGTAATTCAGGGCTCGATCGTCAATATTGAAATTGTTCAACGCTTGTTCCCGAGTTTCTTTACACCGGCTGAGGAAGATTAATGAGGACATATAGTTCTCGATACAGTGTAATGCAGGTCCCATATAGTACATAGAGTATAATGCACTGACCATGGCCCTTGATAGAGTATAATGCAGCCCTCCTCATAAAGTATACTGCAGCCCCTCTCACACACAGTATAATGCAGCCCCACACGCACACACAGTATTCTTTTTTTTTAAATTTGTTTATTAAACCATAGACCGTGTATACAATATACAAACCGACAATGATGAAAATACCATATAACACGTATATGTTCCACAAAGCATTAATGTCGAACAATGTATGTATACCAGTTGCCTGCAGAATAAAACATATTGTCAATTACCTCACATTAGTCTGTGTTATTATTCAAATAGTAAAGCCTGTCAAACCTCTAAACTATTACTACTACTACAACATAACTATTTGCAGCCTGTGTCCACATAATCAGCTCCGTATCATGCGATATCTCCGTCCTACAACGTGAGATGAGAGGAATTCCACCTCTCCCATATCTTCTCTAATTTACCTGGGCACCCCCTATTTTGATACAGTGTATGGTATAATCAAATTCACCAATTCAATCCAGGCCCTAAGGGAGGGATCCGAACCCCCCCCATCCTCCGTAATGCCAGTACCTTCCTCGCCATGAACAATGTCTCCCGCAAGAAAATCCCCGTATAATGTCCCCATGTCTCATCATCCCACACTCCAAACAGACACACCAATGGCTCAAGGGGAATAGGAATTTGTGTCAGGGAGGTTAGCAATGATGTCACCTTTTCCAATAATGTGCTATAATTGGACATTGCCAAATCATGTGAATAAAATCTGCATCTGATGTATGACATCTCACACACTCCGAAGATTAGAAACGGCCCATCTTAAAAAGTCGAGTCGGAGTCAAATATGATTGGTTTATAATGTAAAGTTGTATCATTCTGTTGTTAATTGACGGAGACACCTTAGTTGGTGACTCCATGATTTCCTCCCACTCCTCTCCCCGTGTGTCAGGGATGAGCCTTTCCCACTTCCCCACTAACCAGGCATATGGCAGATTCCGTCCCCACCGATAGCATGTGTGTATACAGAGAGGAGACGAGACCCTGGGGACCCTGTGATTTAAGAATGCCTATCGGGGGTAGAGACGAAATAGCATTATTCATACCGACATATCTCATGTACGATTGTAAGGCCGATCTCAATTGCAAATATCGGAAGAATTGTGACCTCATTGCACTTAGCCTGTAATTGTTCAAAAGATAATAGTGTACCGGAGTCATACGCATCTCCTATCGTAGAAACACTGTACTGAGACCAGAATTCGGCAGGCGGGTGGACAAGCAGCGTCGGAAAATAACTATTGTTCCATAAGGGCATTTCAGCTATGATATCTCTAAATCCATCCACCCTCTTAATCTGCCTCCACACTAATCTTGCCAGACGAAGCATGGGTAACAAACGTGGGACATTTACCTTCTCCAATTCCAAAAACCCCAGTGGGCAATCAGCACGCGCGGCATGAAGCAGATGGCTCTCAGAGTTAGGGAGATGATTTCCGGGCATCCACTTATTTATAGCTCTGGCCTGTCCCGCCAAATAATACAGATAAAAGTCTGGCAGTGCTACCCCCCCCCCTTCTTTTGGCCTCTGCAAGGAGGACAGCCTAAGCCTTGGCCTGGCCTTACCCCATACAAAAGACGTAATCTGGGAGCTCAAATTGGCAAAAAAGGACCTAGGCACCACCACAGCACTATGTTGGAGAAAATAGCTGATCTTGGGGAGTACTATCATTTTAATTAAGTTAATGCGTCCAGCTACAGACAACGGGAGTTTGCTCCAGACCACAAATTTGACTTTAACCATCTCTAGTAATGGATATATATTAAGTTGCAGATCAAGCGTGCTGGATTGAGAAATATGAACACCCAGATATTTAAAATGTGGTACAATAGGCAGCAAGGAGAGAGTCTCAAGTCGCCGCATCGGGGTATGAGAGAGAGGCATCAGAGCAGACTTCTCCCAATTTATATACAGGCCGGAATATTTACTGAATTTGTTTATAGTAGCAATCACCCCCGCCAGCGTCTCCTCCGCCCCATCCATAAATATTACCATGTCATCAGCATATAGGCCTATGGTATCCACCCGATCTGCTATCTCTATACCCATAATGTTAGGGGAAGTTCTCATGCGAATTGCCAGAGCCTCTATTGCAAGAGCAAAGAGGGCTGGGGAAAGGGGACACCCCTGACGAGTCCCCCTGTGCAGAGAAAAGGACTCAGATATGGAACCATTTACAATGACACGGGCCTTAGGTTTCATGTACAACGTATTAACCCATTTTAGGAATCTATCCCCAAAGCCATATTTCTGCAAGCATGCGTGGAGGAAGGGCCACTCAAGGGAATCGAAGGCCTTAGCCGCATCCAGCGATGCCAATGCCCACCTATTGTCCGGTACCAGGGAGCTGTATTGCACCACAGATTGAACCCGTCTAATATTAATGGAAGTGCTTTTGCCGGGCATAAAGCCAGTCTGGTCAGGGTGTATGAGTTCCAAAATAATTGAGTTCAGCCTAGTAGCCAAGATTTTCGTAAAAATTTTATAATCCACATTTACTAACGATATGGGGCGATAAGATCCACAGTCTAGAGGGTCCTTCCCCTCTTTCTTAAGCACTATTATATTAGCTTCATAAAAGGTCTGCAGCATGACACCCCCCCCCTCCCCCAAACCCCCCGGAACACCGATAACAAAAGTGGCACCAAAATCTCCCGGTATTTCCTGTACAGCTCGATAGGAAACCCATCCGGCCCAGGGGCTTTCCCAGAGGCCATATCCCTCATGGCATCTTCTATCTCTTCCAAAGTGAATTCAGCGTCCATAAAGGCTCGCTGAGAAGTACTCAATGTGGGAAACGTTATATCTGATAGATAGTCTAGACATCCCTGGCTGTCAATGTCGCTTTTTGAGCTGTATAGTGAACTATAATAATCATGGAAACATCCCATTATTTCTTTGGTTGAGGACACCAATGTACCGTCTAGACTGCGGATCTGTAATATTGTGTTAGTTGTATTGTGCTGCCACACCAAATAGGCCAAAAATTTACTAGATTGGTTCCCTAATTCAAAATAGGACTGGCGAGTGAAGAATAATTTTCGTTTGGACTTAGAGTCTATATGTTGAGTATATAATCTTTGGGCAGTCAACCACTCCACTCTATTACCACTAGTTTGATCAGATATGTAAGCTGCCTCAGAATCTTTCAATCGTTGCTCTATTTCGTCATCCTCCCCCGACGTCACCCGTTTGATGTAGGAGATCGTGGAAGATAGGCAACCCCTCAAGTACGCCTTAAGGGTGTCCCAAAATAAATTAACATTCTGGGGTTTGGGGTGGGAGGACACGAAATCTTGTAATTGGTCAATTGTTCTATCAGGTGACTTAACCAATTTCAACCAGAAAGGGTTTAATT
Source organism: Dendrobates tinctorius (assembly GCF_039654945.1). Taxonomy (NCBI): domain Eukaryota; kingdom Metazoa; phylum Chordata; class Amphibia; order Anura; family Dendrobatidae; genus Dendrobates; species Dendrobates tinctorius. The sequence goes on along the minus strand of NW_027361907.1, from coordinate 9,570,533 downwards.
TCCATGTCATCCTACTACCTGGTGGGCCATATTTGAGTTTAAGAATGATTGGGCTATGATCTGAAATCCCTCTACTTCCATGCTCAATACTATCCACCCACATTGCTAGACCACTAGATCCAAAAATGTAATCTATGCGGGATAAGGAACGCTTAGTGGATGAATGACAAGTATATTCTCTTATCTCTGGGTGGCGCGTTCTCCATAGGTCCAACCATCCACTACTTTCTATAAATTGTGATAATTGGGACACAGCCGCTGCCGGGGTCCCACCTTGTGTCCCATCATCTAGTCTCAATCTGTCAAGGCGATTATTCATAACCAAATTAAAGTCCTCCATACAGATGACATTTGCATCTGGGTAATTCAGAGCAAAACTCGACGCTTTTTGGAGAATTGATGTACCCGCTGGAGGGGGATTATAAACAAACAAAATAACATATTTCCTAGAGTTGATCAGTGCATACACAAATATGAAGCGCCCTTCAGAGTCCCTCCGTGCCTCCTGAACCTCCCATCTAATGTCCCTATGTATTAGTAATGAGACCCCCCTGGAGTAACTGGTGTGAAATGCATGTATAGACCACTGAACCCATGGTTTTTGTACACTCCGAACTGTATCTCTAGTCAAGTGCGTCTCGACCAGAGCGACAATGTGAGGGTGATAGTGCATGATTTGTGAAAATACTTTAACCTTTTTCCGGGGGGTTTTGATACCCCTCACATTCCATGTCATGCATATTAATTCAGAACCCATCCTCACCTATCTGGACATGTTGTGTATCGTCGCCCAAGTAGAACTCAGAGACATCACACAAATAGCAGGACTTCCATTGGCTGCAGCTTCTACCTAAGTAACATTTAAAGCTAAAACTAAAGCTTTTGAAAAAAAGAAAGCAAGATATAAACCTAGTAACATAGGAGCAAAGTCCCGCGCTCCCATTAGAAAATAAACAAGGGGATACCATCACTGATCGCAGTGTCTGGTATTGTAGATATCTGGGTGCTCGTCAGAAGAGCTCCGATTAAGCCTGCAATTAAGGGATCCAGACGAAAATATACACACTAGGATTCCTTCGCAGGGGATCCTCTATGGGACCGCAGCCACTCGGTAGCCTCCGTCGGATCCGTGAAAGACACGGAGGAACCCCCGTGGACAACCCGAAGCCGAGCCGGATAGATCATAGAGTATACAATGTTCTTTTCCCTGAGCCGCTTCTTGATGTCGATGAATTGTGCACATTGCTTCTGGAGTTCCATGGAGAAATCCGGGAAGATTGAGATCACAGCGTTGTTGAACTTGAGGGGACTCTTTTGTCGTGCAAGGCGTAGAATGGTGTCTCTATCTTTACAATTGAGGAGACGTGCCAGGAAGGGACTAGGTGGAGCTCCCGGAGGCAAGGGTTTGGTGGGAACCCTATGGGCTCTCTCAACCGCGAACACCGAGGAGAATTCATCTCCCAGAGAGGCCTTAAGCCAGCCCTCTAGGAATTGCTCAGGGTGCTGACCTTCAGAGCGTTCAGGCAGACCGATGACATGGATGTTATTCCGGCGCATTCTGTTTTCTAGGTCGTCTGCCTTTTGCCTCCAGGCGTTCATAGACCCCGCTACCTTGGTTAACTTAGCCTCCATAGGCGTAATGGTGTCTTCCACCTGGGACACTCTCGTCTCTACCTCCGTGATGCGCCCCCTCATGGCCTGCATATCCTGACGGAGTCTCCCCACCTCAGTATAGACATCCTCTATTTTCTCTGTCAGGGATGTCCTAGTGAGGGAGATAGCCTGCATCAGCTGCTCAGATGCCTGTTTAAGGGTCATTTCTTCTCGCTCAGCCTCCTCTCCACCCTCTGAGGGACGATTTTTACGCAGATTGTGAGGGGGCATTCCGCAGAGAACGTGCACTCTCAGAAGGGTCGGGTCTGACTAATTCCTTGAATTTTTCTGCTGCCGTCGAACCTTTAAATCGATTCATGGTTAAAAGCAGTGAAATACGTCAGTAGAGCTGAGATTGTACAGTCCAGAAATCCTCCCGTTTTAATTATATATACAGCAGGTGTTAGGTTTATTTATTATTATAGCTCGGGAGCTGAGTCTGTGCAGACAGAAGATCACTAAGGCTCCTATGGCAGGGGGAAGGGGAGGGGAATCCACCCTCAGAGACAGCAGCGATGGGAGGGGGAGCAGGTTCCCCTATAATAATGGCGCCAGCAGGTCAGCGAGTCAGTACAGAAGATGGAATAATGCAGGGCCCGTCTTTCAGGGCACTCACCGCATACCCCTCAGTTCCTCCAGGATACAGGTCACTGTCCCTGCGACACTGCAGCGTTAGAAGCTGGACGCCACGCTCCCTCTGATAGAGCGCGCGTCCAAGATGGCTGCCGCTCCCCGCGGGCCCCGCCGTCCACCCCGATCTCTCAAGCTTCTTCTGCTCACCGGAGCCGTTCTGCGCCTCTTCTCGAAGCCCCCGGGGGGGTCCCAACACCAGCGGGCACCCAGTGCTGCCGGATCCAAAGCAATATGCAGGAGGTATGCTCAGGATATATGGAGGATAAGCAGGAGCCCTCGCAGTGCGCGTCCTTTCCTCACCACCGCATAGCCACGCCCCCCCCACACACAGTATAATGCTGCCCCCTACACACACAGTATAGTGCAGCCCCCACACACACAATATATTGCTGCCCCCTCACAATATAGTGCAGACCCCATACACAGTATGATGAACCCCCCCATACACAGTGTAATGCAGCCCACTATATAGTATAATGCAGCCCCATACACACTATAGTGCAGCCCCCCACACAGAATAGTTCATCCCCAATACACAGTATAATGTAGCACCCCCACACACAGTATTATGCAGCCCCCATACACAGTATAATGCAGCCACCCATACACACATACAGTATAGTGCAGCCCCCCACACAGTATAATGCAGTCACCATGTACAGTATTATGCAGCCCCCCACACACATAGAATGCAGGCCCCCCACTCAAAGTATAATGCAGCCCTCCCACTCGCAGTATAATGTAGCCCCCCACTCACAGTATAATGCAGCCCCCACACACACATAGTATAATGCAGCCTCCACAAACCTCATAGTATAATGCAGCGCACACATGCACATATAAACACACACACACAGTACACATATACAATACTCACCTCTCCTCCTTGTTCCCCTTGCTGCTCCGATCTCTGCTCCGGTCTCATCAGCTCCACTGCTGGCACAGTGTAGCATATGTTGAAGTGACGTCATCGTGCACCCACTCAGTCAGAAGCAGAGGGGGAGTGATGGGAGAGGGTGCGTCAAGTGACGTGCTCTCCTCCATCACTGCTTTCAACTGTATCGGCATCTATGATGCCTGTAAGTTGAATGCGTGAAGAGGGGGACTGCGCTGGGCCCCTCTTACGTCACTAAATAGACAGTCGCACTCATAAATGAGTTGGTCTTATTGAAGAATCTTTGTAATTTTTGTAATTTTTATTTTTTATTTTGCAATTCAACAAATAGTGTAACACCGCAATAAATCCCAGAAGTGTACTCTATATGGTTACGTTTCGACCTAACCATAGGTCTTTTTCAAACATTACTCAAATAGAAGTTTCAGAGTGGGAGATAAGAATATTATTTTCAGAGTCCCTGTTAGGGGCTGGTGGCTTGTGGGAATCAGGGAAATGTGGTGACCCTGCAGGATTTTAGTCCAGGATAGCATAGTGTGTTTCTAATGGTATTGTTTGAGATTGTGATCTCCGCTCTCTTCAGGTCATAGACCAGTTCCTCCCGTATAGTTCTGGGCTGATTCCTGATCTTTCTCAAAATCATCCTTACCCCACTTGTCTGAGATTTTGCTTGGAACCCTATACAGACGAAGATTGACAGTCATTCTTTGTTTCTATTTTCTAATAATTGTTCCAACAGTTGTTGCCTTCTCAACAAGCTGCTTGCCTATTGTCCTGTAGCCCATCCAGTCTACAATTTTGTCCCTTGCGTCCTTAGACAGCTCTTTGGTCTTGGCCATGGTGGGGAGGTTGGACTGTGATTAAGTGTGTGGACAGGTGTCTTTTATACAGGTAACATGTTCAAACAAGTGCAATTAATACAGATAATGAGTGCTCAGTAGGAGGACTTCTTATAGAAAAACTAACAGGTCTGAGAGCTAGAATTCTTGCTGGTTGGTAGGTGATCAAATACCTATTTCATGCAATAAAATGCAATTTAATTATTTAAAAATTATACAATGTGATTTTCAGTTTTTTTTATTTTTAGATTCTGTCTTTCACAGTTTTTTTTTTTTTAATTCGTTTATTGAACTTCAGGACATAAAAAAATGCACAACATACAATTGGCCTATGGTAATAAACATTTTCCACAGAGCATACATGTTTCCGTCCATTATAAAATATACAGCCAAGAAATTGCACACTATTTTTTTTAACAAAAAACAAGGTAGCATTGTATATAACCTTCCCAGTATGCGCAAAGGATAGTTGCCCATATATCATAAAACATGTATATGGAACAAATCTCATAAGCCTTTAACATATTATTTGGATAGGGAAATCTAATCAGAAATTCCTAAAGTAAACTACGACTACCACTACATCAACCTATATCTACTATTTCTCATATGTGATGTCTCAACCCTGCAGGGTAAGATGAGAGGAGTTCCACCTCCCCCAAATCTTTTCAAACTTACCCGGGCATCCCCTATTTTGGTATAACGTGCGCTCATATGGAACAATCGAATTCACCAAGTCAATCCAAATTCTAAGGGAGGGGGACAAAGTTCCCATCCACCGTAATGCCAGTACCTTCCGTGCCATAAATAACGTCTCACGCAGGAAGACCTCATTATATCGATCCCAGATCTCCTCCTGTCTTTCACAGTTGAAGTGTACTTAAGATAAAAATGACAGACCTCTTCATTCTTTGTAGGTGAGAAAGCTTCCAAAAATCGGCAGTGTATCAAATGCTTATTTTTCCCACTGTATACCGTATTTTTCGGATTATAAGACACTCTTTTTTTTTTTTTTTTCCCCCAAATCTTGGGGGGAAATGGGGGTGCGTCTTATAATTCGAATATAACTTACCGGCCACGGTGGAGTAGGGTCCCAGGGTCGCTGCTGGAGGAGGCAAGAGTGGCGCGTTGCAGGCTTAGATGAGGGGGTATTTGGAGGTGCAACACTGCGCATATTCGTTGGTGCGGGGGCTCCGCCGACATTTTGTGAAAGCCCGAAGCCCCCGCACTTCCATGGTTTACATTGCGGTAGAATATGGCTGCCGGGGGCAGCACATGCACAGATCGAGATCTCGGCACCAAGATCTCAGCGCCAAGATCTCCATCTGCTCATGCGCCGCCCCCGGTGGCCATTTTCCTGGAGTCCACCGCAATGTAAACCATGGAAGTGCGGGGGCTCTGGGCTTTAACAAAATGTCGCTGGAGCCCCCGCACCACCGAACACCCGCAGCGTCGCACATCCGAACACCCCTTTCTCCCAATCAGGGGTCTGCAGCATCACCCGACTCCTGCCTCCGCCAGCAGCGACCCTGGGACCCCGCTTCACCACAGCCACCACACCTGGTAAGCAATAAGATGCATGGATTGTAAGAAGCACCACCATTTTATTAAAAAAAAGGTGTTTTTTTTACTATTTTTCTCCTCAAAATTTGGGGTGCGTTTTATAATCCGCTGTGTCTTCTAAACCACAAAATACATATATATAATTACATCTATAGATAGAGGATGAATACTGTATATGTGAAGAGTGTATATTTTATTTATGCTCATTTCTCTTTCTACAGGGCATTACCCATTATGTATGCTATTACACTTGATTTAAGAAACTTTGCCAACTGCGTAAGTAAAAAAAAAAAAAAACCTACAGATTTTTTAATGCATGTTTTTTACACTAATATTGGTATTAAAAGGGATATCACCATTATTTATGGCATTTTTTTACACTTTCTATCGAATGATTATAAAGTTATTTGTTTTATTATACAGATGGTCCCACCTATAGAATTAGTAATATTACCTGTTTCCTGGCTCTCTAGATGTGCAGGAACTCTTTATGCTCCCATCACACTGCTCTCTGCTATAGCAATATAATCTTCCATCTTGACTGACTTTCTTCAATTGCAGTAAAAAGTTGGGGTGAGTGTATTCAGTAATTTTACGGCTGTGTGCAGCTACTAGAAGACAGATGAAAGCGGAAGTGCAGCAAATCTGTCGGGATAGTCACACACAGCAGTGAATTACCGTAAGTTCCTGTCGGCTCTGTATCTGATCCCCAGCTTTTTACCGCATTACTAGTGAGCTGGCGGGATGGAGGATTATACTTTTACTCCTGATAGCAGCGATAGTGACAGGAGAATAAGGATTTACAGCCTATGCTTGGTCGTCAAAGTTGCAGTTACATACAGAGAACAAGGAGAGAGAGGCAATATTACTAATTCTATAGGGCGCCATCCTTATAATAAAACACAACTATCGATATGACCATAGATAATTTTAATAAATGTAATTTGAAAATTAATTATATAATGGTGACACAACCCCTGTAATTAGAGAATGTAGTCTATACATACATGAGCAGCTAGTGACATTGCTTCATGAGTTCACCAGTTGACATAATAAGCCCGATGACCTTGGTGGAAAATTTGTGGATGAAATACCGCATTTTTCGGACTATAAGAAGCACCCCACGTTTACACAGCAGAAAATAGGAAATACATTTTTCCCTATTATAATTTCCCTGGTGGTGTAAAGTGGAGAGGTCATTATCACTAATTTTAATGTATTAGGGTAGAATAGTGAGTTAATAAATCTATTTTTTGTGTCTCTCTGCAGTGTTAAACACACAACACAGCTGTTACATACATTTAGACACACAGCTCTGCTGCATGCACATGTAGACAAACACAACTCTGCTACATGCACATATACATACACACAGATGTGCTGCATTCACAATCACATATACCGTATGTACTCGTGCTGAAAAACTCAGCTTATACACATTTTTTTGTGCTGAAAATGCCCCCCTCGGCTTATACACTAGTCATTGTCCCAGAAAACCAGCGGGGGAGGGGGAGCAGCGGGTGGCAGGAGCCGGCGGCTGCGGCTAAAGCCTGTGCCTGCTGCTAAAGAGAAATGAATATTCACTGCACTGGCAATGAATATTCATTTCTCTTATAGTGCGCACAGCTACAGCAGCAACCACCGGCCTCCAGCAGCGGCTAGGCGATCACGCTCATTAAGGTAATGAATATTCACCTCTCTCCACCCCCCATAGGCGTGGAGAGAGGCGCGCAGGGAAGGTAAGTAGGATGCTTTTTTATGCTTTTCTCATAGGGGCCACGCATATAACGATAGGGATGAAGAGCCATGCAGACAAGGATGGGAATAAGGAGCCATGCAGACAAGGATGGGAATAAGGAGCCAGGCAGACAAGGATGTGAATAAGGAACCATGCAGACAAGGATGGGAATAAGGAGCCATGCAGACAAGGATGGGGATAAGGAGCCATGCAGACAAGGATGTGAATAAGGAACCATGCAGGCAAGGATGGGAATAAGGAGCCATGCAGACAAGGATGGGAATAAGGAGCCATGCAGACAAGGATGGGAATAAGGAGCCAGGCAGACAAGGATGTGAATAAGGAGCCATGCAGACAAGGATGGGAATAAGGAGGCATGCAGACAAGGATGGGAATAAGGAGGCATGCAGACAAGGATGGGAATAAGGAGGCATGCAGACAAGGATGGGAATAAGGAGGCATGCAGACAAGGATGGGAATAAGGAGGCACGCAGACAAGGATGGGAATAAGGAGCCACGCAGACAAGGATGGGAATAAGGAGCCACGCAGACAAGGATGGGGATAAGGAGCCACGCAGACAAGGATGGGAATAAGGAGCCACGCAGACAAGGATGGGACTAAGGAGCCACGCAGACAAGGATGGGACTAAGGAGCCACGCAGACAAGGATGGGACTAAGGAGCCACGCAGACAAGGATGGGACTAAGGAGCCACGCAGACAAGGATGGGACTAAGGAGCCACGCAGACAAGGATGGGACTAAGGAGCCACGCAGACAAGGATGGGACTAAGGAGCCACGCAGACAAGGATGGGACTAAGGAGCCACGCAGACAAGGATGGGACTAAGGAGCCACGCAGACAAGGATGGGACTAAGGAGCCACGCAGACAAGGATACGGATGAGGGGACAATACATACCCGGCTTATACTCGAGTCAATACATTTTCCCAGTTTTTTGTGGCAAAATTAGGTGCCTCGGCTTATTCCCGGGTTGGCTTATACACGAGTATATACGGTACATATAGCTCTGCTGTATGCACATATGCATAAACACACAGATTTGCTGCATGCTTGAATAGACATGCACATCTCTGCTGCATGAACATATAGACATGCATAACTCTGCTATATGCCCATGTAGACATATACAGCTCTGATACATGCCCATAGGCATACACAACTTTGCTACATGCCCATGATCAGTCATATGACCTGAAAGGTCCAGGAATTAATCGAGCAGAAGGTCCTGCAGCTGCTCAGCTCATGCAGCCTCCATTCAGTCCCGATAGTTTCCAGTCCTGCTCTGCAGCGATCACATAGATCAGTGTCAGTCAGTGTCTGTAATCATAAAGGATGCAGTGTCAGCGTTCTCCAGCACAGGAAGCTTCCTCCGGACTATAAGATGCAAACATTTTTTAACAAGAGTTTTTCTTGTTAAAAAATGTGTCTTATAGTCCAAAAAATACGGTACACATCTTTTAGTAGAACCCTGGAACTTTAATGTCTCAGATAAACAGTATATGGCATATACTGTGCATTTCATAAATGTCTAATATGAGAATACACTATACCAGTGATGGCGAATCTTTTTAGAGACCAAGTGCCCAAACTGCAATCCAAAACCCACTTATTTATCACAAAGTGCCAACATGGTAAATTACCCGAATACTGAGGTTTTAGATTATAAAAACAACTTGTAAATTAGCGCGCTAGAGAGTCTATAGAAAAGAGCTTGTAAGCGCTGCACTCCAAGCCTAAGGGTACTGTTACACGTAGCGACGCACCAACGATTCCGACAACTATGCGATCTGGCTAAGATCGTTTGTGCATCGCTAGTAAGCAGTCATACAGGCCGATCTTCATAACGACACATCAGCGATCAGCGATGTCACCAACGACCACGTCGATCATTGGTACCGTGTCACACACTGTCTATGATAGCGATTCAGACTTTGAATAGGCGTCCTTCAGCGCTATCTATATGAGTTCGGAGTCGCCAACAAGGTCGCTTGTCGTTGATAAGGGGCGTCAAACACAGCGATGCATGCTGGTCAGCGTGACGCCAGCGATCAAAAAATGTTCCTGAACGTTCGCTCACGATCAGCGACATCGCAGCAGGGAGCCGGTCGTTTCCGCGTGTCACACTTAGCGAGATCGCTAGCGATGCCGCTGTTACGTCACAAAATCGTTGTCGCTTCAGCGATATCGCTAGCGATCTTGCCTTGTGTAACGGGGGCTTAAGATACTAGCCACCGAATGCAGTGGAGGTCTGTTCTTGAGAATGGAGAGGATTTTTAATTAAATGTAAAATTGCAAAGTTGTTTGTTTTTACAACCTCTTTGTAATTCTAACCCTTTATCATGATGAGGACAAACCCTTTAAGCCAGGGATGTCAACCTTGATATTTATAAAAAAAAAGTCTACAATTGAGGAAGTTTTTCCTTATTATATAAAACAATAAATGTTTGGAATTCTAGTGGAATAATATAAAATGTTATGGAAGAGCAATAAAAAGCATATGGCCCATTGGCTAATTTAAATATGTAATAAAAACCTTGAATACAACAGATAATAAAGTATGATACAAACAAAAGTGCTCCCACACACTGTATGATACCAACACTGAACCCCCCTCTCTCAATTCCCCCAACAAAGAATGGTGACCCCATCACAGTATGATTCTTCAACTTTAATCCCCACACAGCTCTTCATACAGTATAATGGGCACAAAAAAATCCTCCATACAGTACCATGGATCCACATAGTCCTCCATACAGTACCATGGTTCCCACATAGTCCTGCATAAAGTGTAATGGGCCCCACATAGTTCTTTATTGCTCCATACAGTATCACAGGGCCCTGTATTTACTTCCATACAGTAATGGATCCATACTGTATAATGACCCCACATAATGCTGAATACTGTATAATGGCCCCACATGTTGCTCCATACTGTATAATGGCCCCACATAATGCTGCATACTGTATAATGGCCACATGTAGTGCTCCATACTGTATAACGGCCACATGTAGTGCTCCATACTGTATAATGACCCAACACAATGCTTCATACAGTATAATGGTCTCATATAAAAAAAAATCTACTCACCTCTGTCCATTCCAAGGCTGATCTGGTCTGTTCATATATCACAGTCCTACATGTGGGCACGCGCGCCATCTCCTCAGCACTAGCGCCACCGCCACTCTCCTCAACCCACGCACCATCCACCTCATTACTGGCGCCGCCCCCCTCACCTTCTTCATCACGCGAGCAGACTGATGGGAGGGCGTGCAGCATAATGGGAGTGCGCTCATGCAGAGAAGAGTAGCCGCAGCACTAGTGATGAGGTAGGTGGCAAGCGGGCTGAGGAGAGTTTTGTCGGGCCTAGTCCTGAGGAGATAGTGCGCGTGCCTAAAGGGAGGGCTCTACGTGCCCCCTCTGGCATGCATGCCATATGTTCGCCACCGCTGCACTATAACATTTTTAACCCTTTACAATTATATTGTACTTTAAGGAGGACCTGTCTCCAGATGAAAAGTAGCCAGTTTTGCTCTCATTTCATTCTCTCTGCTCCATAGTGTTTTTTGTCTTTATAAATCCACCATTTGGTTCCAGATATATGAGCACTTATGTGTCATGCATAGTGTGGCAAGACTATGTGCAACACAAGGGGATGATGGGAAGGAAGCCCAATGTTAGGGAAAGGGGGAGTAGAGACATCTACAGTGGTTACCGAAAGTATTCAGACTGCTTTTAAATTTTTCACTCTTTGTTTCATTGCAGCCATTTGGTAAATTCAAAAAAGTTCATTTTTTTCTCATTAATGTACACTCTGCACCCCATTTTGACTGAAAAAAAACAGAAATGTAGAAATTTTTGCAAATTTATTAAAAAAAGAAAACTGAAATATCACATGGTCATAAGTATTTAGACCCTTTGCTCAGACACTCATATTTGTCACGTGCTGTCCATTTCCTTGTGATCCTCCTTGAGATGGTTCTGCTCCTCCATTGGAGTCCAGCTAAGTTTAATTAAATTGATAGGACTTGATTTGTAAAGGCACACACCTGTCTATGTAAGACCTCACAGCTCACAGTGCATGTCAGACCAAATGAGAATCATGAGGTCAAAGAAACTGGCCAAGGAGCTCAGAGACAGAATTGTAGAAAGGCACAGATCTGGCCAAGGTTACAAAATAGTTTCTGCAGTACTCAAGGTTCCTAAGAGCACAGTGGCCTCCATAATCATTAAATGGAAAAAGTTTGAGACCACCAGAAGTCTTCCTAGAACTGGCAATCCAGCCAAACTGAGCAATTGTGGGAGAAGAGCCTTGGTGAGAGAGGTAAAGAAGAACCCCAAGATCATTGTGGCTGAGCTCCACAGATGCAGTAGGGAGATGGCACAAAGTTCCACAAAGTCAACTATCACTGCAGCCCTCCACCAGTCGGGCCTTTATGGCAGACTGGCCCGACGGAAACCTCAGTGCCAGACATATGAAAGCCCGCATAGAGTTTGCTAAAAAAAACACATGAAGGACTCCCAGACTATGAGAAATAAGATTCTCTGGTCTGGTTAGACAAATATAGAACTTTTTTGTGATAATTCTAAGCGGTATATGTGGAGAAAACCAGGAACTGCTCATCACCTGCCCAATGCAATCCCAACAGTGAAACATGGTGGTGGCAGCATCATGCTATGGGGGTGTTTACAGCCGAGCAATTTAAAGACACTCCCCCAGTCAATCATGTGAGCCACGTCCCCTTCGTGAAGACCATAAAAATCAGTGCTAAATAAAAAGGCCCATATCCCTGGATCCATATCTTGGATTTTAAAAAATTGAAATACAACATTCTCGGGGGAGCAGTGTAAATGAAATAAGGACAAAACCTGGCTTTTTTTGTTCTTGTGGCTGACTTTCTTTGAAATCATACCATTTCTACTCCACTTCACTGTGCACCAGTTTCTCACTGTTTTCAATATCTTTTTTTTTTTTTGCTTTCATTTAATGAGGAACATCTGTGTTTACTTCCTGAAGATGAAAATCAGTTTTGGTCACGTCCTACTGTACACCTAATTACAAGGATGAGCTCTGTTGGAGAAGAAGCCAGAACATGGCAAGAACAGGTTCTTATCCACTGGAAATAAACCATAAAGAATCCTATAAAATGACCTACATCTTAAACCTTCCTGAAGAATGATTCCACATATGTGACCGCTTCTCAGTAAACAAGTTTTATTTGCGGATGTTAAAACCCACCTTTAAACTTTTTGAACTTCATATTTTTTTTCTTTAGGCTGACCAACAGCTAGCGAAAAAAGGAAAAGCAAAAATTGGAGATATGCTGGAAAAAGCTGCCGAACTATTGATGAGCTGCTTCAGAGTGTGTGCTAGTGATACGTGAGTATTTCCCATATGGAAGTGACCCTGTACAATTAGTCTAAATTGCTTCCTCCTAGCTTTACAGCTAAGCTATGTATTAGAACATGCAGGAAAACTACTTTATTTAGTCAGACTACCAATCACACTATTTATTATTCATATTGGATACCCACCAGAAGACCACTTTTTAATGCAATTTTAAGTAGTTTTCTTCCATATTTTAATTATACGTTTTGTTTAGTAAGCTGCTTAACCCCTTAGTAAATTGATATTGAGCTATGCCGGTGTCCTCAGAATTAATCTTATTGTTTATTTTACTCGCTTATATAGCCCTCTCTTATTCCAACAGTGCACATGTGGCAGATGATGACTGCAGATGATGACTGTTGTTTAACCATTTAGATGCCATTGTCAATCACTGACAGCTGCATTTAAAGGGAACCTGTCACTTGATTCATGCTGCCCAAGCCACGAGTAGCATGAATCAGAACCTGGCTGCACCATTGCAGACAAGTATAGTTTACTCTGAAACACTCCAGCATAGTTTTGAAGAGATGAATTCAATGCGGTAACCAGCCAGGTTCTCTCACTTCACCCCAGGTGGTTGAATAGGTCTCCCCCTATCTACATACATGAGAAAGACTGGTCGGTCAACTGGAGCAGAATAGGGGGTGGGGATACGGCCTGGGATCGCATTGAACTAATTTCATCTCTCCATGTAGTTCCAATAAAATGAACTTTTCTGTAACCTCACCCCCACTACAGATTAGAAGCTTTCTACCTCTGCACAGTGTACATAGAAAGCTGCCAATCAGTGGTGTAACACGGTGGAGTTATACAGATCTCAATATTCTAAGTACTGCTAGACCTGCAGCCAGAAAAAAACAGTGATTGTATTAAAAAGACAGCAAGCAACTCACAAAGTGATACATTACTGGAATCAGGCTCTAAAATCCTACATCATGCTGCTCCCAGACTACAAAGTAGAAACCTGCTTATATATTCCCTTTAATTGTTTCAAACCGCTTAACTATACAATAGAAACCAAATGACCAATTCCCAGTTCCTGCCTCCCATCACAAGAGTGTTCTTTTACTTTGTTTGCTTAGTTTTCTTTGTGATTGTATGCTGTTTTGCTTTTCACAACAGCCGTGCAGCTTTTGAGGACTCCAAAAAGTGGGGAATGTTGTTTCTGGTCAATCAACTTTTCAAAATTTATTTCAAGGTAAGTTTCTAGTAGTTTTTCCTTTTTTTTTTCTTTTTTTTCTAAAGAACTTTCCCTGGATTATTTAGTTTAAACTGATTACCTCCTTCGTTTGGTCTTGCCCCACTGATTCTGGAACAGGTTTTCTTTTTCTTCTGTGCCCCTGTATTCCAAAGTTGTGTCCTCCCAGAAATAACGATGCAAATTTTCCCTTCAACCAACTGGGCATATACCATAGAGTTCTGCGGGTGTGACTGTGTTCTGATAGGCCAGCAGCAGAGTTGAAAATGTAAACCCCCACAGAGAAGTTCTGTGTTAAACACCCAGTTGGTTGAAGGGACAATTTGCACTTTTATTTCTGGGTTGCATAACTTTGGAATGGAGGGGAACAGAAGAAAAAGAAAAAACTGTTCCAGAATCAGTGGCATCACCAATTGGAGGGCATACTCTGTGTAAATAAAAAAAAAATCAGTGAAATTTCATCGTCAAAGGCCTTTTCCCCACTTATAACCATTTATTGACAGGAAATTGGTGGAGTCTCAGATACAATAAGAATTTGTTTTTTCTTACTGACCCATTTCTTATAGGGAATTTTTAAAGTGTCCTACTGAAGGGTTCGGTGTGTGCTACATGACTTCATATTAATTTTCTATTTCAGATCAGTAAACTCCATTTATGCAAGCCCTTGATCAGAGCAATTGAAAGTTCTAACTTCAAAGAAGACTATACCCTTTCACAAAAGGTCACTTATAGATACTATGTGGGTCAGAAAGCCATGTTTGACAGCGAGTTCAAAAAAGGTAAGTCTTGTAGTAGTGATCATCCAGCACTAATGTTTATCTTGTACTCAGAGTGAAAAGGGTATTGTACAGCACTGGGCACGTTTCTGGACTTTTACAGTAATGGCCTATAATAATGCCTGTTGGTGGGGTTGCCAGGGCAGTGGATGCGGCTGTGTACGACACATCCAACCCCTATTAAATCAATGCCTAGTGTGGCACCTCCATCAGTCAAAATATCAATGACCTATCCCAAGGGTAGACCATCACTGTTAAGGTCTCAGATAACCTCTTTAAGAAGGGGTCCGTTGTGTATCTAGTAATCTAGTCTGTTAGACTGGAGCCAGACTAGCCCTTCTATCTTCTGTTGGCTTATAAACTAAATAATGATATTAAACTTTCATTTACTATATTTGTCCCGACAGCTGAGGAATACCTGTCATTTGCCTTTAGGCATTGTCTCCGCTCCTGCCAGAAAAATAAAAGGATGATTCTCATATACCTGCTGCCTGTAAAGATGCTCCTGGTGAGTGTCCGGGGTCCTTAGCGGCTACTATAGCACATTAGCGTTTGTGAGCGATTTATCTTGTGTGGGATCTAAAGCCTCTTTCAGGTGATTCACATTTCATTTTAGTTCCAAAAGTCTACATCTAACAAAGTCATTTTTTACCTCGTGCTTTGTGGGCCTTTATACTCATGTAACCTAGTCTTATTGCCAGTTTTCCTGCTGGAGAACTGGCCCCTGCTGAGTACACAGCACAACAGATCAGGCCCCCATTAAAATCCCTGGTCCTTTGCCTTGTCACAAGTTCACGGTTCTCTACTCTCTGGAATGGCCATGAAAGCTCCACTCCCGTCTCATACGAAAATGTATGGATGATCTGAAGATTTACCTAGCGCCCTCCTTTTTATTATGCTACTGATCGGGTGGACGCATATATTGGAGAAGCACTGCGGCCATTTGGGGGAAGAAGAGGAGCCCTGGAATCGGTGGATAACGAGGAGGCACCAAATCTTCCCATCAATGGTGTTATATGTTTGTCAGACTTTAGAACACCTTTAAAGCAAATACTCCTCTAAATCTAAATATGGATTTATTTCACCAGTATTCACAGTGTCTGTGGTGGCTACTTAATAACTGTGTGTAGTAATGATGGCTTTCACTGTGTTGTAGATTCGAAAGACCCCCATACACTTTAGATGACTGTCGGCTAAACAGGGGTGCAGCCAATCATTCAGCTGGCAGCTCTCGCCCAACTCTCCCATACACAGGAGCTCTCACTCTGCCAGATGCCTCTAATGTCAGGGAGAACAAAGGCATAGACAGTCCGAAGTTGGACATGCTGGAATCTTCTTTCCCCAAACACCATCTGCTGCGGGAGATTCGGGGGTCCTGAGCCCATACATATTAGATTGTTGCCTGAACCCATCTGTATTGGCGAGTGTGCCCAACGTTAATCTAATGTGTATGGGGCTATAAGTCAAGTGGGGTATGAGCTATTCAGACAGAATTTTGCCTTTTCTATTCTGTGTAACCCGAACAGTTTTGGCACTGCTACATCTGTTTGCTTAGTATTTATTCATAATTTGATATGTACTAACTGTATTGTATGCTCTGCATTATCTGAATACACAGTGTGTGACTGCTTTTCCATTAACCTTTAGGGTCACATGCCAACCATTCAGCTTCTGAAAAAATATGACCTGATGCAGTTTGCAGACGTGACAAAGGCTGTCCGGTATGTACATTCTGGTGGACGGTGTGGATCGGGGAATCTTAATAACAGTTTCCAGGTTTCCGTGATTGACGACTTATCTTAAGTATGTGAATTCCCAGCTGTTTTCAGTCTTGACGGCTGGAAGTCAACATTACATGGAGCCGGGACAATATTACTCTGTACACTGTGTTGTGGCTGTTCCCTGATACTGTAGTTCAGCTCCTATTCACTTCAATAAGAGCCATGTCACTTGATAACAGCCACAACACAAAGAACAGAGCGCAGCTGAAACTGAAAACTGCTGATTGCGGTGCTGCTAGGAGTTGGTTCCCAACAGATCTGATATTGATGACCTGTACTATGGATCGATCACTATTTTAACACTGGAAAATCCATTTAAAATTCGGCCACCAGGCTATTAGATTTACAGGTTCAAAAGAGAAGTGGATAAACTGTAGATGTCCGCAGCCTTTACTTATAAATTGCCCTGTCAGTGTCAGCCAGCCTCCTCCTGTGATAGCTTACATACAGTCTAGCACAGAGCACAGTTAGGGTACCGTTACACTTAGTGATGCACCAGCGATCCCGACAACGATATGGATCGCTGGTGCATCGCTAAGTGGTCGCTAGTGAGCTGCCACACAGGCAGATCTCACCAGCAACGTAGCAGGGGTCGGGGGTCGCTACTTACCTGTCAGACGCGGCGATCCTGCGTCCTCCCGCCCGCATCCACGCGCCGCTCATCGGGCCACAGGAAGCCCAGCAGGAAGCGCCCGACGAGAAATGATCCAGGACCTTCTCACACGACCAGCGATAATCAGCGGGGGAGCCGGTCGGAGGTAAGTATCACATGTAGTGATATCGCTAGCAATATCGCTGCTACGTCACAAAATCGGTGACTTTACAGCGATAATGCTAGCGATATCGCAGTGTGTAACGGGGGCTTAAAGGCGCAGCATGACTGTGTGGTGGTGGAGCAAGCAGATAATGACTAATGTGGCTGCTGCTGCTGCTGGAATCTAAGGACATCTTAAAGCCAACAGTATATTTTAAAGTTGCTATACTTTGATTAAAGAGTAGTTAAACTTTTATTTATTTTACTAATCTTGTCCAGCATGGGAAGTTAAGCAACTTTGCAAATCACCTTATTAGGGAATTTGTCTTCATTTCTGTAATGTTATTGCATGTAAGTGGCTTCCAAACCCCTGCTCTTCCCCAGTGTATAGGCCACACTAGCTGCATTGCTATCAGTATATACTTATTTGGCGTACAGATCATGGCAGTGAAAGGGTCAACACCTTTGTCTCCTTAACTCTGAGGATAAGCTGCAGAAGGAGACTGTTTCAATAGCATAACATTTAGAGGTTGAGACAGGTGCTGATCCATTCAATGCTATCATCTATACGCCAAATGAGTACATTCTGATCACAATTCAGCTGAGGTCAGACTAAGGCCTCTTTCACACATCCGGTTTGTGCCATCAGGCACAATCCGGCATGTGTGTAAAAAAAACGGATCTGTTTTTTTTTTTACCGCCGGATGCGTTTTTTTGTCATTGAGAAGCACATGCGCCGGATTGCGCCGAATGTGCTTCCGTTTGTTCCGGTTTTTACCGGATCCAGCTGAATTCCTCTGTCCGGCGGCCGGACAGGACGTGTGCTGTAGCGTTTTTTTGTCTGGTGAAAAAAGCCGGACATGGACGTATGCGGCCCTTCTGGCTCTGCAGGACAATGTTTCTCAATGGCACATTCCGGCCGCCGGATCAGGCTTCTACCTGATCCGGCCACCGCATGCACGGTTTTACCCTGTGCACATGCCCGGATATCCCTCTCTCTCCTTCATACCCCGTTCTCTCTCTCTCTTTTTCATACCCCGTTCTCTCTCTCTTTTTCATACCCCGTTCACCGGCTCGTGGATCCTTTTCTTCCCCGGCGACTCCTTTGCAACATAGCCGAGTCAGGCGCCGTAAGATGCGCCGCATATACTTCCGGTCCCTCCGTTCACGGCTGGATCCAGCACTCCATCTTTTTGCCGCACAGCGCCGGAATGCCACCAACGGACATGTGAAAGTAGCCTAATATATTGGGGAAAGCAAAGGGTTTTGAAGCCACTTACATGTAGCTTTTTTTTTTTTTTTTTTTACACGAATGAAGGCAAGTCCCTAAAGGCCCCGTCACACATAGCGATCTCGCTAGCGAGATCGCTGCTGAGTCACAAGTTTTGTGACACAACAGCGATCTCACCAGCGAGATCGTTGTGTGTGACAGCGATCAGCGACCGGCCCCCCTGCCGGTATCACTGATCGCTGCAAGAAACCTCTGGACATTTCTTTCATCGCTGATCTCCCGCTGGCCAGCACGCATCGCTGCGTGTGACAGGCGGGAGACCAGCGGTCAGCTGGTAACTAACGTACACATCGGGTATCCAAGGGACGCGCGTCCCTTAGATACCTGATGTGTACGTTAGTTACCAGTGCGCTGATGCAGGGAGCTGGTAACGTACACATCGGGTATCTAGGGACGCACGTCCCTTGGATACCCGATTTGTACGTTAGTTGCCAGTTCCCTGCATCTGCGCGCTGGTAACTAACGAACACAGCGACGCCGCGCGCTCGGCGTCGCTGTGCTGATCGCTGGTGAAGCTGTCTGTGTGACAGCTCACCAGCGATCACATAGCGACTTACCAGCGATCCTGATATCGTTGTCGGGATCGCTGGTAAGTCGCTATGTGTGACTCCAGCTTTAAGTGGAATTCATATCTCTGCTTTTCCCCAGTCTCTTTGCCTACCTTTAGTTGCATTGATATCAGAATGTACTCATGTGGAGTACAGATGAAAGCACTTAAAGGTTTAACACCCATTTCTTTCTCGGAGTTCTATACTTATCAGAACAATATCTTGCAGACAAAGCTCTGATAAATTGGAAGCCATACATCTGCTTTTTCCCAGTCTATTTGCCTGTCTTTAGTTGCATTGATATCAGAATATAGTCACTTGGAGTACAGATGATGGCAGTGAAAGGGTCAGCACAAGGCCTCCTCTGAGTGCTATGATTATCAGAACAGTCTCCTGCAGCAGCTTATCCCCAGACAAAGCTGCTGATCATTTCTCTCACTAAAGGGGGTTTTACACATAGCGATATCGCTAGCGATATCGCTATAACGTCACTGATTTTGTGACGTTATAGCGATATCGCTATGTGTGATACTTACCTCCGACCAGCTCCCCCGCTGTCCATCGTGGATCGCTCGAGATCGAGCGGCTCCATTTCTCGTCGTCTGCTTCCTGCTGGGGCTTCCTGCTGTGTGAGACGAGTGACGCTGGACGCGGGCGGGAGGACGTCAGGATCGCTGTGTGTGAAAGGTGAGTATTGTCTGCTGCATCGCTGTGAGATCTTTCTGTGTGAAAGCTCACTAGCGATCATTTAGCGATGCACCAGCGATCCTGACCGGGTCGGATCGCTGGTGCATCGCTAAATGTAAAAGGGCCTTTACTCTGGTGACACCATTGAACCTAATGAGGGAGACAGTCACATCCTCGGTCTGATCTCATTTGCCTTAGTGTCTGCCTTTTTTAAGGCGGATACAAAACTGTGGTTCACTACCTTTGTACTTGCTTAAAAAAGGCGGATACCACCTAAAATATGGTGAGACCAAGCACAAAGTGACTCCGTCCGCCTCGTTAAAGTCAGTAAAGTTTGAGGACATCAGACAGAAGCCACAAGGAAATCGCTGACGTGTGACAAACATGTGGTGTGAACACAGCCTTAATCATTGATGCAACCATTCTGAATAGTCCATACACCCTGTTATATACGTATGTGGCTCCCTTTTCTGCCATCTGGCAGGGTTATTGGGAACGTCATCGCCATTTGCTCAGTACGCTGTATGGAGAATGTTTTCTTTGTAGTGATACATAATACACAAGTCTCCTTCCTCATCTCACTGTTTGTGTTCTCAGTGATGGGAATTTGTTACTGCTGACCGAGGCTTTGACCAAACATGAAACTTTTTTCATCCGTTGTGGCATCTTCCTGATCCTGGAGAAATTGAAGATAATCACACACAGGAATCTTTTTAAGAAAGTGTAAGTTTACTGTGCCACACTGTGTAGGAATATTAGAATCTCAAGACACAGCATCGCAGGGTGATTGGGTCGTAGATATAATTTCCAAAGGGCAATTGGTTGTCTGGAAAGATTTGGGGTAAATGCACACAATGTGTAATACAGTACAAACTACTGTATATACTCGTGTATAAGCTGACCCGTGTATAAGCCGACCCCCTAATTTTGCCACAAAAACTGGTAAAACTTATTTACTCGCGTATAAGCCTAGGGTTAAATGGTGGTCCGAGAAAATGCTCCATAGATAAAACCCCCCATATGCTGCTCCACAAGGGTTAATGCTGGCCCAAGAAGATGCTCCATAAATACCCCCCATATGCTGCTGCACAAGGGTTAATGCTGCCCCATAAATACCCCCCATATGCTGCTGCACAAGGGTTAATGCTGCCCCATAAATACCCCCCATATGCTGCTGCCCCATAAATACCCCCCATATGCTGCTCCACAAGGGTTAATGCTGTCCCATAAGATGCTCCATATATACCCCTTATTTGCTGCTGCTGCTGCAATAAAAAAAAGACATACTCACCTCTCCGTCACTGGGGGCCAGGTGCCGGTGTCCTGAGCCCTTGGCAGTGGCGATATTCACCTGTCCCCGTTCCAAGCCGTGCACCGCTGTGTCTCCCGGATCTCTGCATTGACAGCAGAGGACGCGCACTGACTACGTCATCGCACCCTCTGCCGTCACAGCAGGAGGACCCGGAGACACAACGGTGCATGGCTTGGAACGGGGGCAAGTGAATATCACTTAGCCCCCGTCATACTCACCCCTCCTAGTGAAAGGTCTTCTCTGCAGCGGCAGCCTCTGCTTCTCCCACTGCCGTCTGCTTCCTGCATACAGCTGGTTACATGGTACCGCTCATTAAATATGCGCATATTCATGAGTTTAATGAGCGGTACCACGTGACCGTTGAAAGCAGGAAGCAAACGGCAGAGGGAGACGCAGAGGCTGCAGAGAAGTGCCAGGAGAGGCGAGTATGATCTCTGACACCCCCGCTCGCCCCCCCCCCGGTATATGACTCATGTATAAGCCGAGAGGGGGACTTTCAGCCCCCAAAAATGGGCTGAAAATCTCGGCTTATACACGAGTATATACGGTAAATGAATGAATCTCGTTTCGATCATTTAGACCAGGGGTGTACAATTAATTTTCCTGAGGGGCCACATGAGAGACCATGACTGTTGTGGAGGGCCGAACTAATAGCTTGAAATTAATTCTACTCACAATTAATATTAATAAATTAATATTATCACTTAATATTGAGCAGAATTAAGTATGCTGACACCCCCTATATATCTTTGAACCCCCACAGCCCATAATATACATCATGAGCCTCACACAGCCTCCCTATACACGGCATGAGCCACACACAGCCTCTCTATATACGGCATGAGCCCCACACAGCCTCCCTATACACAGCATGAGCCCCACACAGCCTCCCCATGTACGGCATGAGCCCCACACAGCCTCCCTATACACGGCATGAGCCCCACACAGCCTCCCCATGTACTGCATGAGCCCCAGTTTCCCCATATACTGCATGAGCCCCACACAGCTTTCTTATATACAGCATGAGCCCCACACAGCCTCCCCATGTACGGCATGAGCCCCACACAGCCTCCCTATACACGGCATGAGCCCCACACAGCCTCCCCATGTATGGCATGAGCCCCACACAGCCTCCCCATGTATGGCATGAGCCCCACACAGCCTCCCCATGTACGGCATGAGCCCCACACAGCCTCCCCATGTACGGCATGAGCCCCACACAGCCTCCCCATGTACGGCATGAGCCCCACACAGCCTCCCCATGTACGGCATGAGCCCCACACAGCTTCCCCATGTACGGCATGAGCCACAGTTTCCCCATATACTGCATGAGGCCCCACACAGCCTCCACATAAAACTGTATGAGCACCACACAGCGTTCTTATATACAGCATGATCTCCACAGTCTCTCCACATACTGAATGAGGCCTCCCCATATACTGATTGAGCCCCCACAGCCTCCCCATATATTGCACAACAGTATACAGCCTTCCCATAGCCTCACCATGTGCAGCATGTCACCTCATAGCCTCCCCAGGTGCTGCATGTCACCCCCATAGAATCCCCACGTCCCCCCCCATAGAATCCCCACGTCCTCCCCCATAGAATCCCCACGTTCACCCCCATAGAATCCCCATGTTCACCCCCATATTCATACACATTGAAAAAAAAAAAAACACCAAATACTCACCTTGGTCTCGTTTCCTTGCGCCCTGCTTCTGCTACTGTCTCCGATGCGCTGACTCTCCAGTGGTACACAGCTGACGCTATGACATGACGTCATCTCATCAGCTGTTTCACGCTGATTGGTGGAGGAAGTGGCCAGAGGCTCCTCCACCAATGCTGACTGCGGGAGACAGCGAGCGAGCGGACGGGCACCGTTCGGCCCGCAGACCTCAGGTTTTCAGCCCCACGGCTGTCTGTGTCTGCGGCCTGGACTGAGACAGCCAGAGGGCCGGATGTGGCCCACGGGCCGCACTTTGCCCAGGTCTGATTTAGACAGACATGCCATTTTTAAAATGTGCGTTATAGGATTCTGGGAGGCAACATTGATCCAAAAGGGTTTAGGTTAATTGAGATGCAGAAGTATCTGTTGTTGCGCATTATACAAATGATTAATATTTTTTTTATGTTTTCATTCACCATATGCAGATATTTGTTACTGCGGACACATCAGCTCTCTCTGGATGCCTTTCTGGTAGCCCTAAAATTTATGCAAGTGCAGGATGTGGATATCGATGAAGTGAATTGTATCATAGCCAATCTGATCTACACGGTACATTAATGATATCTTTAGCCAATTATTTACCTTTTATTTTATTATGTAATTAGCTTTCAAGGAAATTTTTGAACTATTTTAAAATAGTTTACACAGTCTTCTCTAACATACGTGTTGTATGAGATCGGTGAGCTGAGAGATTGGATTTTAGGGCAAGACAAAGTAAACAGATTAGAATTATTACACAGGGAAGTGTAGCTTTTCCTTTGGAGAACTTAATGGACCTATGCATTGCTATATAATCCATTGTGAACATTAGACCCTAACAGCTATAAGAGAGGGAATATTTATTAACCGCTTCATCCCCCAAAGCCTGTTTTCACCTTCATGACCACGTCAGATTTTTCAATTCCGACCACTGTCACTTTATGAGGTCATTACTCTAGAACGCGTCAATTGATCCCACTGATTCGGAAGTAGTTTTTCTGTGACATATTGTACCTCATGATAGTGTTAAAATTTGGTCGACATGACTTACATTTATTTGTGAAAAAATCAGAAATTTGGATAAAATTTAGCAATTTTCAAGCTTTTAATTTTTATTCCCTTAAATCATATTAATAATCAGTTAATAAATAACAGCACACGTCTACTTCACATTACCACAATTTTTTACAAGGGATAAAGTTGACCAGCGATTTCTCATTTTTCCAACAAAACTTACAAAACCATTTTTTAGGGACCACCTCACAGTTGAAGTGATTTTGAGCGGCCTATGTGACAGAAAATAAATTGACATCATTCTAAAAACTGCACCCCTCATGGTACTCATAACCACATTGAAGAAGTTTATTAACCATTCAGGTGCTTCACAGGAACTGAAGCAATGTGGAAGGAAAAAAATGAACATTTAACTTTTTTTTACAAAAATGTTATTTCAGACCCAATTTTTTTTTATTCTCAAAAGGGTATCAGGAAAGAATCGACACCAAAATTTGTTCTGAAATTTCTCCTGAGCACACAGATGCCCCATTTGTGGGGGAAATCCTCTGTTTTGGCGCACAGCAGGGCTTAGAAGTGGAGGAGCACCGTTTAACTTTTTGAACGCAAAATTGGCTGGAATCAAGAACGGACGCCATGTCGCATTTGAAGAGCCCCTGATGTGCCTAAGCAGTGGAAACTCCCCACAATTGACCCTCCATTTTATAAACTAGACCCCCTCAAGAAACTTATTTAGATGTGTGGTGAGATTTGCCAGAATTTTTTTATTTTCTCAAGGATTACAGGAGGAATTGCACCATACAATTTGTTGTGCAATTTCTCCTGAGTACACTGATGCCCCATATTTGGTCGAAAACTACTTTTTAGGCACAGTGCAAAGCTCAGAATTGAAGAATCACCAGATTGGAGTTCACATTTTGCTGGACTGGTTTTTATGTCACATTGGCAGAGCCCGTAAGGTGCCAGAACAGCAAAAAAAAAAACTCACAAGCTGCATAATTTTACAAACTATACCTCTCAATTAATGAGTCTTGGGGTGCAGTGAGCATGTTGACACCGCATGTGCCTCACAGAAATTTATACCATTAGGCAGTGAAGAAAAAATAGTTTTAGCCCCAGATTTTACTTTTTCCACACAAGAGCAGCAGTGGATGTTGCTGAGTGAAAATTGTAAATCTACTGTTGTAGTGCCCATACATTGTAGTGCCCAGTACGTTATCAATACGTCTAAGTTCGTGAAGGGATTAAAATGCCCAATCGGCTGCCATCACAGTGTGCGGATCTAGTGCTGTTAATAGATTATACATAAAAAATGCATTTTATACTGATATGAAAAAAAACAAAAAAGATCCGGTCTTCATGGATGATTTGAATAAAAGGTAAATTTATTTAGAATAAAAGTTATATTTAAAAGGCATAGATAATGAGAAGATATAAAGTAAATTCATATATATGGGATTCCTATGAATATGAGAGAGGGATCTGACTTGTTGCAAACGAATGCAGTTTTCTGGCTCACAGCCATAGAGATCCTATGCATGTCTGACCAAATAATGTTCAACATCAGTAATAATTAAACAGTTCGTAAGCAGTCAGGCTACGTGCCCACAATCAGGATTAGCAGAGTTTTGGACGCAGCATATTTTTGCTGCATCCAAAATTCTGCATTCTAATCATACAGTTAAAGTTACCTCATCTAGTGAATGGCTATAGGGGAAGCTACCCAGCGGACACTAGCGTTTCCGCTGCAGATAATTGACCTGCTGCGGCTCGTAATCCCGCGCCGCGGGTGAGTATACGCAGCGGTAATAGAAGCTCAGTGTTCATGGGATTTCTATAAATCCCATCCACTATGCTTGTAACATGCAGGTGCAACTTGGAAGTGCAGGTGAGCTGGGTCCAAAAAGCTGCTATTCCTGATTGTAGGCACATACCCTTATTAATTTTCCAGGATAATTAGGTTGGAAAAGACTTAGAGGCATCTTGTTTCTGTGAGTACATCTTATGTATAGAACAGCATCTTGCAGAACATTCTAACAATATCTGCAGGCTCAGCCGTGGTTTCTTTAGCTGAAACAAAGCATGATTGTATAAAGCTTGATTATAACAAGTGATATAACATATTCCCAAAATATGAATTGTAATAGCTGTATTCATTATTTTGTTTATCAATACATACAGTGGGGCAAAAAAGTATTTAGTCAGTCAGCAATAGTGCAAGTTCCACCACTTAAAAAGATGAGAGGCGTCTGTAATTTACATCATAGGTAGACCTCAACTATGGGAGACAAACTGAGAAAAAAAAATCCAGAAAATCACATTGTCTGTTTTTTTTTCATTTTATTTGCATATTATGGTGGAAAATAAGTATTTGGTCAGAAACAAGCAATCAAGATTTCTGGCTCTCACAGACCTGTAACTTCTTCTTTAAGAGTCTCCTCTTTCCTCCACTCATTACCTGTAGTAATGGCACCTGTTTAAACTTGTTATCAGTATAAAAAGACACCTGTGCACACCCTCAAACAGTCTGACTCCAAACTCCACTATGGTGAAGACCAAAGAGCTATCAAAGGACACCAGAAACAAAATTGTAGCCCTGCACCAGGCTGGGAAGACTGAATCTGCAATAGCCAACCAGCTTGGAGTGAAGAAATCAACTGTGGGAGCAATAATTAGAAAATGGAAGACATACAAGACCACTGATAATCTCCCTCGATCTGGTGCTCCACGCAAAATCCCACCCCGTGGGGTCAGAATGATCACAAGAACGGTGAGCAAAAATCCCAGAACCACACGGGGGGACCTAGTGAATGAACTGCAGAGAGCTGGGACCAATGTAACAAGGCCTACCATAAGTAACACACTACGCCACCATGGACTCAGATCCTGCAGTGCCAGACGTGTCCCACTGCTTAAGCCTGTACATGTCCGGGCCCGTCTGAAGTTTGCTAGAGAGCATTTGGATGATCCAGAGGAGTTTTGGGAGAATGTCCTATGGTCTGATGAAACCAAACTGGAACTGTTTGGTAGAAACACAACTTGTCGTGTTTGGAGGAAAAAGAATACTGAGTTGCATCCATCAAACACCATACCTACTGTAAAGCATGGTGGTGGAAACATCATGCTTTGGGGCTGTTTCTCTGCAAAGGGGCCAGGACGACTGATCCGGGTACATGAAAGAATGAATGGGGCCATGTATCGTGAGATTTTGAGTGCAAACCTCCTTCCATCAGCAAGGGCATTGAATATGAAACGTGGCTGGGTCTTTCAACATGACAATGATCCAAAGCACACCGCCAGGGCAACGAAGGAGTGGCTTCGTAAGAAGCATTTCAAGGTCCTGGAGTGGCCTAGCCAGTCTCCAGATCTCAACCCTATAGAAAACCTTTGGAGGGAGTTGAAAGTCCGTGTTGCCAAGCGAAAAGCCAAAAACATCACTGTTCTAGAGGAGATCTGCATGGAGGAATGGGCCAACATACCAACAACAGTGTGTGGCAACCTTGTGAAGACTTACAGAAAACGTTTGACCTCTGTCATTGCCAACAAAGGATATATCACAAAGTATTGAGATGAAATTTTGTTTCTGACCAAATACTTATTTTCCACCATAATATGCAAATAAAATGGGAAAAAAACAGACAATGTGATTTTCTGGATTTTTTTTTCTCAGTTTGTCTCCCATAGTTGATGTCTACCTATGATGTAAATTACAGACGCCTCTCATCTTTTTAAGTGGTGGAACTTGCACTATTGCTGACTGACTAAATACTTTTTTGCCCCACTGTATATCACTTTTTATTATGCGAAAGGGAAGGTGTGCAAAAAAAATGTTAAAAAAAAAGGATGTCATACACTGCGGTGGTAAAATTTTTGACACATAGGACTTGCTCGGAAGGAAGCAGACATGTAATCTATAAGACACCCTTATGTACCAGACTAATCTGCTTACATTAAATTCAACATTTTATCCTTTAAGCCATTAACCCGGATGTAGTCCTAACGTGCAGCCTTGATCTGCATACTCCTATGTAGTATCACAGAGTGTTAACACACCATATGATTTACATTAGTAAAAATGTCATTATTTAATGTTAATTTTTACAGTTTGTTGTGCAATATTTGACCTATATTGTTATCTTTATAGGGGCATATTAAAGGCTATGTCTCTTATCAGCATCAAAAGCTTGTGGTCAGCAGGCAGAATCCCTTTCCTCCCCTGTCAACAATCAGTTAACAAGAGTCGCTTTGAAGATGATAAATTCCAGATTTTAATTTCATAGACTTGTATAAGTACCGTAACTTTCTATTATTTTTGCTGTTTTGTATATTTTTCACAATCTAATAAAGCAATTTTTTTTTTCTATTATGTGCTTTAGATTTTGTTCTGACCAGAATAATGCGTGCCTCAGCATGTGGTCAACTTCAATTTAGGAGATTTCAGTAGGGTAAAATTAAATTGCATGTAAATATATTTATAGTTTTTGTAGCCAGTAATATGCACTCACTATTCTTTTGAAACATAGGAATCTTGTCTTATTTTTTTAACTTAAGGGTATATCGCCTAAAAAAAAATTCTAACTGAAGGCTGACAATAGTGAACATAGGCATTTTATATAAAAACAAAAGTTTCCAAAGATGCAAAGTGCTTAAAAGAAGTGACCTGACCATTCTTCAGCTGTCTTCCGCTCTGAATTCGCTCTATACTCTATAGTAAAAGTCAGTTGGAAGGCTTAAAACATACTCAGAACATCTTTTTGAGCATTTTTACTTGAAAATATTGTTACAATGCTGTCCGGTCACTTTACTCTAGTTCCGGCTACCGGGAGAAAACAAAGTTACTTCCTGGCAGCTGCCGCTTTAGTCATGGGGGCGTCAACAGAGTGGTTAATTTTCTCCCAGTAGCCGGACTTTGAGTAAGGCT
This sequence comes from Dendrobates tinctorius, assembly GCF_039654945.1. NCBI lineage: Eukaryota > Metazoa > Chordata > Amphibia > Anura > Dendrobatidae > Dendrobates > Dendrobates tinctorius. The sequence goes on along the minus strand of NW_027361907.1, from coordinate 9,541,818 downwards.
GCACTAACCCTATATGTGCAAATAAATAGTGTTTTCTAGAGGTGACAGGTTCCCTTTAATGATTTAGGCACATCTTATCACTGGTGTGCGTCTCACCAGAAGTGTACTCCATTCCCTCAACTTTTCAGAAATTCATCATGCTGGTTTTGACATGCCCTGTCCCATCCACGCTCAACCCACTTTGATGGATTTTGCATGAAAATTCTAAAAGTTGCTACATTTTTGCACAACTTTGAAAAGCTGCCAAATCTTTGCGCAACTCAAAGTGTTCTACAACAGATATCTGGCAAAAACACTGTGAATAAGGGCCTATGTGTTGAATTGTTCCTCTATTATTCCGCCTAGAAATTTAAGAACAAATTGACACTTGGGTGCTTCCATCCACCTTGTCATTTGGAGCGTGCCCCTACATAATCTAACACCGTCTGCACTGAGTGGACGGTGTCAGCTGTCCATGAGCACAACCCCAACACCTAGATGTCTATTTATTAATACATGGTGAATACGAGAGCAACGGTACAACACAGATCTACCAACAGATGATCCAAAATTGTTTTGTAGCAAATACAAGTATTTATTAAAACTAATGGGTGTGGTGGTAACAGGACTTCTTTAAAATAAAAAAAATTAGCCTTTAAAAGATTTTTTTCAATAACTAATACTGGATTAAGATCTTGGAAACTGTCGGTACAGATTGTCTGCTAATGTCCCATTCTCGCAATATCAGTCTTGAGACCTGGTGTTTGCTTCCACAATAATTTGATTTACATATAATTTTTCTGCATTTTGGCATGTTAAATGATATTCTATGGAGCGCAACATTAAGAATAGTAACTGCATGTAATGCAATACTTAAACATTGTCAACATATGCATTAATAACCAGTACAATATTAACTACCATTCTGCCTCAACCACATGATATACCTGGATATTTTGGTAAATGTAAACACCTTTGGGTTCCAGGCTTCGTGATTTTTGGATCCCATAATCCCGGTCAAGAACCATGCGCCATTATGTTCACTAGCCAAATGGCTTCCGTCCACCAGTGTATAGTTTATGTTCCTGTTTGATGTGGCACAAAACATTCGGTTCGTTTGTGCTGCATTGAAAGCAGATTCACAAGTTTCTTTATTAGTTTCTGCTACGGAAAATTTAACGGGCATTGTTTCCATATGTTCTGAGGCTAGCGTCCAGCCTCCTACTGTTCCTGGGACACGTGGAATCAGCACGCTCTCAGCAAAGTCTTTCTGGGGGATGCAGATGGGTAGAATATGTTTACGAAACTTGATGCTTTCCTCCAGTTTAAGGAGGGCAATGTCATTGTCTGTTGTGTCCTTCGAGTATTTTGTGTGGATACGATAGCTCGCCACCTTGATCTCCTGTCTGTTCTCAGTGCCCTTGTCTCATGTAGAAAAGGAAACAGGTTATACAAAGAAGTATATTCTTATAAAGGGTTAAGTAATGAAATCATTATTTTACTGCATAAATGGCCCTGCATAAAGAAAGGACTAAACCCTTCCACAATTAAGTTTGGCCCTTACCTGCAAGGATGAAAATTGGATCCTGCAGACTGCTGCACTTTGCAGTTGTAAGTACCAAAGACTGGCTAAGTATGACCCCATTGCAGAAAGGAGTCCCTTCTGAATCTAATAGTAGTACCTGAAAAGAAATTACTTAGAAAATTAGAATTGGGGGTAAGTTATTATATTTAAATTTTTTTTGTATTTACCTTTTTCTAGTCATAATAATAACTTCACAAAACAAATGTTTTTTTTAGAAAAGCTGTGATCATAATTAGATTTAATAAAGTTTAATTAAATAAACACTTTGGATATTTTTTTGCACCCTCACCTTGTTGCCTGTCACACTATGCATATTTCTCCTACACCTCATTGGGGGACACAGAGACCGTGGGTGTTATGCTGCTGGCCACTAAGAGGACACTAAGTAAACCAGAAAAAATGTTAGCTCCTCCCCTGCAGTATACACCCTCTCGCTGGCTGAGATTCTCCAGTTCTTACTTAGTGTCTATAGGAGGCACTTGGGTCTGGTTTCAGACCCCACCGTTTTTATTTTATTTTTGAATTTTCTGTAAATTATTATTTTTTAATTAACGGAGTGAAGGGGGCGACGGTTCCTTTCTAAGGCCCACTCTCCCCCGAACCAACAACAGGCAAGCACGTGGAGTAACCCTTCACGTACACTTTCCTGCGACGTTTGGGGCTGATTCCTCTGACGATGGTTCCCTTCAGGGCTGTGGAGTCGGAGTCGTGGAGTCGGAGTCGGTGCTCATTTTGGTGGAGTCGGAGTTGGAGTCGGTATAAAATGGACCGACTCCGACTCCTAAAATATATAATAAATTGGGTACAGTAATTCAATGCAGGATGTGCTGAATATTTTTTCATAGGAATTTGGGAAAGTTATGAAATGTCCTATAAATGGCTGTTCTATTCCTGATCTAAGGCTACATTCACACACAGCGTTTTTCCTGTGTTTTTTGAGGATACGTTTTTAAGCTGCAAAAGCTGATCATCTTTTTAAAAAACCGCATCACCTGAAAGGTTTTTGAGCTCATAGATAATGTTTTCAATAGCAAAAGCAGATTAGAAATCTGCTCTATCTATCCATTTATCCATATCTGTCTATCCATATCGTATCTGTACCAAAAAGAATGAAAACTGGGTAGTACACCAATATATATTCTGTTCTATCTAAATATCTTGATTATGGGATCATAAAAATGATTAAATGTCTGAGGTTCACATTGTACTACAATAAATTTTTCACTTAAATATAAGCAATATGTGTGGGAGTCGGAGTCGTGGAGTCGGAGTTGGAGTCGGAGTCGGTGTAAGAGAAATTGAGGAGTCGGAGTTGCAGGTTTGGCTTACCGACTCCACAGCCCTGGTTCCCTTATGGTCGGTACTCCACAGATACGAGGGCAAGAGCAACAGGACGTAGCACAGGAGTGCATGGAGTAAACCTGAACAGCGCTTTTTCGGATGCCCTGAATCAGCCCCTGAGCTCTCCGTCCCCCTACCCAGAGGGTGGATCGATTGAGCAATACCCCCCCGGTAAAACCTCCAGCTCTGCTACATCACCTGGAGGATGACACTGAAAGACCCTGGACAGCGACGACCTGACTGAGCACAGGAGTGGAGGTATGGGGTCGGGTCCTTGTCCCCGGGAGAAGCGCTGACTTAGCGTCAGCGGCGCTACACTGGCGCCCGGTCGCGGCCCCACCCGGCGCTTACCGTGGGTAGGCCAAAAATTTAGTCCCCGGCTTTTCCGGCCTACTAGGCCGCAATTTGAATAGCGCCACCCGTGCTATCGTCACCGCCCCCTCCCGTCACCTCTCATTCCAAACGAGACGCGCAATTCTAATCTCGGGGGCCATGTCTGTTACCTGTTCTGCAGTTAACCCTTTCAGGAGCAGCCGAATTCCGGGTGACGCCACAGGGCCACTGTTTTCCTCCCGGGGGACATGACACAGGACCGTGGGTAAGCTGCATCTGCCCTCAGATTAAAGCTTAACCCCTTCCCAGCACATTCCCTGCAGCTGCAGTCAGACTCTGCCGTTAACCCTTTCTGGAGCGCTATGCCTCACAGGAGGCTAAACGGGCCGCTAAGAAGCACACTGCGCTTTTTCTACCGTGTGTACTACCTGCAAGTCGGCCTTACCACAGCGAGCATGACTCTCCAGTGCTCAAGCTAATCCGTTATGCACGGACCCGGCCTGTGCCCGAACCGTGCCCCGGCCTGTGCTCCAACGCCCCTCGCAGTCCCTGCTGACGGGCCTCCTGCGTCTGGAACCCTCGAGTGGGCTGCGCCCCTGTTACGGTCGGTGGAGCCTCTGACCAAGGCTATATTCCCCCTCCGGGAGGACTGTCTGCCAAAGTGAGCTCATGGCGCGTCCTCTAGTCGCATTCGAACCTCAGCATCAGCGACTCCTGTCTCTCGCTCGCCCTCTCCTGAGGTTCACAGCGAGCATAACTCTGATTTTGTATCTGTCACATCAGCCCCTCAGAATCCCCCAACTGATCAAGAGTCGCTTGATTCTCATATAATCAGTCAACAGGATTCTGAGGTTGAATGAGGAAAATATTCCCGCTCCAGCACTCCTCATTTAAGGAATAAGCGTGTGCGCTGGTTATTTACCAGCTGTCCAGTATCATAGGCATCAGCCATAAGTGGTTCACTGGGCAAAAGTTTACTCTGGCTAAATACCCTTTTGATCCAGACCTAATGATCAATTACAGATCCCTCCGGTTGACCCTCCTGTACCGCGTCTTGCTTCCACAACGCTCCTATCTGTTTCTGAGGGTTTCTCGATCAGAAACCCCTCCGATCATCAAATTGACTACCTTGCCCGTTCAATTTTTTGGAAGCTTCAGGAGCGGCGTTTGTTCCATCCTTCGCCGTAGTTTAGGTCACTAAGGCATGGCCGCTTGGGCAGAAGTCCTGATTACTGCCTTCCAGGGCACCAATCTTCCTCCGGAGACAACCTCTGTCGCCAGCTAGATGATTCACGCAGCGAACTTTGTAGTAGACGCTTCTTTTCAGGCCGCCAATTGCGCGGCTCATACTGCCGCTAATGCGATCTCCATTAGAAGAGCCCCAGGGCTCCGCGGCTGGTGGGCGGATGCCACATCTAAGAGTTTGTTGACTTCTCCCCCCTCTTCAAGCGGGTCATCTTTTTGGAGAGAGACTGGACCAGCTCATTTCTGATAATACCGGGGGAGAAGACAAGTAAATTCCTTCCTCAACAAAGGGCTGTTCGGCCGTTATCGCTCCAACAGCCGACGTGTTTCGATTTTCTCGCAACAATTCCAGTTGGTCCTCCTCTACCTTCCCTTTCGGATCAGGTCTGTCCCCACGCGGAGACAGAGGCTCCCAGATCTCATACAGATCTAATCGTTCTTGGAAACCCAGGCCTAGGGCTTTTGGATCTAGGGGAACCAGATCTCATAGATCTACCTAATGACAACAAATGGGTCAGGAAGCTGGTATTCGGATATAATATACAATTTCTTCCCCCCCCTCCAACTTGAGTTTTCCTTTCCTCTTCCTCCAAGAGAAAGACGAGAGCCTTCCTTCGGGCTGTTCATGCTCTTCCAAGGGATGGAGTCATCATTCCGGTCCCCCTTCACGAAGGGTTCAGGAGATTTTATTTAGTCCTTTTGTGGTACTAAAAGAGGACGGGTCCATGCCACCCATCTCTGGATCTCAATTGTTAATCACCTTGTCACGGTACGGCGATTCCAAATGGAAACTCTCCGTTCAGTTGTCGCTCCCATGGAAAAGGGACAGTTCCTAGCATCCATCGACGTCAAGAACGCTTGCCTTCACATTCCGATCTGCCCGTCCCTCCAGTAGCTCCTGCGTTTTGCAACTCACAAGCAACACTTCCAGTTCGTGGCCTTGCCCTTCAGACTCGCCACCGCTCCCAGGGTCTTTACCAAGGTCATGGCGGCTGTCATGCCCATTCTCCACCATCGGGGAGTGGTACTGTTACCGTATCTGGACGACCTGCTCATCAAGGGTCCGTCCCATCCAGTCTACAAGGAATCTGTGGATAACAGTAAATACTCTTTCCCGCCTAGGGCGGAAGATAGACTGCGAAAAGTCTCTCCCAGGACCGGCTCTCACTTCTATGATTCTATGATTCCTGCGGATTCACCACTCTCCCTCCAGGAGAGACCCAAGCCTTACAAAAAGCAGAGCGGCCTCTTTCTCAACCAGTTTCTCCATTCGTTTCAGCATGAGCATTCTCGGAAGGATGGTGGCAGCGATGGAAGCAGTTCCATTTGCACAGTTCCACCTCCATCCCTTACATCATGCATTGCTGTTAGCTTGGGACAAGAACCCGTTCTCCCTGGACCGTCTGATTCCTCCGTCCCTGCGGGACAGGCAAGCCCTCAGGGAGTAGACACCGAGGTCCTCCCTGAATCAAGGGAGGTCTTTACCCACAGTAAGATGGTTGGTGGTAACCTCCGACGCAAGTCTCCTCAGTTGGGTTGCGGTCCCTCGTCACCTCACGGCACAAGGTCATTGGTCAACCCGAGAGTCACGTCTCCCCATTAACTTTGGGAGATAAGAACAATCAGATTAGCTCTAAGGAGTTTCCACCATCTCTTTGCAGATCTCCCCATCAGGTCTCAATCCGACAACGCCACGGCTGTAGCGTATATCAACCGTCAGGTTTTTGGGGCAGTTCCGGCTCCTGTACATCCCCCCCCTCTTCTCTTGTTTCTGAGGGTCATCAAGAGGATCAGAGCGGAGGTAGTGCCAGTGATCCTAGTCGCACCAGACTGGCCGCAGCGAGCATGGTATGCAGAACTAGTACAACTAGTCGCCGACGTCTCCTGGCGACTTTCATATCATATGGATCTACTCTCGCAGGGCCCGATTTACCACCAGAACTCCGGGGTCCTGTCTTTGACGGCGTGGCCGTTGAATCCTGGTTTTTAGCTCAGGCTGGTTTCCCTCACAACGTGATTTCCACCATGATTAGTACCAGGAAGCCTGTGTCCATGCCTGTGTCCATGCGCATGTTTTTTTGTGGTGCAATGTTCATGGTCGATCACCTCCGGTATTTTCCATTCTGGCCATATTGGAATTCCTTCAATCCGGATTAATATCAGGCCTTGCGCTTAGCTCACTCAACGTCAAAATTTCGGCCTTGTCAGTGCTTTTCCAATACAAATTGCCACCAAGCTTCAGCTCAAGACATTCATTCAGGGAGTTTCCCATGTGGTGTCTCCTTATAGAAGACCATTTGACTCATGGGGCCTTAACCCGGTTCTCGGGGACTTTCAAGAGGTTCCTTTTCGAACTGCTGCAGGATGTGTCACTGACCGTCCTCTCTTGGAAGGTGGTCTCTCTAGTGGCAACTACGTCAATCAGACGAGTTTCGGAATTGGCAGCCCTTTCCTGCCGTTCTCCGTTTCTGAATTTTCATCAGGAAAAGGTAGTTCTCGGGACGCTCCCGTCCTTCCTGGACAAGGTCCTCTCTTGCCATCTCAACGGGGAAATTGTTGTGCCTTCCCTTTGTTCCGGCGCCAGTCCATCGCATTGAGAAGGCCCTCCACACCCTGGATGTGGTTAGGGTGCTGAGACGGTACATCTCGCGGATGGCTCCTTTCCACAAGTCAGATGCCCTGTTCATACTTCCAGACGGGCATAGGAAGGGTCTAGCCAGGTTGATTCGCTTGGCGATTCAGGTATCCTACCGAATCAGGAACGCGCCTGTCCCAGCGGGGATTAAGGCGCGCTCTACCCGGTCAGTGAGCGCCTCTTCGATCTTTCGGCACCAGGCCTCGGCAGAACAGGTCTGCAAGGCTGCGACTTCGTCCAGTCTGCATACTTTTACAAAAAGTTAGTTACCAAATTCATTCTCAGGCCTCTCCGCAAGGCTGCGACTTGGTCCAGCTTGCGTACCTTTACAAACATTGCCTAATTCATTCTCAGGCTTCTGAGGATGCAGCTGTCGGCAGACGCTGCCTGCAATCGGCAGTACCACAGTGTTCACTCAGTGGTACATGGGGTATTAGCATATGTATGCTCCCCACCCAGGGACTGCTTTAGGACATCCCACGGTCTCTGTGTCCCCCAATGAGGCATAGGAGAAATAGGGATTTTTGGCTCCTTTTCTCCGAGCCAATCATTGGGGGACGCAGCACCCACTCTTTTTAGCCTATTGGCACACTGTAGCATTCTTAGGCGTTGATATTATTATGGTTATTGTTAACTGTTTATGCTCCTACTGCTTTTTTCACCGAACTGGAGAATCTCAGCCAGCGAGAGGGTGTATACTGCAGGGAAGGAGCTAACTTTTTTTCTGGTTTTACTTAGTGTCCTCCTAGTGGCCAGCAGCATAACACCCACGGTCTCTGTGTCCCCCAATGATTGGCTTGGAGAAAAGGATTTTACGGTGAGTACACAAAAATCCCTATTTAATTGTGATAGAAGTTTCTTTTCCCCCTTCATTCCACAGTAAGTTCTGGTAATTTAAAAATGTGGCCTTCTAAAGGGAACATAAAGTCATTTATATTTTAAGCGTTGACCATTTGATCACATGAACTAGCTGATGAAAAGTATACTAATTACCTGTACATTTCAAATAAGAACTAGATATGGGCGGAAACCTGGATGTTCGGGTTCGGCCGAACAGTTGCCAAAAATTGGGGTACCAGAATAGTACCCGAACCCCATTCACTTGAATGGGGGCCCAAAATCCAGTGTTTGCCATACTGTCTTGTGCATGACAACGCGGCAAACACTGCTTCTGATTGGCAGTGAAATCATCCCCGCTGATCAGAGAGCCTCGGTTCCCACACTGTTAAAAGACCGTGTGAGCGCTCATCTGTGATCGGAGGTATAAAGGTTACCTCCGATCACTGGTGTCAGATGATGTGACTACTGCTCCCATCATCCGATGCCTGCTGCCGCTAATAACAGCGAGAGCAGGAGCGGCTGATGGGTGTATTCATTAGCCAGTTCCTGCTCTGTAAATAAATAATTTGGGAAAACAAATTGCTTGGATTCCCCTGTATTTTTGATTACCAGTCAGGCAAAACACAGCTGGGGACTGCAAACTTCAGCTGTCAGCTTCAGCAAGGCTGGTTATCAAGAATAGAGGGGTCCCCACACTGTATTTTTCAATTATTTAAATAATTTTAGAAAAAAACAGCGTGGGGTCACCCCCATTTTTGACAACCAGCCTTGCCAAATCAGACAGCTGGGGGCTGGTATTTTCAGGCTGGTAAGAGGCCATGGATATTGCCCTCGTCCAGCCTAAAAATAGCAGACCGCAGCCGCCCAGTCAAGGCACATCTATTAGATGCACCAATTCTGGCGTTTTGCCCAGCTCTTCCCACTTGCCCTGTAGCGGTGGCAAGTGGGGTTAATATTTGTTTTGTTTTGTCAGGTGACATCAAGCCCACGGCATAGTAATGAAGAAGTGTCATTAAGACACCTATCCATTACTAATCCTATAGTTGTATGGTAAATAAACATACATTTAAAAATAACAAACAGTTATACTCACCTAATGCCTAGTTCCACTGAATCCCTTATCTCCTGTAATAAAACAAAAATAGAAAACAACAATATTCCTCACCTTACAGTCGTTCTGTCCCATGCCTTAATCCATGTCTGGGGGATAAACAGTTTTCAACATGGACTGTGCCAAGATGCAACCGTCCAAGCTGAAAACCACTGATGAATGAGCTGCTGCGAGCGCAGTCTCAGTGACTAGCAGTGACGTCATAGAGGTTACCTCCGGTCACTGAGGCTGCGTTCCTGCTACAGGGCAAGTGGGAAGAGCCAGGCAAAGCACCAGAATTGGCGCATCTAATAGATGTGCCTGTTATGGGCACCTGCGGGCTGCTATTTTTAGGCTGGGGGCAATATCCATGGCCCCTTACCAGCCTGAGAATATCAGCCTTCAGCTCTCTGCTTTAGCAAGGCTGGTTGTCAAAAATTCTGCTTTGGCAAGGCTGGTTGTCAAAAATGGGGGGGACCCCACTCCGTTTTGTTTATTTCAATAATTAAAAAATACGGCATGGGGACCCCTCTATTCTTGATAACCAGCCTTACTGAAGCCGACAGCTGAGGGTTGCATCCCCCAGCAGTGAGTTCTGGCTGGTTATGAAAAATACAGGGGAATCCACGCTAGGTTTTTTTTTTTAATTATTTACAGTGCAGGAGCGGCTAATGAATACACCCATCAGCTGTTCCTGCTTTCGCTGTTATTAGCGACAGCAGGTGTCGGATGATGGGAGCAATAGTCCCTTCAGCTGACACCAGTGACCGGAGGTAAACTTTATACCTCCGATCACAGCTGAGCCCTCATTCTGTCTTTTGACATTGTGGGAACCGCGGCTCTCTGACCGGCAGGGATGATTTCACCGCCGATCAGAAGCAGTGTTTGCCGCGCTATCATGCACATGACAGCATGACAAACACCCGGCGTTGGCAGCTGAACCCCAACAGTAACACGGACTTCATGGTGAAGTCAGTGTTCGATGTCGTGCCCGAACAGTAGTTGTTCGGTATGGACACCAAACTTTACTGTTTGGGTTCGCCCATCCCTAATAAGAACAACTACATGAAATAATTTTAGCTGAATTATATTAAATGGGGACTATTGGTAGATTTTAAAGAAAAAACCCGGAGTGCTACTTTTAAGCTTTACCTGCCAGGGTAAAGGATTGGTGATGTTGTTCTGGATACCTGGCAATATCGTTTTCTCATCATTTACCAATTGTCCACAAGCATAGGGATCTGTCAAGAGAGGCACAAAACAAGAGCGAAACACAATTCCAATGACTTTCCATTGCACTAGGTTGTAAGGCTTTCTAAATAGATATTCATCTGTTCACTGGCAGATAGTAGTTGAGTGTCAAAAAAAGGAAGTTATGAGATATGTGTCCAGGTGACCCTAATCCCTGGTCACTGTACTGATTTTAATCTTTTTTTTTTTTTTTACACATACACTAGGTATTGTTACTAATTAGTGATGAGCGAACGTGCTCAGGTTCTGAGTGTCTTCGGTGTGCTTGAATACTAATATATGTTCGAGTCCCATGTCTCACAGCTGTTCAACAGCTGCAATGCATGCAGTCACGGGGACTGGAACATATTATTTGAGCATGCCGAAGACACTCAGCTCCCAAGCATGCTCAAATAACACCTTATCCAAGCACGTTCACTCATCACTAATACTAATATCTTATTTTCAGCATTATTCTCACTTGCCTGTGGGATGACATGACTTTTCATCTTCACCAAGCCTGTAGCCAGATGCACAGGAACAAATAGGAGGTCCAGGGCCATAAGTAGGTTCACAGAAGTGCTGGCATCCATCTTCTGCATCGGGGTGGCATTCATTTACCGCTGCGAAAACACATACCGTAATTGACGATAAAAACAGCTAAGGTGGAAATGATTAGACTGGACATATGGTTTGAGCCTGCAATATGTATGTAATGAGAGAAGTGCTTTCCTTGCCAGACCCTGCAAAAAGGGGCCAGTGATTGTGGACAGGCTTCGCTCATGAATACTGTGGACTCGATGTAATATCCTTCCCTTCTCAGTGTATTCTGGTCCACTTTTACATAAATACTGTTTAAAAGTAACAATGGTTTTATTTTTTTTTTTTCATAAATCTTTAGTAAACATGAATTTAAAAAACTTGGCAATATATCTTATTAGCTAAATCTGCTGCTTTCTCTTCCGAGACTGGTCATTCAATCTAAAAAATCTCAATTCACAGGTAAAATGTGTATTCGGTGAAGACAGATTGTTAAATTACTGAGATAGGAGATGGATTAGAACATTCTATAGAAGATTGTTACTGCCGTGTTGGGTGAACGTGGAGCAGAATGTCTATGTCTGCCTCTAGCTTCTCCTTCCTTACCTCTCCGTAGAATATTTAAAGCGCCAACCGCCATCTCCTATCTTAGTATTAGGAAAATCTGTCTTCACTGAATACAGATTTAACACATGAATTGAGAGTGATAGCGCAATCCAGGAGGTGAAAGAAGCAGATTTCCCTGATAAAATATACTACAAAGTTGCTTATTTTTCTGTGTACTACTCATTTATTAAATAAATATCAAAACTAAGGTTTCTCTTTAAGCCATTAATGCTGCATGACTAGTATGGTACGTCATGAGCGGATGTCCGTTCCCAGATCATGACGTGCTGTACCAGTCATGGGTTTAAACTGTCACTGTGTGAAAACTGCTGACCGGCACAGCTAGAGATATGAGAGATATGGGGACCAATTACAGTTGTCCCCGCACTCTGATCACTGTGATCAGTCAGTCCATCTGAAACAGCAGGACTTCCCTGCACAATCACTGTCGTAAGCTCGGCTTAGCTGACAGCTGAGCTACTGCAATAACAGCCAGGGCTGGTGCCTGCAGCACCCCTGGCTGAGTAACCCTCCAGATGCCAAGATTGATAGTGATCGCGGCATTTAGATGAACCCCTGCGATGAAATCACGGAGCCAAGGTTGTCCTTTCACCTGGAGGTCAAACAATTACTTCCTGGTGTGCCAAGTACAGGTGCTTCTCACAAAATTAGAATATCATCAAAAAGTTAATTTCAGTTCTTCAATACAAAAAGTGAAAATCATATATAGAGTCATTACAAACAGAGTGATGTATTTCAAGTGTTTATTTATGCTAATGTTGATGATTTGGGTTTTCATTGGTTGTAAGCCATAAAGTCATTATCTCAGTAAATTAGAATACTTTATAACACCAGCTTGAAAAATTATACTAAAATCTGAAATGTTCGCCTACTGAAATGTATGTTCAGTAAATGCACTCAATACTTGGTCGGGGCTCCTTTTGCATCAATTACTGCATCAGTGCGGTGTGGCATGGAGGCAATCAGCCTGTGGCACTGCTGAGGTGTTATGGAAGCCCAGATTGCTTTAATAGCAGCCTTCAGCTCATCTACATTGTTGAGTCTGGTGTATCTCATCTTCCTCTTGACAATACCCCATAGATTCTCTATGGGGTTAAGGTCAGGCGAGTTTGCTGGCCAATCAAGCACAGTGATACTGTGGTTTTTGAACCAGGAATTGGTACTTTTGGCAGTGTGGACAGGTGCCAAGTCCTGCTGGAGAATGAAATTTCCATCTCCAAAAAGCTTGTCAGCAGAGGGAAGCATGAAGTGCTGTAAAATTTCCTGGTAGATGGCTGCGTTGACTTTGGTTTTGATAAAACACAGTGGACCTACACCAGCAGATGACATGGCTCCCCAAACCATCACTGATTGTGGAAACTTTACACTAGACCTCAAGGAGCTTGGATTGTGTGCCTCTCCACTCTTCCCCCGGACTCTGGGACCTTGATTTCCAAATGAAATGCAAAATTTACTTTCATGTGAAAACAACACCTTACACCGCTGAGCAAAAGTCCAGTTCTTTTTCTCCTTGGCCCAGGTAAGACGCTTCTGGCGTTGCCTATTGGTCATGAGTGGCTTGACACAAGGAATGCGACACTTGTAGCCCATGTCCTGGATATGTCTGTGTGTGGTGGCTCTTGAAGCAATAGCTCCTTGTGAACTCCCCCCTGAAATTTTTTAATGGCCTTTTTTTTAACAATCATTTCAAGACTGGTTAACCCGGTTGCTTATGCCCCTTTTTCTACGACACTTTTTCCTTGCACTCAACATTAATATGCTTGGATAAAGCACTCTGTGAACAGTCAGCGTCTTTAGCAATGATCTTTTGTGGCTTGCCATCCTTGTGGAGTGTGTCAATGACTGCCTTCTGGACATCGGTCAAGTCAGCAATCTTCCCCATGATTGTGGAACCTTCTGAAACAGACTAAGGGACCTTTTTAAACGTTTAGGAAGACTTTTTAGAAGTTTTTGTTAATTATTCTAATTTAGTTAGATAATGAATTTTTCATTGGCTGTAAGCCATAATCATCAACATTAACAGAAATAAACATTTGAAATAGATCACTCTGTTTGTAATGACTCTATGTAATATGAGTTTCACTTTTTGTATTGAAGAACTGAAATTAATTTTTTGGTGATATTCTAATTTTTTGAGAAGCACCTGTATGATGGCCTGTTAGACCCAGCCTCACACAGTATCCAACAGGCGCTCTGTCAGTGTAATCTGACAGATCTAATGCATTGCGGTGTAATCTGACATATCTAATGCATTGCAGTCCCATAGACTGACAAAGTAAAAAAAAGTTGAGAAAAAAATTGCTAAAATTATTAAAGAAAGCAAAAACACCCACAAAATAAAGAACAAAAATATTACACCAATAAATATGCACATTTATATAAAAACAAAAATAAAGTACACATTTCATATCGAGGCATTCAGAACGACCCAATTTGTAAAACTTTCACACTATTTAACCCCTACAGTGAACATCGTAACAAAATAAACATGGCAATAAACATGCACATCATACTTCCGGAAAAAAAAGTGGAATAAACGCGATGAAAAAACTAGTGTAAATAAGAATGCTATAGCTGAAAATGTCATCCTGCAAATAACAAGCCTGCAAATACTGCTCCATCAGCAGAAAAATAAAAAAAAAGCTATAGCCATCACAATCCAGCGATGCAAAAAAAAAAACAATTTCTGAATTGCTGGTTTTTGTTCATTTCACCTCCCAAAAATTGGAATAAAAAAATATGAAAATGGTACCCATGAAAACTCCAATTCATCCCACAAAATATATATAGCTCTCAAAACATGTCAATGCAACAACTTTTTTTTTTTTTGTAAAAAAAGTATTTTTTTAGTGTGTGATAGAAGCAAAACATAAAAAAGCTATAAATCTGGTGTCGCCGTAATCGCACTGATGTAAAGAATTAATCCGTCTTATCGCTTGTACCGCAGGAGGAATGGCGTAAGAATGACTTGCTATTTATTTGTTTATTCTGCCTCCCAAAGATCACAGTAAGGCTTACCTCACATTTATCCTGCGCTCTACGCCGAGTGCTTACGCCGGGGTTTCCTTGTAAATATCTGAAATATGTGATTCAGACAACCCCCGGTGGAAGATTCCCTATAATGAGGCAGATGGAGGCTCTGGGGCCACTGTCTGGCCTATAATCCAGCTTTACCCATCTTTTTAGGTGTGGATAAAAGTCAGCCACAGTTTTGTTCACTTCTGAAAAGCCAGATACTGCAAACAGAAGTCCAGTGTAACTCTGTTGCCTCATTAATAAATTAACCCCTATGGGGTTTCATTTTAATCACATATTTTGTAGAGCAGAGGATAAATGTGAACTGCTCCAAAATATTTTGTACCCCAAAATGCTACCAATTAAAGCTTCTACTCAACCCACAAAAAACAAGCCCCCACTCAGGTTCATAATCAGTTAACAGAAATATAGGGAGTTTCCACATTACTGGTAGCACAAAGGCTCTGGAAAAGACACTTGGCTCACACTAAAAGAAATCCAGCAAAATCTGCTCTCCCAAATCCAAATGCTCCCCTCGGTTCGGAACCCCACAGTGTGCCTAAACAACAGTAGGCATCCACATGTTTGGCATTATTGTAGCAAGGATATCCCACTTAATTTATGAGGTGCGTATCTCCAGAAGCATGAGCTGGGTACAATATTGGCACTACAATATTATATTTGCATTTTCACTCTGCAACATTCATTGCTGCTTGTTTCTGGAAAACACCAATGGAGTCAGAATCCTCAGTACACCCGTAGATGATTTCCCAGAGGGGTATAATGTCCAAATTGAGGTCAATTGAGAGAGGTTTCTGCTTTTTTTGACCCTTAGGGGTTCTGCAAATGTATCTGCAAACTATTCTAGGAAACTCTGCGCTACAAAAGTCAAATAGCGATCCTTCCTTTCTGAGTCTTGCCGTGTGACCAAATAGTACTTTACAGCTGCACTTTGGGTATTTTACGTTCAAGAGAAATTGTGTGACAAATTATACTGTCATTTTTACCTATTTCCCCTTGTGAAGATTTAAAATCTGGGAATAAAGCAGCATTACAGTGGCAAAAATGTAGATATTTTTTGTTCACCACCCAATGGTATAAAATGTAGTGAAACACATGTGGTGTCAATATACTCACTGCACCTCTAGCTGATTTTATTAAGTGGTGTACTTTGTAAAGTGAGGTCACTTATGGGGGGGGGGTCCTGCTTTTCTGACACCTTAGAGGTTTTGCCATTGTAACATGGCACCCGCAAACCATTCCAGACAAATATGCACTATGATATAGCGCTCCATTCCTCCATTGCTTTAACTCCCATGAAGAGTTAAAAAAAAACTTCTTGAATTTGGTTATGAGTACTTTGAGGGGAGCAGTTTTTAAAATGGTTGTCACTTTTGGATTTTTTTGGCACATAGGTCCCTCAAAGTCACTTGAAATGTACTGTGGTCCCTAAAAAAAAGGCTTTGTAAATTTTGATGGAAAAATGAAAAATTACTGATAAACTAAAAATAAAATTGTTTAAAACATGATGCTGATGTAAAGCAGACATATGGGCAATGTTATTTATTAACTATTTGCGTGTCATAACTGATTTAAAGGCATACAAAATTTCAACAACTTTGAAACTTTCAACATTTTTGTGAGAAAAATTCAAATTTCCATTTTCTCCTTTCACATTGCTTTAAGGCCGGGGTCACACTGGCGAGGAATACGGACGAGTGTGAGGCGCTAAAAGCACGCATTAGACACGGACCAATGATTCTCTATGGGGTACCTCCACCAGCCGTATATTTCTCTTCCGTATTCTACGGTCCGTGCCAATCGCAGCATGCTGCGATTGTCAGCGTACTACGGCCGTAGTACGCCAATGCAAGTCTATGGGTGCGCAAAAAATACGGATTACACACGGACCACACGTGTGACCTGCGAGAAATACGCAGGTCTTTTGGCTGGTGACAGGAAATGGGCCAATCCATCATCAGGAAGCCTAGACATGCAAATGAGCTCAAAAAGCGCTCCAGACATCCAGAAAGTACGCCTCCACGGAGTACAGCAGCATCATGGCGTCCACTTACATTAATGTGGAAATGTTAATAGTCCTGGTGCAGGAGCGTCCCGAACTATGGGACCAACGTGATGCCCATTATGCCAACCGGGCAAGAAAGGAGGCGTCATGGAGGCGTATATGTAGGCAGATGTTCCATGACTTTGGTGATCGGCCACGTGAGGAGCAGCAGAAAATTCGTAAGTACAAGGCAAAAAATGAGTAAAAGTACAGCACAACAAAAAATGAATATAGAATCAGCACCCCCCTTCCTGTGCTTGTACTTTTTTCCTCATGAGGCCGTTAGATTTGGATGTGACACGTGGTTTCACACAGCCATAATTTCGGTTTAGGCCACAAGCTCCTCATCCTCCTAGACAAACAAATTATTAAGTGTAGCTACTTGATACATCAACTAAAGAGACCCTGTATATCTGCTCAATTATAGATATGCCACCATGGGTAGAAAGCACACCCCAGAAGGCCCCATGCCTAGACTACTGGTAGCAAATGTGACCTATCAAATATGTGAATTTGACATTATTTCCTGTCACATTGCAGTGGATGATGTGATGAGACGCTGGCGAAGCATCCCGGACCAATACCGCCGGGAACGCCAGCAGCGGTCCAGGAGTGGGGATGCTGGCTACGTGAAACGCAAATATATATATTACGACCGGCTCTCCTTCCTTGCCTCAATTCTGGATCTGAGACCGTAAGTAGATACCTCACACCACATTACACAGATACTTTACAGGGCCAAAAATATGTATTTATTTTTGGCTCTGCTCTATTTCTTCACAGAACTCAGTCCAACCTTACGGACAGAGGCACTGGCTCGGAAACCGACCCCATCATTGATCCTGGGTCTGCAGGGGAAGAGGTGGCTGGCCCATCTTCTCCCCCTACTAGGAGCAGGGGTGAGGAATCAAGTCAGGATGTTCCATTGTCTGCGCCCCAAAGCCCACCACCAGGACCATCTGGTGCTGCTGCTGCATCAGCAACAGCAGAGGATCAGGGCAATATCAGCAGCAGCCCAACTGGCCACATCCGGGGCTCCCCTCAGCCTGCTGCCACATCCCGGCGAGGAAGCCGAAGACGGCAAATACCTGCCCCTGATACCCGCACTAATCTGGACACTGGGGTCCTCAATTATTTAGCCAGAGTAAACACTGATGATGGGGAGGAGGCATACTCTCGCTGCCTGGCCAATTATCTCCGTGCCCTTTCCCGTGAGGTCAGGCTCCGTATTAGAGGATGCTTTCAGATCCTGCTTGATGCCTGCACATACCCCAATACGCCCTACGAATTATTTGAATATATTGAGAGGTGGCAGCTTTCACCAAGAAATCTCATGCGCCTTAGGCACCCCCCACAAATGCAAGCTCAAGCAGGATCTGAGGATCCTCAAATACGTGGGCCTACACCTCACCCCCTTCCTCCCACTACCCAACCTTCAATTCAGCAGCCACAAATGTCAGTCTCTAGCCAACCCCACCAATATGGCCACTTGTTCCCACCCAGTGTTGGAGGCTGGTCCCAACCTGGTTGGGGACGATATGGCTATATTGGTGGGTATGAGCCACGTGCCTACCACAGCCAACAAGATGCCCCTCCCCATTATTACTCTGGCAAGTACCCCCAACATTCCCAGGAGGCAGGACAATTCCCACATCATGGGCATCAGTAGTATGGCCCCACACAGGGCGATGTTGGGCACAGTGTACAGCAGCAACCACAGGCTGCTCTTCCACGTTCTCCTTCCCCTACGTATGAGAATTTATAACTATGTGGCCACAATCAGTCTGATGGCCGGACATGTCTAGTGCAGTTTCACTGGTGCTCCAAATACAAATCCAAAGGAAAAAACAGGTGTTCTCCATCACCAAACTTTGTTAAAAAATTGAACATTCACATTTTTCCACAATGTTTTCCAAATATATTAATAATCCATCATGACAGGCAAGGCTACCTCACGCCTTTCAGACAGATATTACATGTCTGTCCAAAAGAGAATATTTAACCGCGCTATACTGTAAAGTCAAAGGATGAAAATACACTACTCACTTGCTAATGCCTAGGAAAGGTGTGCTGGCCTTAGTGAAGTAATCACCTTTTCTGCAAGCAATCTATAGTAACAAATCAAGGCGACCAGACTTCATAATATCACGCTGTCTCTATGTCTTAACAAGCGAGTATTGTTTTTTCATCCTTTCACTTGACCAGTATAGCATGGTTAAATATTCTCTGTTCTACAGATACGTAATATCTGTCTGAAAGGCGTGAGGTAGCCTTGCCTGTCATGGTGGAATATTAATATGATTGGAAAACATTCTGAAGAAATGTGAGTGTTATCTTTTAGCAATAATTTTGGTTCTGGAGAGCACCTCTTTTTTTCCTTTGTATTGAAATATTCTCATGCAGCAATGTTGTTATTGCCTATTGTTTTCTTGTGTTATGTTATATAATGTTACTTTTCAAAAAAGTTTTATAATGCAAAAAGGGCAATTTTGCCCATTGCCAAACTTTTCATATGGCAATATTATGTTTGCGTTTAAGAAAAAAAAAGCAAAAAGGCAAAACTAAAAAGTTGTCTACTACAGTTAACGTCTCTGTGTGATTTCTCAAAAACCCTGTCAACATACTAACATACGCTAACCAATGCAATGAAACAGTCATAGAATCATAAGGGGTTGAGTTATATATATTTAGACACACTTAAAGAAACAAATTATAACATAGACACAGCATGCTCTTGCCTAGAAGTTGCCCCCTCAGGTGAGATAAAGTAATTAGTGAAAATATCACGCACTTTGAGGCCAGAGAGCAGTCTACGTTGAGGGTTCATAGGTGGTCTCACCCTGCGCACATTGTCCGGCCTACGCACAACACCAGCAGAGGAGGAACAATCATGTATCCTGGTGAAGTTATGAAGAACCACACAGGCTTTCACAACTTCATTAACATTTTGTTCACTCAACTGAATGGCAGACTGGAGTACCCGCCATTTGGCACAAAGGATGCTAAAGGAACACTCCACCAGTCGCCTAGCACGTGATAGGAGCAAGTTAAAAATTCTGCGCCTGTGGTCAAGGTTGCACCGGGGATATGGCCTCATGACATTGCGCGATAACTGAAACGCCTCATCTGCCACAAGGACATAAGGGACTGATTCTTCAGTGGAGCCTGGTAGCTGGCGTGGTGGTGGTAGATCCAACTGGTTGGTGCGTAGCCGCCGAGCCATTATGGATGTATTGACTCGAGAGTCTCCCGTCCTTCCATAGGCCCCAATGTCAACAATTATAAACTTGTATTGAGGGTCTACCAGAGCCAACAATACAACAGAAAAGTATTGTTTATAATTGAAGAATTGGGAGCCAGAGTTCGGCGGCTTACGCACCCGTATATGTTTGCCATCCAGGGCCCCAATACAATTAGGAAACTGGCAGTCCTCCTCAAAGTCCCTTGATATCCTCAGCCAGTCTTCCATCCTGGGCTCGGGCATGACGACTTGATGGAGTCTTGTCCATATTTCTATACATGTAGTGACCTCACTATGCCAGAAATGGTTGATCTTCCAATGAGAAACTCATGGTGGAGGGCGGCATAAGACAGGCCAGTGGACAGGAAGCTGAAGAACAACAGGAATGGATAATTTTAGAATGCAGAAAGTCCAAAAACATCAGTTACATGCCGACCAAACTTGGTAGGAATTGAGATAGAATAACACACACATATTTGGTTGCACAATGAGTAAGTGATATGCAGTACATATTAGACCTAACATTCTGGTGTGTAAGTTGAACCATATTTGGAGTAAGATGAGGGCAATAAACTTAGTCAAAGAAGGCAAAAAAAACATACTTTAGCCCACACATTATGAACATAGAGAATGTGGTTGTGTAGTACATACCGTATTGTGAGTAGAAGTCGCTCCTCTGCAGATATCGCTTTGCGCATCCTTGTGTCCTGAAAGGTTATCCCAGGGCGCACTGTCTCCAAGAGTCGATCAAATGTGGAAATGCTCATGCGACAGTATTGGTAAAATTTCACTGGATGTTCCCGCAGAGAAGAATAGAGGCGGTGAAAATGACCTCTTGTGAGTCATTGCCTCAAAAGTGGATGTACCCACATGCGTCTCCTCCTCCGCGGATCCACTATCACTGGGTATGGTTGCCCAAAGCGCCGTGACAAAAGCCAGTTGAAGAGAATCTGCTCAGTTGTATTGAAACTCAGACCCTCTGCCATGTTGCACAAAGAACACCAACACACCTCGTGAAAGCAAGGTCACAAATGGACAGAATGGAGGCAGCCACCTGTTCCTGAGGCAATAAATAGGGTGCAGGCTAATGATTTAAATTGTTAGCAGGCCTCAAAACCGTTAAATGTCCATTTTGCAAGGCTGCGAGAAAATCTCAGCATACGGACGCCATAAGGATTACATACGGATTCTTACATGCGCAAAATACGCGACCGCACCTTGCTTACGGATGACCTACGGAGCACTATTTAGGCGTCATTCATCCGTATTACGCCTGTAATCTACGGACCGTATTTTGCGTCATTTAGTGTGACCCCGGCCTAACTCCTGAAAACGCATTTATTCAGACTGGCCTACCGCCTTAACACATTAACCTAATCTATCCCTATGTGGCACAGCCAAAAGTTTTTTACCATAACCAGGTTCCCCGCATTATGTTCCCACATGCTTTATGCATCCATTAGCCCTCTGCATCCGTACTGTTACAGACTTAACATTATGGCTGGTCCATACAATCAGGGCAACTGTTACCACCCACCTTTCATGTCTCTTTTTTTCCTCATGGATTGTAAGCTTGCAAGCAGGGCCCTCATTCCTCTTGGCATCTGTTATGTTCTATGTGATTATTGTTATGCTGTAATGTCTATTGTCTGTACAAGTCCCCTCTGAAATGTAAAGTGCTGCGGAATATGTCAGCGCTATAGAAATAAAACTTATTATTATTTTATTATTAACTCCTGTTAAGGGTTAAAAAAATCTTCTTGAGTATGGTTATGAGCACTTTGAGGGGTGCAGTTTTTAAAATGGTGACACTTTTGGATAATTTTTGTTGCACAAGTCCCTCGTAAAAATTCAGAATTTCTAAAATTGTGAAATGTTCTAATTTTTTTGTCACATTTTTGATATTTTCATCAATAAACACAAATCATACCAGACAATAATTACAGCTAACATGAAATGCAACATGTCATGGACAAAAACATCAATGGGATATGTTGAAGCCTTCCAGGGTTATCACATAAAGTTATGCATGTCAGATTTGAAAAATGAGGCTCTGTCATTAATGTACAATGTCATAGTAATAATTGTCTTGCAACTGCTATTCTCTCTGAGTCTTCCATAAAGATGCATGCTCAGCTCAACTAAGCGTTCATGTTGACTTCAAAGAAAATCAGGATAAGTAGCTTCTTAACACTTTTAGTAACTGTTCTCTTCTGAGTGAGGAAAAGATTGAAATAGTGTAGCAATTTCCACTTTGTAGACTGGATAGACATGAGGATGTAACTCTCATTAGGGCTTAAATACAGTAGTGGCTACTGCTTCAGTAAGCCTGCCATACATGATTAAACACTACTTGCAAAGTACTAATTTTTCTGCAAATAAATTACTTTTGACAGGTTCAGAATAAGCTGTTGTGTGTGTGTGTGCATGCGTGCGCGCGCACACATTAGAAATAAAGCACTATGGCTACAGGACTGGTGTGCATTTTTCACCAGTGTCCCCTAATTTACAGTTGTTTCTGATCTAGATGTCTTCCAAGCACAGTGCACAGAGACAAATGGATTCCTGCTTTTCTTTCTCTGTAGCACATGCAGCAGCTTGGAAGGCAAAATACTGCAGTACTTGGATGGGTAGCTGTGAACCCAGCGCCAAATCAATCCAATTTTTTTTTAAAGCTGCAGCAGGATCTATCTATCTATGCCCGGTCTCTTGCTGGTCTGAGTGCTCCTCACTCCTCCTCCATAGACCTAGCAAATTTTAAAAAGTATAATACATTTCAAATTGTAGGTATTTGCTAAAAATATTATTGCACCTACTACATATTGGCATAGGATCTTGAAAATGGGAATACCCCTTTAAGCTTTTTCAGTAGATTTCTAAGCTAAACTCTATATTTATACTACACTTTCAATTTCTTGGCCATAAATAAAGGGAGCTTGTCACATGAAAAAATGCTATTATCTGCAGACATGGGGTTAATCTGCAGGTTAATAGCGTTGTGAACCTGTCTGGCAGTGGAACTGAGACACGCGTTGCCGAAAGAAAATTATTTTTTTTTCTCCCAGGTTTCAGTTATGATGGTGCCGCTGGCATGGTTTCAGTCACCACTTTATGTATGGCGAGCGGCGGCTGTCACTATACCCCCAGCACTGACTGACAGCCAGCTCTAATGCTGAGCTGTTATCAGTGAGGGCCAGGGGGGTTACAGTCACTGCTCACTATACACAGAACGGTGACTGAGCCAACACAGGCACCACCCCGGTGACTGAAGCCCAAACCCTACCGGGAGGAATAAACTTTGTTACTTCCTGTCAGCAGCACTCCCAGTGCCGGAGCCAGGCAGCTTCAAAGCATATCAAGCTGCAGACTAACTACATATCTGCAGATTGATAGCAGTTTTTCATGTGACAGGTTCCCATTAAATCACTCTAAAACTGGCAAGCTACGCAGTTTTTGTATTGTATATTGTTGTAGATTCCTGTCCTTACCAAACTGGCAATTCTTTCCCGTGTAACCTTCGGGGCAAGTGCAGGTGTAACTTCGTATAGAGTCTGCGCACACACCTTCATTCTGGCATGGGCCTGAGGAACATGGTCTGCCATCTATAGATAGGAGTAAAATAGTATTTTTGATGATTAAATAATTTTATGAACTACTTATTACACAGTGCTTTGTCTAACAGCTCATACACACATGCTATAACTTATTGCCTGCCTATGATCACTTACTATTTCATAAAGGAAGCATATTCATGTGGATACACTGTAGATATCATATGATATTAATAACCTGGCGGTAAAAAATGATTTAGAATGTAAATCTGCTTTCCCTTAGTCCGGTCAGCAGCACGACATATGGGGAATTTTTCGGCCCTGCAAGATGATAGGGCAGGTGGAAATTTTCAACACAACATCAGGCCCCATATTGCTTGTGCTACTGTGAGGTCCTATACATGCCGCCATGGACTACATAGTCGTCGAACTTGTGTCCCATTGAGCACATCTGGAAAGTCACTTGCATATTATTAACACATCTATTGATCCTGTAATTTCCATAATATTATAACATTTCCTTCTTGGTGTTGCAATTTCAATGCTGAGGAATATATGTATATACACACACACACAGTATGTATACATATACACTTAACTGTATGCAATGTTATGAATACATTTGAAACAACAAAGAAAAATAAGTGTGCCAAACAAAGGGATCACCTAATAAAAGTGTATATTTATTGAGATGTAGGCCAAGAAAAACAATTAAATACATGTAAAAAGCCTAAATGGCTATGAATATTGCTTTGGACAAGCCCATATAAGAGCTATAGTAAACCCTATCCAGTGACATATACAGTTGTGGCCAAAAGTATTGACACCCCTGCAATTTTGTCAGATAATACTCAGTTTCTTCCTGAAAATTATTGCAAACACAAATTCTTTGTTATTATTATCTTCATTTAAGTTGTCTTAAATGAAAAAACACAAAAAGAATTGTCCAAAAGCCAAATTGGATATAATTACACACCAAACATAAAAAAGAGGGTGGACAAAAGTATTGGCACTGTTCGAAAAATCATGTGATGCTTCTCTAATTTGTGTAATTAACAGCACATGTAACTTACCTGTGGCTCCTAACAGGTGTTGGCAATAACTAAATCACAATTGCAGCCAGTTGACATGGATTAAACGCCCTCGGAAGAAGCAGGTGGCGAAACGCGCGTCGGGGTGAGGGGACGCTGGACTACACTCTCCTATAGAGGTAATTATACATCATTTTCTCTGTGTACTGTGGCGCTTTCTTGATCAGGATTTTTTTGCTTTACATGGTGTCTGTGTCATTTACACACAGCCTTATAGTATTTATGCCTTAGTTCACAGAGAGACTTTTTCTCACTTTTTTGGAGAGGAATATTTTTGGAATATTATCTATTTTGGACATCACCTATGGTCTTTTATAGGATGAAATCTGGATAATTTACATGTATTGTTATGCGATTGGTTCACACATGTTTTAGTCTGGGTCATGTATTTTCTCCTCATGATGATTTTTTGAGTGTTTACGGCGTCCCCTATATGGCATTATGCTTTTGTCATTTTAAATAATTTTGAATAAAATGATTTTTTAATATTATTGGGACCTCTTCTTTGTTCCATGTTATTTTTCATGGGATTTGTGTTATATGATTGCGTGAAGTGCCCTTCTTACTAGGTTTTGGACATTGTGGTTATGGATTAAAAGTTGACTCCACCTGTGTCCTTGTGTGTACCAGATTGAGCATGGAGAAAAGAAAGAAGACCAAAGAACTGTCTGAGGACTTGAGAAACCAAATTGTGAGGAAGCATGAGCAATCTCAAGGCTACAAGTCCATCTCCAAAGACCTGAATGTTCCTGTGTCTACCGTGCGCAGTGTCATCAAGAAGTTTAAAGCCCATGGCACTGTGGTTAACCTCCCTAGATGTAGATGCAAAAGAAAAATTGACAAGAGATTTCAACGCAATGTGCGGATGTTGGATAAAGAACCTCGACTAACATCCAAACAAGTTCAAGCTGCCCTGCAGTCCGAGGGTACAACAGTATCAACCCGTACTATCCGTCGGCGTCTCAATGAAAAGGGACTGTATGGTAGGAGACCCAGGAAGACCCCACTTCTTACCCCGAGACATAAAAAAGCCAGGCTGGGGTTTGCCAAAACTTACCTGAAAAAGCCTAAAACGTTTTGGAAGAATGTTCTCTGGTCAGATGAGACAAAAGTAGAGCTTTTTAGGCAAAGACATCAACATAGAGTTTACAGGAGAAAAAAGAGGCATTCAAAGAAAAAAACACGGTCCCTAAAGTCAAACATGGCGGAGGTTCCCTGATGTTTTGGGGTTGCTTTGTTGCCTCTGGCACTGGACTGCTTGACCGTGTGCATGACATTATGAAGTCTGAAGACTACCAACAAATTTTGCAGCATAATGTAGGGCCCAGTGTGAGAAAGCTGGTCTCCCTCAGAGGTCATGGGTCTTCCAGCAGGACAATGACCCAAAACACACTTCAAAAAGCACTAGAAAATGGTTTGAGAGAAAGCACTGGAGACTTCTAAGGTGGCCAGCAATGAGTCCAGACCTGAATCCCATAGAACACCTGTGGAGAGATCTAAAAATGGCAGTTTGGAGAAGGCACCCTTCAAATATCAGGGACCTGGAGCAGTTTGCCAAAGAAGAATGGTCTAAAATTCCAGCAGAGCATTGTAAGAAACTCATTGATGGTTACTGGAAGCGGTTGGTCGCAGTTATTTTGGCTAAAGGTTGTGCAACCAAGTATTAGGCTGAGGGTACCAATACTTTTGTCTGGCCCATTTTTGGAGTTTTGTGTGAAATGATCAATGTTTTGCTTTTTGCTTCATTCTCTTTTGTGTTTTTTCATTTAAGACAAATTAAATGAAGATGATAATACCAAAGAATTTGTGATTGCAATCATTTTCAGGAAGAAACTGAGTATTATCTGACAAAATTGCAGAGGTGTCAATACTTTTGGCCACAACTGTAACACAGGTTATCCATAATGAAAACAGCAGTTATGCCGATACAACAATGATGGGAGTTAAATAGGTGGATGGAGCAGCAATAGCATAGATAAGTCAATAGCTTATAATACATATCAATAAACATATACTACTAACCCATCCCATGGACATATGGACAAGCAATAAGAGGAAAGCAAAAGAATATGCCCCATATAATGGTCATAAAAAAAATCTAAATGTCACCATATAAGCCCGAAATAGAGCTACTGTATGTTCTTCCCTAACAAATCTGTGTTGCAATATAATAATAACTAAATATTATACAGGTAGTGTAAGGTGGCAATAACATCGATAAACGGGCACTAAATAAAAAGCGCAATAATGTAAACTGCCAACACAAATAGAAAAAGAGGGTTCCAGATTCATAAAATTGCAATCATCTTTATTGGAAAAATTGGTAAAAAATAAATTCTATATCACTGTGAGCAACGCGTTTTGAGCACTTGCTGCGTTCTTTGTCAAAGCTTCTAGAGACTAAGAAATCCCATGATACATTTATGTGCTGAGAGCACCAATGAAAATGGAAAAAAGCACATGGTATTAATTGAATTAAAAACAATATGCACAATATACACGTAAATATAGCTTTAGTCCCTTAGTGAAGTCAAATCTGAACTTAATGACCAAGCCAAATTTTACAATTCTGACCAGTGTCATTTTATGAGGTAATAACTCCGGAACGCTTCAATTGATCCCACTGATTCTGTGATTGTTTTTTTCATGACATACTGTACTTCATGATAGTGTTAATATTTGGTTAGACCTCATTTTTTAATTTTTACAAGGGTATCAAGAGAAAATAGACCCCAAAATTTGTTGTGCAATTTCTCCTGAGCACTCCGATACCTCATATGTGGGGGAAAACCACTGTTTGGGCGCAGGGTAGGGCTCGGAAGGGAAGGAGTGTCATTTGACTTTTTGAACCCAAAATTTGCTGGAATTGAGAGCGCACGCCATGTGGCGTTTGGAGAGCCCCTGATGTGCCTAAACAGAGGAAACCCCCAACAAGTGATACCATTTTGGAAACCACACCCCTAAAGGATTTTATCCAGGAATTTAGTGAGCATTTTGAACCCACACGTACAACACAGAATTCGATAACATTAGGTCATAATATTGAATACGTTGTCATTAGTTTTGAGCGCAAGTGCTGGCTACTCCAGTTTGCCTAGGATGCTTGAGTGACATGCTAAAGTTCCCACTGCACATGTTTTGCGGCTGTTAAACGCCCCAAAAAAACATGCAGGGATCTCTGATACTCTGTGCATATCCGAGCACCAGATGCAAACCCGAGTAACGAGTATTTGTGTTCATCACTAGCTATCATATTTTTTTTTACTTTTGAAAAACTTCAACTGTAACCCCAACTCTAAGCCTAATACAACCCTAAAACTCAAAACCTAACCCCAACTGTAAAGAATGGGAAAAAAATATTTTTTTTTAGAATTTTTATCTAACTAAAGACCCTATCACAGTGATCAAAAGGCACCAATAGGAAAAATTCCATATTGTTGCCGGGTACCGGCCAGCAGATCTCGACGGGCGCACTGGTCATGTGCCCTCCATCTTTTTTCTGGAAAGGTGATTCGGAGGGGCAGGAGGATGGCTTAGGTACTGGGGAGGCTTGGGGGACAACATTTCTCTCAACTCTGATACAGGGGCGGACACTGACCGCTTGGGGCCCCTGTGCAAGAAATGTGTCTGAGCCCTCCTCCTTTTATGGCGACAAAGCTATATATAGAATCATAGAATCGTAGAGTTGGAAGGGACCTCCTCGGCCATCTGGTCCAACCCCTTGCTCAAAGCAGGATTCGCTAAATCATCCCAGACAGATGTCTGTCCAGCCTCTGTTTGAAGACTTCCATTGAAGGAGAACTCACCACTTCTCGTGGCAGCCTGTTCCACTCATTGATCACTTTAACTGTCAAAAAGTTTTTTCTAATATCTAATCTGTGTCTCCTCCCATTCAGTTTCATCCCATTGCTTCTAGTCTTTCCTTGTGCAAATGAGAATAAAGATGATCCTTCTACAATGTGACAGCCCTTCAGATATTTGTAGACAGCTATTAAGTCTCCTCTCAGTCTTCTCTTTTGCAAGCTAAACATTCCCAAATCATGCAACCTTTCCTCATAAGACAGGGTTTGCAGACCGGTCACCATTCTGGTAGCTCTTTTCTGAACTTGCTCCAGTTTGTTGATGTCTTTTTTAAAATGTGGTGCCCAAAACTGGACACAGTATTCCAGATGAGGTCTGACCAAAGAGGAGTAGAGGGCAATAATGACTTCACGTGATCTAGACTGTATGCTTCTGTTAATACATCCTAGAATTGCATTTGCCTTTTTTGCTGCTGCATCACACTGTTGACTCATATTCAGTCTGTGATCTATTAGTATACCCAAATCTTTTTCACATGTGCTGCTGCTTAGCCCTATTCCCCCCATTCTGTATATGCTTTTTTCATTTTTATTGCCCAGATGTAGTACTTTGCATTTTTCCATGTTAAAAACCATTCTGTTAGTTGCTACTCACTGCTCCAGTTTATTTATATCTTTTTGAATCCTCTCTCTTCTCTAGTATTAGCTATCCCTCCTAGCTTTGTGTCATCAGCAAATTTAATCAGTTTACCCTCAATTCCTTCATCTAAATCGTTGATAAAGATGTTGAACAATACAGGGCCCAGGACAGAGTCCTGTGGTACCCCACTTGAGACATTCTTCCAACTGGATGTGCAGCCATTTACGACCACTCTTTGGGTCCGATCACTAAGCCAGTTATGAATCCACCTAACAGTTGCCTTGTGCATTCCATACCTAGTCATTTTTTCAATAAGGATTATGTGAGATACTTTGTCAAATGCTTTGCTGAAGTCAAGATATACTGTATCTACAGCATTTCCCTGATCCACCCAATCAGTAATTCCGTCATAGAAGGAAATTAAGTTAGTCTGACATGACTTATTAGTTACAAACCCATGCTGACTCTGTTTAATCACTTCATTCTTATCCAGGTACTGACATACATGTTGTTTAATAATTTGTTCAAAGATCTTTCCTGGTATAGAAGTCAGACTCACCGGCCTATAGTTGCCTGGGTCCACCTTCTTCCCCTTTTTGATGATAGGAACAACATTTGCTCTTCTCCAGTCTTCTGAGACTTCTCCTGTTGTTCAAGAATTTTCAAAGATTATGGAGAGGGGTTCAAAATTGTCTTCTGCTATCTCCTTCAGTACTCTGGGGTGTAATTCATCTGGACCATCTGGATTCATCCTCACTATCTTTCTGTTTATAGATCCTGGATTCTTCTATTCCCTTACTAGGACAGTGAAGAACAGTTGATGTTACATTTCCTTTCTGAGAGAAAACAGATGCAAAATAGGAATTTAAAAGTTAGGTCTTCTCAACATCCTGTCTTACCATTTCATCATTTTCATCCTGTAAAAATCCTATAGCATCTTTGACTTTTCTTTTACTTTTGATATATCCCCAAAATCCTTTATTATTGCTTTTGACGTCTCTTGCAAGGCTCAATTCATTGTCAGCTTTAGATAATCTGATTTGTGCCCTGCAGGTTCTGCAGACAGCATTATATTCTTCTTTAGATATGCCTCCCTCTTTCCATTTTATAAACATTAATTTCTTACTTTTTAGCATGTGCTTAAGTTCTGTGTTCATCCATCCTGGTTTCCTGAAATGCTTCCTATTCTTACCTCTTTTCGGAATTATTAACAATTGTCCTTTGAGAATTTCATTTTTCAAGATTTCCCATCCTTCCTGGACATTTTTGTCTTTAAGGATATCCAGCCATTGGATCCCTCCAATTCTCTTTCTGAATCCCTTAAAATCTGCCTTTCTGAAATCTAACCTTGACGTCTGAGTCTTCACAGGTCTTCCTCCTCTAGTTATCCAAAATTCTAAAATAGCATGGTCGCTACCTCCTAGGGTCCCAGCCACTTTTACCTCTTCAACCATTTCCTCCCTGTTTATAAGGATTAGATCCAAGGTAGCAGATCCCCTTGTTTTCTCCTCTACCTTTTGGAAGATAAAGTTGTCAGCAAGAGAGGATAAGAATTTCCTTGACCTGTTAGTTTTGTATGAGAGAGATTCCCAACAAATGTCTGGATAGTTGAAATCTCCCATGACAACTATGTCATATTTTTTGGAAAACTTGGCCATTTGATGCATAAAGAGTTCATCCATATCTTCAGCTTGCACAGGCGGCCTGTAGTAAATGTCTACAATGGTGTCCTTTCCATTGTTCTGTCCTTGTATTCTTACCCAAACAGTTTCCACAGAACTCCCAGTCTCTGAAGCTTCAATCTCTGTGCAGATATACGCGCTTCTAACATACAATGCAAAACCTCCTCCTCGTTTATCAAGTCTGTTTCTTGCAAATAAGTTGTATCCTTCTAGCCTTGTATTCCAATCATGTGTATCGTCCCACCAAGTTTCAGTGATTCCAATGACATCATATTTCTTTTCCTGCGTTAGTAGTTCCAGTTCTCCTTGTTTGTTGCCCATGCTTTGTGCATTAGTATAGAAACATTTTAGTTTGTGATTGGTTTCTTTTTCTCCAATATTTTTATTATTTAGTTTCTTTTGTCTTTGTTCTTCCTTTCCACTTCTAATAGCAGAGTTCTCAATAGCATTTGTCACGTGTATGGCTTTTTCTGGCCTTTTGCTCCCCTTCCCACATTGTTCCAGTTTAAAGCTCTCCTGATGAGTGTAGAAAGGCGACTTCCAAATACATGTTTTCCAGTCTTCGTAAGGTGCACCCCATCTCTAGCAACTAGTCCATCGTATAGGTAATTCAATCCGTGATCCAGAAATCCAAATCCTTGCT
Source organism: Dendrobates tinctorius (assembly GCF_039654945.1). Taxonomy (NCBI): domain Eukaryota; kingdom Metazoa; phylum Chordata; class Amphibia; order Anura; family Dendrobatidae; genus Dendrobates; species Dendrobates tinctorius. The sequence continues at coordinate 9,510,645 of NW_027361907.1, read as the reverse complement.
GACGGCACCATCGACGTAGCCAGTTGTTCACCTGCAGAATCTTATTCCACCTCCTTATTCCATGGCCATCCACTGGCAGGATGGAAGAGAAGACCACCTGCACTCCCAGTTCTTTCACTTTCTTGCCTAAGTTTTCAAAGTCAGTGCAGATGGTTTCCAGGTCGTTTCTTGCTGTGTCATTTGTCCCCACATGTATTAGCAGGAATGAGTAGTCATCTGTAGGTCTGAAGAGTCCTTATATCCTGTCATACACATCTTTAATTTTTGCACCTGGAAGACAGCACATTTCACTTGAAGTTATATCCGGTCTGCAGATAGCGGCCTCTGTTCCTCTCAACAGGGAATCCCCCATGACCACCACTCTCCGTTTCTTCTTCACAACATTTTTCTTTCTCCATCCAGGAGGACTCTCAGGGTGTACAAGGTTGCTGTTTGTGGGCAAAGTCTTATCCTAATGTATTTCTCCATCGTTGTCCTGCGTGAGAGCCTGGTAGTGGTTCCTGAGCAGTATGGGTGCTGACTGCCTCCCGATCCTCCTGCTTCTCTGGGTCACATGCTTCCATTCCTCTCTATCTTCAGGTGCACTTTGAATTTCTTCTCTTTCTGTAACATGAAGAGATAATTCTGCTCTGTCTAAGAACTCTTCACCTTCCTTAACCCCTTCACCCCCAAGGGTGGTTTGCACGTTCATGACCGGGCCAATTTTTACAATTCTGACCACTGTACCTTTATGAGGTCATAACTCTGGAACGCTTCTATGGATCCTGGTGATTCTGACATTGTTTTCTCGTGACATATTGTACTTCATGTTAGTGGTAAAATTTCATTCAAATAACTTGCGTTTATTTGTGAAAAAAACGGAAATTTGGCAAAAATTTTGAAAATTTCGCAATTTTCCAACTTTGAATTTTTATGCCCTTAAATCACAGAGATACGGCACACAAAAAACTTGATAAATAACATTTCCCACATGTTTACTTTACATCAGCACAATTTTGGAACCAAAATTTTTTTTTGTTAGGAAGTTATAAGGGTTAAAAGTTGACCAGCGATTTCTCATTTTTAAAACACCATTTCATTTTTAGGACCACATCACATTTGAAGCCACTTTGAGGGGTCTATATGATAGAAAATACCCAAAAGTGACACCTTTCTAAAAACTGCACCCCTTATGGTGCTCAAAACCACATTCAAGAAGTTTATTAACCCTTTAGGTGCGTCACAGGAATTTTTTTGAATATTTAAAAAAAAAATGAACATCTAACTTTTTTTCACAAAAAAAATACTTCAGGTTCAATTTTTTTTATTTTACCAAGGGTAACAGGAGAAATTGGACTGCAAAAGTTATTGTGCAATTTGTCTTGAGTACGCTGATACCTGATTTGTGGGGGGGAACGACTGTTTCGGCGCATGGCAGAGCTCAGAATGGAAGGAGCGCCGTTTGACTTTTTCAATGCAAAATTGGCTGGAATTCAGATCGGACGCCATGTCACGTTTGGAGAGTCCCTGATGTACCTAAACAGTGGAAACCCCCTACAAGTGACCCCATTTTGGAAACTAGACCCCCCAAGGAACTTATCTAGATATGTGGTGAGAACTTTGAACCCACAAGGGCTTTAAACAGAAGTTTATAACGTACAGCGGTACAATTAAAAAATCATATTTTTTCCACAAAAATGATCTTTTCACCCTCAATTCTTATTTTTCCAAGGGTAACAGCACCCTAAAAGTTATTGTGCAATTTGTCCTGAGTACGCTGATACCCGACATGTGGGGGTAAACCACTATTTGGGCGCATGGCAGAGCTCGGAAGGGAAGCAGCGCCATTTGACATTTTTGGCTGGAATTGAGATCGGACACCATGTCGCGATTGGAAAACCCCTGATGTACCTAAACAGTGGAAACCCCCCACAAATGACACCATTTTGGAAACTAGACCCCCTAAGGAACTTATCTAGATGTGTGGTGAGAACTTTGAACCCCCAAGGGCTTCACAGAAGTTTATAACATAAAGCCGTACAATTAAAAAATCATATTTATCCACAAAAATGATCTTTTCACCCTCAATTCTTATTTTTCCAAGGGTAACAGCACCCTAAAAGTTATTGTGCAATTTGTCCTGAGTACGCTGATACCACACATATGGGGGTAAACCACTATTTGGGCGCATGGCAGAGCTCGGAAGGGAAGCAGCGCCATTTGACGTTTTTGGCTGGAATTGAGATCGGACACCATGTCGCGATTGGAAAACCCCTTATGTATCTAAACAGTGGAAACCCCCCACAAATGACACCATTTTGTAAACTAGACCCCCCAAGGAACTTATCTAGATGTGTGGTGAGCACTTTGAACCCCCCAGTGCTTCACAGAAGTTTATAACGCCTGGGCGTGAAAATAAAAAATTCGTATTTTTTCCACAAACATGATCTTTTAGTCACCATTTTTTTTATTTTCCCAAGGGTAACAGGAGAAATTGAACCCCAAAAGTTGTTGTCCAATTTGTCCTGAGTAAGCTGACACCCCATATGTGGGAGAAAACTACTGTATGGACACACGTCAGGGCTCGGAAGGGAAGTAGTGACGTTTTGGAATGCAGACTTTGATGGAATGGTCTGCGGGTGTCATGTTGCCTTTGGAGAGCCCCTAATGTACCTAAACAGTGGAAACCCCCCACAAATGACCCCATTTTGAAAACTAGACCCCCTAAGGAACTTATCTAGATGTGAGGTGAGCACTTTGAACCCCCAAGGGCTTCACAGAAGTTTATAATGCCAGGGCATGAAAATAAAAAAATCGTATTTTTTCCACAAACATGATCAATTATTCCCCAATTTTTTTATTTTCCCAAGGGTAACAGGAGAAATTGAACCCCAAAAGTTGTTGTCCAATTTGTCCTGAGTAAGCTGACACCCCATATGTGGGAGAAAACTACTGTATGGACACACGTCGGGGCTCGGAAGGGAAGCAGTGCCATTTTGGAATGCAGACTTTGATGGAATGGTCTGCGGGTGTCATGTGCGTTTGGAGAGCCCCTGATGTACCTAAACTATTGAAACTCCCCACAAGTGACCCCATTTTGGACACTAGACCCTCCCACGGAACTTATCTAGATGTGTGGTGAGCACTTTGAACCCCCAAGTGCTTCACAGAAGTTTATAATGCTCGGACGTGAAAATAAAAAAATCATTTTTTTCCACGAAAATGATATTTTTGCCCCCAATTTTTTATTTTCCTAAGGGTAACAGGAGAAATTGGACCCCAAAAATTGTTTTGCAATTTGTCCTGAGTAGGCTGATACCCTACATGTGGGGGTAAAACACTGTTTGGGCGCATGGCAGAGCTTGGAAGGGAAGGAGCACCATATGACTTTTTCAACTCAGAATTGGCTGGAATTGAGATCAGACGCAATGTTGCATTTGGAGAGCCCCTGATGTGCCCAAACAGTGGAAACCCCCAATTCTAACTCCAACCCGAACCCCAACACACCCCTAACCCTAATCTCAGCCCTAACCCTAGCCCTAACCCTAACCCTAGCCCTAACCCTAATGGAAAAATGGAAATAAATACATTTTTTTAATTTTATTATTTTTCCCTAACTAAGGGGGTGATAACGGGGGGTTTGATTTACTATTTATGGCGGTTTTTATATTTGGCGGCTGTCGCACGCTAAAAGACGCTTTTTATTGTAAAAATAGTTTTTGCATCACCACATATTGAGAGCTATAATTTTTCCGTATTTTGACCCACCGAGTCATGTGAGGTCTTATTTTTTGCGGGACGAGTTGATGTTTTTATTGGTACCATTTTCGGGCACGTGACATTTTTTGATCGCTTTTTATTCCGATTTTTGGGACGCAGAATGAACAAAAACCAGCGTTTCATGAATTTCTTTTGGGGGAGTGCGTTTACACCGTTCTGCGGTAAAATTGATAAAGCGCTTTTATTCTTCGGGTCAGTACGGTTACAGCGATACCTCATTTAGGTCGTTTTTTTATGTTTTGTCGGTTTTATGCAATGAAAACTATTTTATATAAAAAATAATTATTTTTGCATCGCTTTATTCTGCGAGCTATAACGTTTTTATTTTTTCGCTGATGATGCTGTGTGGCAGCTCGTTTTTTGCGGGACAAGATGACGTTTTCAGCGGTACCATGGATATTTATATGCGTCTTTTTGATCGCGCGTTATTACACTTTTTGTTTGGCGGTATGATAATAAATCATTATTTTTTGCTTCGTTTTTTATTTTTATTTTTTAAGGGGTTTGCTAAAGGGGTTAACTAATGGGACAGTTTTATAGAGCGGGTCGTTACGGACGCGGCGATACCTAATATGTATACTTTTATTGCTTTATTTTCAAAAAATGAATTTATTGGGGAATATTTTTTTTTTTTTTTTACTAATTTATTTGGCGATTTTTTTAAAATTATTTTTACACTTTTTTTTATTTTTTTTTACTTTAATACATAGTCCCAGGTGGGACATCACTGTCCTGTGACAGATCGCTGATCTGTCACATCACAGATCACTGTGACAGATCAGAAATCTGTCACAGGCATTGAAGAAGACTTCCTCTTGCCTGCGCTTTGCAGGCACTGAGGAAGCCAGCTTCCTGCAGGCCCCCGAAGGCCCCCATCGCCATCTTGGATTCGGGGGCCTGGAGGAAAGGAGTCCCCCGCAGCAGCGCTGCACATTGCGCTGCCGTGGGGGGCTCAGGGAAGCAAGGAGGGAGCCCCCTCCCTGCCGATGCTTCCCTTTAACTCCCGGTACACCGCGATCATGTTTGATCGCGGTGTGCAAGGGGTTAACGTGTCGGGGGCGGTCCGTGACCGCCCCTGACACATTGTGCCGGGTGTCAGCTGTGATAATCAGCTGACACCCGGCCACGATCAGCGGCGCTCACCACGTGGGCGCCGCTGATCGCGGTAGACGTACTATCCCGTCCATGGGCATAGAGGCCCGGGTCCCATGGACGGGATAGTACGTCGGATGTCAGGAAGGGGTTAATGATCTTCAACGTAGCTAACCTCTCTTCAAGATTTTGCAACTTTTCCTCCAACAGGGACACAAGCTTGCATTTGTGGCATGTGAAGTTTGGATTTTCCTCTGGTAAGTCTGTGAACATGTAGCAAGAAATGCAGCCCACCAAATGGCTCCTGGCCTCTTCCATATTGAGCTTTCAAAACGATGAAAAATTAGCCAAAATTTGCGCCGACAGGTGCGCGGTTTACCTATTTCCTCTTTTCAGCTGCAACGGCCAAAACCCAGTGATCGTTGAGCTCGCGGAGACTCTTCACTTATCCCAGAAGGCACTGGGAATATGCAAATGATCTCCTCAGGACTCTTCCCCTGGTTTACCGATTTCCTCTTTTCAGCTGCAACGACCAAAACCCAGTGATCGTTGAGCTCGCGGAGACTCTTCACTTATCCCAGAAGGCACTGGGAATATGCAAATGATCTCCTCAGGACTCTTCCCCTGGTTTTTTATATATGTATATATAGCCACACACATACATGTAATTATATTACATAGTCTCCTTTATTATGTATATTGCCATCCCTTGTTATACAATGCTCTCTCTTGTTATGCGCAGTACTGTCCCTTACATATTAGATTATATAGAGCCCTGTTTTTTATTACATACCACATCCCATTATTGTCCTCTCACCACCCCATCATTGCCCTCTTCACCATCTCCATAATTGCCTTCTCCGCCACCACTTTCTCCCCACCCCCATATCATTTCCCATTCCACCACCCCCATCATTGTTCTTTCCACCACCTCCATCATTGCTTTTTCCCCCACCACCTCCATCATTTCCTCCTCCCCCACCACCCCCATTATTGCCCTTTCCACCACCACCATCATTGTCCTTTCCACCACCACCATCATATTCTCCCCCACCACCTCAATCATTGCTTTTTCGCCCACCACCCCATCATTGCCCTTTCCACCACCTCCATCACAGCCTTCTCCACCACCCCCATCATTGCCTCCATCTCCACCACTCCCATCATTTTCTTTTCCACTACCACCATCATTGCCTTCTCCCCCACCATCCCATCATTGCCCATTCCACCACCTTCATCATTTCCTCACCCAGCATCCCCATCATTTGCCTTTCTACTACATCCATTATTTTCTCATCTCCCACCATTGCCCTTTCCACCACCACCATCCTTTCCAATCCACCACTTCCGTCTTTTCCTCCTCCCCTACCATCCCCATCCCCCATCATTGCCATCTCCATCACCCCATCATTGCCTTCTCCCCATCAGCTCCCTTATTGCCCTCTCCTCCCCCTACACACATAGACACATGCAGCACCATTCACCTCTCTGCACATTTCCCCGCAGTGCTACACATGCATACACACAGCACCTCTCACCTCTCCGCACGCTCTGCTGCAGCATCACCGTCGCCTTCCTCTCTCTGGCACAGCCGGACGCTGAATGATGACATCATCCAGCGGCGCTGTCTGTGTGAGAGGAAGCGCCAGCAGGAAGCAAGACAGCTTTGCTCCGCTGCTATTTTGTTTTGTAGACAGTGGAGCTGCAGGGATCGCTCCCTGCCTGCCACACAATTGCCCTCATTATTAGCCACTCTGCAGGGGCTCCCCTCCACTTCCGGGCCCTGCTGCAGCCGCATAGGCTGCACATGCGGTATGTCCACCTATGCTCTGACATGTATATAATGCCAGAAGAGAGAGAAATCATTGCAACATCGGGCACAGTTTTTTTGTGATCGCTGTTATTCACTGAATAACGGCACTCACGTCATCGGGAACCAGAAAATCCCTCCAATAGCTGAAACCCCAGCGATTTTCCGACTCTGGGGTATGATACAGCCTTATCACTGTTTTGCAAAGGCAATGAGGGAAAAGGGCAGAGACACAGAGGCGTATTTCTCCTGCGATAATCGCATCGCACTGAACGGACTGGCCGGCACCTCTCCTGACCTGGGCAAGACAGCATGATGGATTACGGTGCAGCTGTCAAGCTCAGGTCATCAGAGCTGACAGCCAGTGCGAGTTTTATGATGCGAGTCTCGGACGAAAAATACGGCAGTGTGTCTCTGCCCTTAGACCCCTTAACGGACACCGTTTTAATCCATATCGTCGGTCATTAAGGGGTTAAGGAAACCCTTGTAAAATCACACAAAAGAAAGCATACATTAATAATGGAACATGACAGCCGTACGAGTATTTAATCCATTAGGATTTTATGCTTTATGTTTTCAAATTATAAATCCAAAACGCCTTTTGAGTGAGCATCACCTCTATTAGTTGTATTAAAACTTTCTATGCCAAACACCTGCAAGGAAGAGGTTTGTCGTTGGTGCTTCTGAATAAAGTGTTCGGACGTGTGCGAAACAGCGCGGTGAGTATTAGATGTATTATTGATATCAGAAATATGCTCAGCGATGCACACTTTTAACTTTCGAGTGGTACAACCCACATACATTTTATTAACAAGATGCACAAAGTATAATGTATACTAGATTTTGGATATTACAGTTAATGTAATTTTTAATCTTAAACCGCTGTGATCTGTCAAAATTAGTATACTCTTTAGTAACATGCTGTAAGCATGTGGCATATTTTACAACAATGGTTCCCACAGCTAAAGAAACCCTCAATAGCCAATTGTGGCGTTGTTTGGAAGAATTAAATTACGTTAAGCAGGGTTTTAGATTTTTTTAGCGACAATGGAAAAACCAGAACAATAAAGCATGGATCGAAATTCATCTTCATACTATAGGTAAAAATGTATGAATAGTAGACTTGATTAAATTGAATTGTGAACTATATTGTATTGAAATTGGGGTTTAAAAGGTGTGCTTTCTGACCAATAAGCTCTTTGTGGTTATTATTCTGAACTATAACTGTCACTCTGTTTAGGGTCTACAATGGACTATAACCTCTTTTTAACAGCCTAGTTTTAGAAGCAGTGAGCTCAGCATCCAAATTACTATTGTCACTACAATTCCGTTTTCTTCTTGTAAATTCCCCTACAGGGCTAGCTTTAACAGTGTGTCTTGGATGGCTACTTGACAATTGTAGAACGGCATTGCCAGCAAATGGTTTGGAGTAAGTGGAAGTAACAAGTTTATGATCAAATTCTTCCCATTTAAGATCCAAAAAGGAAATTGAGGTGGAGTGAAAGTTATATGTAAAAGTAAGATTACAATGATTATTGTTTGCCATAACGGAATTCATCAGTTAGATAGATACATTGCCCCTCCATGTGAGGAGGAGATAGTCAATGTATTTGCCATACCAGAAGACATCCAGAAGAAAAGGATTGGAATCCGTGTATAAATTATTGTATTCCCAATATGACATCACCAAGTTGGCTAGCGATAGGGAATATTTTGCATCCATAGACACGCTTCTTCATTGCAAATAAAATTGCTGGTCAAATGCAATAAAGTTTTGGGTCATTAAGAAATGGGTGACTGACATGATATAGTTGCATAAATCCGCAGTATATCCACAATAGTGAAGCAGATGAAATTTCAGCACAGTTAATGCTATATCATATGGTATACATGTATACAAGGATACAAGGTCACAACATAACCAAACATAGAGTGCGATGATATATTTGACAGTTGTTCCAATACATCACAGGAGTCCCACAGGAAACCAGCCGATCACTGTGCAAGTGGTTACAGTGCAAGTGGAATCCTGCCATTCCCCTAAACGTTCAGTAACAGAACCTATACCGGTTACAATTGGTTTCATTAGGGGTGGATTGATAGTTTATAGAATTTTGGCGAGACTGTGTTAAATGGGTAATACTGGATATTTAGCTATGAGGTATTCTTTCTGTTTTTCCGTAATGAATCCCAGTGAGAAACCTTCCTCTATGGAAGAATGTGTGTCTTTTATGTACAAAAGGGAAGGATTACTAGATAACATCTTATAAGTGGTAGAATCAGATAACATAGATAAAATATGTTCCTGATAGATTGAGGCCTCCATAACCACAACTACACCACCCTTGTTTGACATTTTTAAAGCGAACCTGTTATCAGGATTTTGCTAAGTAAGCTACAGACAGTGTCAGGTTGGCGCCATTACAGTAATTAAAATGATACCTGGGTGATTAAATATGTCTTGTGGTTGTTGTTTATCTGTATTTGCAGTTTTCAGTTAATGATATAGAGAGTCTCGTGCATTGGGGTGGCCTGTAGGGGGTCTCTTTTTGGTGCTCTGTTCTCATATTCATCCTTATGAGCCTATGACAGGTCACTGATCTTTCCTATTTTTTTTTTTAAAGACCACAATATGAACTGCACAAGCCAAGTACTTAAAATGGGAGGCAGGTCACGAAAGGTTAAGAGGAGCACAAACCAAACCACACAGCTCTACACTTTACAGGAGGTGATACAACCAAAGGTAATATCACATGATATTGACTAAGTGGATGATTTAGTAACAGTATAATCTACATGGAATTTGATCATTAATCATAGATATACAACATTATTTTCATGCACTGTGCACTTTAAATGTACTAATATATCTAAAAATACTTATTATCATCTATCTACTTGTTTGTGATTATTGCTCCTAATTAATGTGGATTTTCATGGTCTGTTGCTCCTGTTTTCTGAGTTATTCCATTGTTGTCTTATTTAGTTTTAATGTGCAACAAAAAAAAACTTTAAAGATTGTGCAAAAAAAATTAAATATTCTAGATTTTATATTATCATAAATCTCTTGTTTTATTGCAACTTCAGGTCTCAGTTTTGTATGAAATTCTGTTACATAGATTAAGTGCTATGTCATTATTTGGGAGACATATAAGCTATAATAACGTACATGTATTATCAGACACAAAATTTAAACCTCAGGTGAAAAACTTCCGTTTGATCTGTAGTAAGAGGTCAACTCGAAAGTATTAATACATTAGAAAAGGCACTTTGGTTTAAAATCATTTCCTGCGGAGGGTCATCATGCATTGAATGTTTCCTTGTGTTTGCATCCGCCGTGTCTCTTGCGCCTCTTCGTCTATTAATTGTGAGGGATTCTTCAGAAATGGGAACAATCGTAAAACACGACAACGTGCTTAAAGTACTATACAGTATACTAATTTAGACAGATTGCAGCAGTTTAAAATTGAAAATATCCAAAATTTAGTATACATTCTTCATTATGCATCTTCTAATAAAATGTACACTCACTGGCCACTTTATTAGGTACACCATGCTAGTAAGGGGTTGGACCCCGTTTTGCCTTCAGAACTGCCTCAATTCTTCGTGGCAGAGATTCAACAAGGTGCTGGAAGCATTCCTCAGAGATTTTGGACCATATTGACATGATGGCATCACACAGTTGGCGCAGATTTGTCGGCTGCACATCCCTGATGCGAATCTCCCGTTCCACCACATCCCAAAGATGCTCTATTGGATTGAGATCTGGTGACTGAGGAGGCCATTTGAGTACAGTAAACTCATTGTCATGTTCAAGAAACCAATCTGAGATGATTCGAGCTTTATGACATGGCGCATTATCCTGCTGAAAGTAGCCATCAGATGTTGGGTACATTGTGGTCATAAAGGGATGGACATGGTCAGCAACAATACTCAGGTAGGCTGTGGCGTTGCAACGATGCTCAATTGGTACCAAGGGGCCCAAAGAGTGCCCAGAAAAAATTCCCCACACCATGACACCACCACCACCAGCCTGAACCGTTGATACAAGGCAGGATGGATCCATGCTTTCATGTTGTTTACGCCAAATTCTGACCCTACCATCCGAATTTCGCAGCAGAAATCGAGACTCATCAGACCAGGCAACGTTTTTCCAATCTTCTACTGTCCAATTTCGATGAGCTTGTGCAAATTGTAGCCTCAGTTTCCTGTTCTTAGCTGAGAGGAGTGGTACCCAGTGTGGTCTTCTGCTGCTGTAGCCCATCGGCCTCAAAGTTCGACGCACTGTGCGTTCAGAGATGCTCTTCTGCCTACCTTGGTTGTAACGGGTGGCAATTTGAGTCACTGTTGCCTTTCTATCAGCTCGAACCAGTCTGCCCATTCTCCTCTGACCTCTGGCATCAACATGGCATTTCCGGCCACAGAACTGCCGCTCACTGGATTTTTTTTCTTTTTCGGACCATTCTCTGTAAACCCTAGAGATGGTTGTGCGTGAAAATCCCAGTAGATCAGCAGTTTCTGAAATTCTCAGACCAGCCCTTCTGGCACCAACAATTATGCCAAGTTCAAAGGCACTCAAATCACCTTTCTTCCCCATACTGATGCTCGGTTTGAACTGCAGGAGATTGTCTTGACCATGTCTACATGCCTAAATGCACTGAGTTGCCGCCATGTGATTGGCTGATTAGAAATTAAGTCTTAACACACAGTTGGACAGGTGTACCTAATAAAGTGGCCAGTGAGTGTATGTGGGTTTTACCTCTCGAAAGTTAAAAGTGCATATCTTTGAGCATATTTCAAATAGCAATAATACATCTAATACCTACCGCGCAGTTCCCACGTGTCCAAACACTTTATCCAGCAACAAACCTCTTCCTTGCAGGTGTTCAGCATTGAATGGGTCAATACAATTATTAGAGGTGGTGACACAAGAAAACACCTGCCCACTCTAGAGGCATTTTGGAGTTATAATTTGGAAACATACAGCTCTGGAAAAAATTAAGAGACCCCTGGCTCACAAGAAAGGGACAGGGATCTCCCAAAACTTGCAAAAGCAAGAAACTAATAGATTAAAAACACACTTGAGGCATGCACAAAAGTGAACAAGTCAGTAGTTCAGTGTTCACACCGCTCAAACACTGAAACACAGAAAAAACGCAGTATAACAAACGTGTAAAAATACTCTGTTGTAAAAAATATATGTAACAGTAAACAGCAAGTGCCAGTAAAAAATAATAAAAACAGGGTTTTTAGTTGATACTAGAGATGAGCGACTTTGCCTTTTTTCGGGTCGAGTCGGGTTTCATGAAACCCGACTTTCGCAAAAGTCGGGTGGAACGAAATCGGCCGATTATCGTGAAAAGTCGAAGGCCGACTGAAACACGAAACCCAATGCAAGTCAATGGGGAAGAAAAGTCGGCAGTGAGTGGAGGACAGGAAACACACCTACAGTGCCCATTTTAATGCCAAAAACATCAATTCTTATTACTTAAGCTTGTCAACCTTAATTAACTTTATAATAATAGTTAGGCATTGAAAACCGGGGGTTATTTGGCTAAAGTTGTGGGGGGGGGGGGTAGGGCTGGCTCCAGGTTTTCGTGGGCCCAGGGCCAAAGAGTGTCAATGGGCTCCTTTAACACATGCCACAATTCATGATCCTCTGATACGGCAGAGAAATAGTGGTATAGTACAATGAAAAATACTTCACTTCTTACATCACATGACTGATATCCATTTTAAATTCTCCAATAGCTCCAAAAACGGACAGTATATTACTCCATACAGTATTATGGCCACCGCATAGTGCACTATACAGAGTAATGAGGCACATATATTTCTCCATACAGAATCACTGGTTCCATATAATGTTCCATACAGTATATGATGAGCTCCACATAATGCTACAGTATATGTTGGTCCCCATAGATGAAGCTCCCCTGTCTTATGGGCCCAAATAATGCTCTATATATAATGGGCCCCATTTCTAATGCTCCAGTGTATAATGGACCCTGTAAATGCTGCTCCGGTGTGTGATGTCCACCTTTGGAATACTCCAGTGTATGGTGGGCCCCATATATCATTCTCCAGAGTATAGTGCTCCGCAAAAATTGCTCCCAACCTTTAAAACAATTAAATAAGTCTCCTCGCTAGGGATTCCCTGTACTAGTCTGGACTCCTCGTCATCCTCATCTTCCATCTCTCTGCACTTGGACTGTTTAGGCAGAGGGCGTACAGATGTGATGTCATCGCGCTCTCTGACCAGAATGTCACTGTCAGGAAACGCGGAAGACATCACGGCGGTGGAGCATGGAGAGGTAAGTATTTCAACTTTGCAAGTCCTGTGATCCTGAACAAGCAGGGCGGGCCCACTCATTGGCGACGGCACTGGCACAGGGCCCCTCATAGTATGGCGGTGCCGGCAGAGACACTTTTGCGTACTCTGAGGGGCCCTGTGCCAGTGCCGTCGTCCATGAGTATGCCCCCTCCCACCTGCTCAAGGAACCTGCACTTTCATCTGCATCTTCCTCTTTGTCACCGTGTAAGGTGGTATAGTATGCGGGAAGGGGAACCTGAGTTTCATCAGGGTCAGATTCTGGCTCAGTACACTGCGAGGACAATGTAGTGCTCTGAGTGAATGTACCAGCAGAATCATCTATCAGTGGCTGTGCATCAGTGCACTCCATGTCCGATTCATCTTGGACTGGGGAATTCACGATTTGACTTGATAACCCAGGCATGGAATGTGAAAAGAGCTCCATGGAGTAATCTGTAGTGTGGCCTGCCGCATCCTTCACTTTTGGTAGGGGTGAAGGACACAAGGAAAGGTGTTGTTCCTGACCAGGAGCCTCCACTCATGACTCAGTGATTTTATTTTTTGAAACTTCAGAAGAGGAGGCGATAGAGCTTGAGGCTGTGTCAGCAATGCAAGCCAAAACTTGTTCCTGAAGCTCCGGCTTTAAAAGCGGTTTACCTACTCCCAGAAAAGGGAGCCTTCAAGGCCTTCTGGAGCCAGACGATGACGCAGGCTCAACACCTCCTGCCTTAGGTGCTATTGTGCTTTTACCACTACCAGCAGATGCGCCACCACCATCAGTACCAGCTGGCAACCCCCGCCCACTTCCACGGCCTCTTCCACCATACTTCCTCATTTTTGGAAAAATGTACCCAAAATACTGTCCAACAAGGTACAAGGTGTATATAGTATTGGGGAGAATTTGAATCTCCCTAGAGATTTTAGGAGGCTGAACTATTATCTCAGGCCCACTATAGATTACACCTCAATTTAACAGGCTGAAATTGGCTGGTGTATGACAAAGTGCAAGGTGTGTATATAGTATTGGGGAGAATTGGAAGCTCCCTAGAGATTTTAGGAGGCTGAACTATTATCTCAGGCCTACTACAGATTACACCTCAATTTAACAGGCTGAAATTGGCTGGTGTATGACAAAGTACAAGGTGTGTATATAGTATTGGGGAGAATTGGAAGCTCCCTAGAGATTTTAAGAGGCTGAACTATTATCTCAGGCCCACTATTGATTACACCTCAATTTAACAGGCTGAAAGTGGCTGGTGTATGACAAAGTACAAGGTGTGTATATAGTATTGGGGAGAATTGGAAGCTCCATAGAGATTTTAGGAGGCTGACTATGATGCTCTCAGTCCAAGTATGGCAGCAGGCAGCCTAATAAGCAGGAATGCTGCACACAAAAGTGTGGAAAAATGAACGTTTGGTAACTGTGCAGAAAAGAGGAAGAAAAGTATTTTTGCTTTTAAAAAATCAGTTTGCACAGCAGTGTGCAAACAGCAATGCAGCTATCAGGGAGCCTTATAAAGCAGCCTAATAACCAACAAAGCTGATTCACAAAAACTATAGCCTCCCCTGTCACTGCACACAAACTGTTGTGTTGTACAGTGAAAATCGCTACCAGCAGAAGCATTTTTTTTGTTCTTCTTCCCTGCCTAACGCTCTCCCTTATTCAGAATCGGCAGCTGCAACCTCTCCCTAATGCTAATATTGGCAGAAGTAAGATGGCGGTCGGCGTGCACGTCCTTTTATAGCCCCTGTGATGCCACACAAAGCAAGCCAATCACTTGCATGCCCTTCTCAAAGATGGTGGTGACCGATGTCCATGTCATCGCGTTGCCCACAGTGTGCATCCTCCATCATTGGCTGAAAAAGGGCGCTGGAAGCATAATTTGAAATGCGACTTTGGCGCTCTGGTGGCCGACCTCGTGGCCGACCTCACGCTATGGTCAGGTTTCGTTTCATGAAACCCGACTTTAGCGAAAGTCGGCGACTTATGAATTTGACCGACCCGTTTCGCTCAACTCTAGTTGATACCCTGTCTTGTGAGCCATGCACATAAAAAGCCGTCTTGCACAGCGTATCCACATCAAGCATTGCCTTTCTGAATCCTGCTCATATAGGTACTGTTCACATGATCAGGTTTTAAATACATCGGTTAGGGACTGCTCTAAGATGGGTATACCTTGACGTTGGTAGAGTGGCTTAGCATACATTTTTTGCAAAAAACGTATCAGCTAAATACCGTTTTTATTATTTTTTTGTTACTGGCACTTGCTGTTTACTGTTACATATATTTTTTACAACAGAGTATTTTTACACGTTTGTTAT
This sequence comes from Dendrobates tinctorius, assembly GCF_039654945.1. NCBI lineage: Eukaryota > Metazoa > Chordata > Amphibia > Anura > Dendrobatidae > Dendrobates > Dendrobates tinctorius. Next base: position 9,495,349 of record NW_027361907.1, on the reverse strand, counting down.
ACTGCGTTTTTTCTGTGTTTCAGTCTTTGGGTGGTGTGAACACTGTCTTATTGACTTGTTCACCTTTGTGCATGGCTCATGTGTATTTTTAATCTATTAATTTCTTGCTTTTGCAAGTTTTGGGAGATCCCTGTCCCTCTCTTGTGAGCCATGCATCCGCATACAGCGGCACGACCTGCGTACCCAATGCTAAAGATAGGGTATGCAGGCCGCATGCAGAAGTATGCAGATGTAGGCGGAGCTGACATGAGCAGCTGCGATCGTGGGTGGAGCTTCACGGAGGAAGTCCGCAGACGGCAGCAGATCCTCCATAAGCAAATGTGAAGCCAGCCTAACATGGTATTTCTTAGTCACTAGAAGCTAGCTTTGACAAAGAACACAGCTGGCATTCGAAAAGCATTGATCTCAGTAATATTTTTAACCAATTTTTCCAATAAAGATGATTGCAATTTTATGAAACTGGAACTTTCCTTATTTCTATTTATATTTCTACTTGATCCCACGGATTCCATGCTTCTACACACCTGGAGACTTGGTAAGCTGGTTTGTCTAATTTTCTAATACTGCCAATACAACCTGTAATGATCCAGACATCATTCGATCAGTAGAAGAAAAGCAATGTGATAAGATCCATGTAATTGTGATAATATTAGGGAGTAAACCAGGGGTGGGATTCAGCGGGTTCTCCCCGGTTCGGTGGAACCGGTTGTTAAAAAAGCAGCCGGTTCCCCGGACCGGGGAGATTCACAGCCGCGATCCGGTTCTCTGATGTTCCTGCAGTGCAGCCGGCAAGGAGCAGGAGCACAGGAGGACTCTTGCTCTGCCTCCTAGTCCCGCCCGCCACGCCGGATACCGCGCACTGATACGTGCAGCCGCAGGCACTGACGGGGACTGAGCACACCCCGCCGGACCCCAGCGGCCCCCGCGCACTGATACTAACCAGGACGAGTAACCGCGCGCCGCTAGTACCCAGTGTGAGCTGCGTGGTCTGCGGCCTGCCATCTTCATCATCCTGGTCACCGGTGCTGCTGTGTCAGGTCAGAATGTGCTGCCTAATGGGGACCTGTGCTGCTTATTGGGGATGTGTGCTGCCTAATGGGGACCTGTGCTGCCTAATGGGGACATGTGCTGCATATTGGGGACCTGTGCTGCCTAATGGGGATGTGTGCTGCCTATTGGGGACCTGTGCTGCATATTGGGGACCTGTGCTGCCTATTGGGGACGTGTGCTGCATATTGGGGACCTGTGCTGCCTATTTGGGAACAATGCTGCCTATTGGGGACCTGTGCCTGCCTATTAGGGACCTGTGCCGGATACCGCGCACTGATACGTGCAGCCGCAGGCACTGACGGGGACTGAGCACACCCCGCCGGACCCCAGCGGCCCCCGCGCACTGATACTAACCAGGACGAGTAACCGCGCGCCGCTAGTACCCAGTGTGAGCTGCGTGGTCTGCGGCCTGCCATCTTCATCATCCTGGTCACCGGTGCTGCTGTGTCAGGTCAGAATGTGCTGCCTAATGGGGACCTGTGCTGCTTATTGGGGATGTGTGCTGCCTAATGGGGACCTGTGCTGCCTAATGGGGACATGTGCTGCATATTGGGGACCTGTGCTGCCTAATGGGGATGTGTGCTGCCTATTGGGGACCTGTGCTGCATATTGGGGACCTGTGCTGCCTATTGGGGACGTGTGCTGCATATTGGGGACCTGTGCTGCCTATTTGGGAACAGTGCTGCCTATTGGGGACCTGTGCTGCCTATTAGGGACCTGTGCTGCCTATAGGGAACAATGCTGCCTATTGGGGACCTGTACTGCCTATTAGGGACCTGTGCTGCCTATTAGGGACTTGTGCTGCCTATTAGGGACATGTGCTGCCTATTGGGGACGTATGCTGCCTAATGGGGACTGTGCTGCCTAATGGGGACATGTGCTGCATATTGGGGACCTGTGCTGCCTAATGGGGATATGTGCTGCATATTGGGGACCTGTGCTGCCTAATGGGGATGTGTGCTGCCTATTGGGGACCTGTGCTGCATATTGGGGATCTGTGCTGCCTATTGGGGATCTGTGCTGCCTATTGGGGACGTGTGCTGCATATTGGGGACCTGTGCTGCCTATTTGGGAACAATGCTGCCTATTGGGGACCTGTGCCTGCCTATTAGGGACCTGTGCCTGCCTATTGGGGACCTGTGCTGCCTATTGGGGACCTGTGCTGCCTATAGGGAACAATGCTGCCTATTGGGGACCTGTACTGCCTATTAGGGACCTGTGCTGCCTATTGGGGACCTGTACTGCCTATTAGGGACCTGTGCTGCCTATTAGGGACCTTTGCTGCCTATTAGGGACATGTGCTGCCTATTGGGGACGTGTGCTGCCTATTTGGGAACAATGCTGCCTATTGGGGACCTGTGCTGCCTATTGGGGACCTGTGCTGCCTATTGGGGACGTGTGATGCATATTGGGGACGTGTGCTGCCTATTTGGGAACAATGCTGCCTATTGGGGATCAATGCTGCCTATTGGGGACGTGTGCTGCCTATTGGGGACGTGTGCTGCCTATTGGGGACGTGTGCTGCCTATTGGGGACGTGTGCTGCCTATTGGGGACGTGTGCTGCCTATTGGGGACCTGTGCTGCCTATTTGGGAGCAATGCTGCCTATTGGGGACCTGTGCCTGCCTATTAGGGACCTGTGCTGCCTATTGGGGACCTGTGCTGCCTATAGGGAATAATGCTGCCTATTGGGGACCTGTACTGCCTATTGGGGACCTGTACTGCCTATTGGGGACCTGTACTGCCTATTGGGGACCTGTGCTGCCTATTGGGGACGTGTGATGCATATTGGGGACCTCTGCTGCCTATTTGGGAACAATGCTGCCTATTGGGGATCAATGCTGCCTATTGGGGACCTGTGCTGCCTATTGGGGACCTGTGCTGCCTATTGGGGACTTGTGATGCATATTGGGGACGTGTGCTGCCTATTTGGGAACAATGCTGCCTATTGGGGATCAATGCTGCCTATTGGGGATCAATGCTGCCTATTGGGGACCTGTGCTGCCTATTGGGGACCTGTGCTGCCTATTGGGGACATGTGCTACATATTAGGGACCTGTGCTGCCTATTTGGGAACAATGCTGCCTATTGGGGACCTGTGCCTGCCTATTAGGGACCTGTTCCTGCCTATTAGGGACCTGTGCCTGCCTATTGGGGACCTGTGCTGCCTATTGGGGACCTGTGCTGCCTATAGGGAACAATGCTGCCTATTGGGGACCTGTACTGCCTATTAGGGACCTGTGCTGCCTATTGGGGATCTGTGCTGCCTATAGGGAACAATGCTGCCTATTGGGGACCTGTGCTGCCTATTGGGGACGTGTGCTGCCTATTGGGGACCTGTGCTGCCTATTGGGGACGTGTGCTGCCTATTGGGGACGTGTGCTGCCTATTGGGGACCTGTGCTGCCTATTTGGGAACAATGCTGCCTATTGGGGACCAATGCTGCCTATTGGGGACCTGTGCTGCCTTTTGGGGACCTGTGCTGCCTATTAGGGACCTGTGCTGCCTATTTGGGACCAATGCTGCCTATTGGGGACCTGTGCTGCCTATTTGGGAACAATGCTGCCTATTAGGGACCTATGCTGCTTATAGGGACCTGTGCTGTCTATTGGGGACCTGTACTGCCTATTGGGAACCTGTGCTGCCTTTTTGGGACCTGTGCACTATTCTGATCTCATTCCAATTTATTTTTTTTTCAACTGTTTGACTGCGCCCCTACTTGTATGAGGAAAAGGTACGTGTAAATGGGTGTGGCGTAATAATGGGTGTGACTTAAAAAGGGTGTGGCTTAAAATGGGTGTGGCTTTTCTACACACACAGAACCTGTTGTTAAAAATTTGAATCCCACCACTGGAGTAAACCCCATGGGTATCGCCTCCAAAAGTGCACTTTTTCCCCTGCTGAAGCCTCACTTTCTGTTGGCAGTATATATTATTGTTCTTAACACATTTACAAAAGTATTACAAAAATTGTACATGATAAAACAAATATTATTTCTATTCTACACAGAACCTACTGTAATGGGGGCCAGGGTGGTAGCCGTACTGAGGGTCTGCTGCTGTTTCCTCATTACACCCCGACGCTCCGCTACAAAAATATCCTGTCCATCTTGTGGTGTGCTGTGTGTCATGCAGCCCACCCCCCTGTGGGTCAGAATCCTTCACAGCATACAGGGCTCCAATCCGTCGCAGGCACACACAAATATTATCAAAGTCCAAGTTAATTTCCAATAAAACTTTACTCAATTTGTGCATCTTCATAAAAGACTTACTCCAACAATCTTCAAAAGACATAAGAACTTCTCCTGAGTTCTCCCTGATCTTTCCTGTCAGCATGACCTCTGGCACTGTGGTATCCAGTTCCGCACTTCCCTGGGTGATCAAGCTAGCTGGTTCTAGGTGCTCCCTGTCCACTTTCCCCATGGGCGAAAATTCAGGCTGCCACTGCAAATCCTGGTCGGACCGTAAGTCCTGAATGTCAAGGAAGTTACCCCACAGCCTAGCCACTGATCCTTTCAGGCTGCCTAGATCCACTTGTGCCCCGCAATCTTCCATTCTTCAGAACTCTCCTTTCCAGTTCTTCTTGTCTCTATCTCTCTCTGGACAACAACTCACTACTACCACTATTGACTACCTCCAAGAGAAGTTTTCTTAACCTCTAGCCAACTCCTCCCACCAGCTAGCTTCCTATTGGGTTAACCATTTAACTGTTACTACTCTAGCTGAAACCAACTCTTATCCTATTTTAATCTGACATCTACACCTACTCTATAGTGCCCCCTTGACACTAACCCGAAACTACACTGTCATAACCCTTACCAATGCTGACCTAACTCTTATACTCACTGTCCCTATTCCTATCCCTAACATACACAGATATCAACACAGGTACATCAGTTCACATCAAAACAGTGTACACCATGAACATACAAAAACGCACCCGGTTTCACCAGGCAGGTGCGCACAGGAATGCAGGGCTCAAAGCAGCCACCTGCACAACCCCTACACAGCCATAACAAAAGTTAGAATTTTAGCCATAATTTATTAATGAGTGTTGTGTCCAATACATCAAGCACAAGCTGCCTATAGATTCATCATTCTAAAATAGTAGAGTTGGTGCATATTGATTTGCATGTCCCATTCCATCTACCACAATGGGGATCTGTGGTGCCTGCCCGGGAGAGGGAGTACCGCCTCCAACATGCTTTCTTTTGATTAAACGGCCTGGCACGATATCATAGTTCGGGTGTATATGTGATATCTCACCAGGCTAGCTAATTAAAAGACGAACCACCGGACATCACAGATAAGAGTCCGGTACTCTTCTCTTGTGCAGCAGCCACAGACTACTGTTGTGGCCGATAGAATGGGATATGTGAATACATTTGTACCAACTCAATAACACAGAATCATATGAAAATATTGGTTATTGGGTGATTTTGTTCTTTTATAAAGAAATAACATCAGCGCAATGAAAACATCAACCGGACTTTATACTTACTATAATAAGTATTCCAAAATGTGTCCTGTAAAAACAGTAAGACATAGTTTGACTGAGAACATAATGAGAAACTTCATCTTGGTTTGAAATAAATTGATTACAGGTTAGATTACTATTGTAATTTGCATTCATTTCTCTGGTGTCTCTAGACCTGTCATGAAATGTGTATTTATTCTCCATCCACCCACAGAGTATGCGCAGTTCATACAGAGTAGGCTTGCTCCATGCATGCACATCCCTCTAATGCATCTGAGTGGAATGGACTGGCTTGCTAAGTATTAGGCAACGTTCACACGTAGCGGAACTCTTGTGAAAATTACCGCGAGAATTCTGAATTTCATTCCTCGGGAAAATCGCATTTTAAATTCCCGCGATATTCCCGCGGAAAAACTAGCATTTTGCAAGCGTAATTAGCTTGCAGAATTGCTAGCGTTTTCCAAGCGATCTGTAGCATCGCTTGGGGAACTGATTGACAGGTTGGTCACACTCGTCAAGCATAGTGTTTGACGAGTGTGACCAACTTTTTACTATTGAGGCTGCCTATGAGGCATCAATAGTAAAAGATAGGATGTAAAAAATAATAATAAAAAAAAATATATTGTTATTCTCACCTCCCGGCGTCCCGCGCAACCTTCCCGCCTCTCTCCACGCTCCCGGTCCTAGTAATCCTTTGCGAGAATTACCGCGATGACGTCCGTTCTCGCGGGATCGCGACATCTCGCGGTCATTCGCGATGACGTCGTGCGAATAACCGCGAGACTTCGTGATCCCGCGAGAACGGACGTCATCGCTCTCAAAGGATTACTGGGACCGGGAGCGTGGAGAGAGGCGGGAAGGCTGCGCGGGATGCCGGAAGGTGAGAATAACAATATTTTTTATTTTAAATTCTATTTTTTAAGGGATATGGTACCCAAAGCCCGGAGGACAGTCTCCTCTCCTCTGGACCGTGGGTACCATCCGCAAATGTTCTGCTTACTTTTCGCATGGTGTGCGCAGCCACATGTGGAAAGTAAGCAGAACAATGCATTCCTATGGGTGCGGGATCGCCGCGATTCCGCTAAATTAATGAGCATGCTGCGTTTTTTACCGCAAAGTGATTCCGCCGCGGTAAAAACCGCAGCATTAGCACAGCATTGCGGAATCCCATAGGAATGCATGGGATGCTTATTTTTCGTGTTTTCATGGCAAAATCGCACGGTTAAAACCACCGCGAAAAAAACGCCACGTGTGAACATAGCCTAAGTCTATTTTACTTGCATAAATCATCTCTATCTTCCACTCCTGACCCAGCAGCTCTGCTCCTTCCCCCTGCCAGTAAATCAGCAGTGATGTAGTTCTAATGATGACTCATGCAGGAAAAATAGACTTCCTGTGTCTATTTTTAATCATGTGATGTCATAGACCTAATAGGAAAGAGAGGAATTAGCTGGGTAGAAGGGAAAAATGAGCAATTGTAAGTACACAGTGCTGTATAATATGATGACTGTAATATATTAAGAGGATAAAAACTTTAATGTGAAGTCTTATTTAAAGGTAATGTGTTAGAATTACCAACTGTCCTAAGACTTCTATGTGGTCATGCAGGTCATGAAGGTTGAATAAAGTGATATAAAGTGATATTTTGATATGTATGATCTGATGTCATATTACTGAGAAATCCACGTTTTTCTTATATGCAAACAAACTGTTAAGATCTATGGGCCAGAGATAGATCTGCATGAGAATCTACCTCCAGTGCTTATTTTATATGAAAGGGAGAATTAACAGGGTGATATGTAATGACTGATTTTTTGCTCTCATAATTACACACAGCTCTGCAGTGAGATCAGAACACAGTACAGCAAAAGTGAAATAAGTCTCAAACATTTGAAGCAGCACTTGTCCTCTTACAGTGGTGTCATCTCTGCTGCAGAACTGTGCCTGATTATACCTAACACAGCACAGAAGAGTTGAACCTTCTCTCATTACAAACACAATAAGCACATTTACAGTTGCCCTCTCACAGAATTATCAACTCTGCTTTACTGCCTTTCCCCCACACTGGCTGCCTGTGAGAGGGAAGCTGAAGCACTATGAAAGGACAACTGCAAATCTGTTGAGACAAAGTTCACTTCTGCTGTACTGTGTTAATTCTGATTTTACTGCAGAGCTGTGTGTGATGAGAGCAAAGTGTCAGTCATTAAATTGTTCACGCTGGTATTGCACCCTTTCATTTAAAATAATCTCTGGAAGCAAATTCTCAAGTAGCACTGTGTCGGGCCCATAGATCTTATCACCTCATTTGCATAAAAGAAAAGCATGGATTTTTCTGGAATAAAGACAACAGATCTCAGATAACAAGGTAGATATCATTTTGTGACCTGCATGTCCATGTAGATGACTTAGAGGTTAGATCCTACTGATAAAGTCCCTTTAAGATGCCAGGGAGTTCTTGTAAATACACAAAGGAACCATACTGGGGCACCAAAATAAATAATGAAAACATTTAAAAACAATATGTATGGGCCCTTAATGTCTTGGAGGTGAACACCCAACCTATAGCAAATGTTAGAATACAGCCCTCTTTAAGTGCTGGATAACACAGCTACAAACTGAAACAGAAGGAATTATGAATTATCAACTTTGTACAGGTTATCAACACCGATTCAAATATATTGGCGATAACATGAGACCTTCTACCGTGAAAATAAGTAGGGTGAAGGTGGGCAATTCTACTTAATCATCTCAGATATATAATCACATAGGCATATGTTTTATTTTCTTGTTTTTAGAATTACAAAAACTTTTTCATACACATGTATTATAAGAATTCCTGGAACAACAGCGACATTTTTAATATATTTGAAGCCAATTTTACATATGAGAATTTACATAGAATAAAAGGATAACTATACTTTCAAATTACATTTCAGAATAAGCTGTCCTGTGTGTGCGTAAAGGAGTGATAACACTATTTATGGTCATTATATGATTTCTATCATACATTTTTCACAAGTTTTCACTCTAGTGGCATTATCTCTAATTTGCAATTGTCTCGGAGCTGGTGGGTGGAGACTAACTGCTGTGATGTCTCCTTTACACTAAACACACAGAAAGATGGTGGTAGAAGTAGCAGATACATAGTGTAAATTATACAGCAGTACTTAGCAGTGTAGCTATGAATCCAGCACTGGTATAAACTACCTAGAATCTGTTTCTTTTCTTCTCACTTCGCTCCTCACTCCTCTTTGTATAGTCTTCAATATGAAGTGGAACCTGTCTCCTCAATGTGCTGGCAGTTTGTCTTGTTTTACACAAGACTGATTTGAGTTGGTATAAGGGGATGAACAGTTCAGGAATCAAAGGGTGATAAATGGAGAAGGAAGCAGATTTCTCAGATAACATATTTTGCAAAGCTTCTTATGTTGGCTTATACTATTAATTTTGTCATTATTTATTGAAAGTACAGTTCCCATTTAAAGCAGAAACCCTAACTCCAGCAATGTTTCACTTTCTGGGCATCTTGCTGATCTACCAGTTATCTGAATATTGAACTTTGTATAAACCCGCTCCAACCACTGATTGGCAGATTTCTGCCCATGTACAGTGGGGTTATATAGGGCTCATGAGTATTCAGGACTACTTGACAACAGGTTTACTAGCCCTCTAATGATAATTTCCTACTGAAAAAACTGTGATTGTATTGAAACTAGACTAAGCAGCCCCGTGATACCGCTGGAAACAGGGTCCCTTTCTCTACATTAGATGGTAAATCCTGGTAACATTCCCCTTAAATGTATACTAATATTTATTAGACTGTATCTTTAGTTTTTTATATCTCTTTGTTGTGCTCTATTTGGACACCTTTATCATTTGAATTATATAAAATGATTGCGCTATGTATAATTAATTTGCAATATAAGGAAATTTTGAAGAAATAATGTAAAACACAATGAGAACTCACAGTTTTATCTGTGTCCTCAAATGATTCTCTCGCCTCCTCATATGTGCATATTTCTTCCAGACATTCTCTTTCTAAATTTCCTTTTAAAAATTCCTCTACAAATAAGAAGTTGGCCCTCTTGGTTCTTTGTATCACTTGGTTAGCATTTTCACTGGATAAGAAAACTGTAAAGAATATTCTATTGTTAGGATAGATATTTTTGGTACAAGTTAGCTTTCAAATGGAATGAAACAACACCATGTGATTTTTTTTCTCTCATCACAAGGCCAAATTCACATACAAGAAAAATTAAAAAAAACGGTTAGATATCCACCAGTGTGCAGGATCAGCTATTCATCAGTGTTTGGTCATTGTGTCCTTTTTTACCATTAATTTTTTTCTCATATGCAAAAAAATCCAATTAATTATTATTATTATTATTATTAATAATAATAATAATAATAATAAGAAGAAGAATTTTATTTCTATAGCGCCAACATATTCCGCAGCACTTTACATTTCAGAGGGGACTTTTACAGACAATAAACATTACAGCATAACAATAAACACATAGCTCAAAACAGATACCAAGAGGAATGAGGGCCCTGCTCGCAAGCTTACAGTCTATGAGGAAAAAGGGGAGACACACAAGGTAGATGGTAACAATTGCTTTTGTTGTTCGGACCAGCCATAGTGTAAGAATCGGGTGTTGCTGCATGAACCGGTTATCAGCCTAAGTATGTAACAGTACAGACACAGAATGCTATTAACTGCACAAAGCATGTGAGAACATGATACGGGGAACCTGGTTATGGTAAAAATTTTGAATGGGCAACACAGGGATAGTTAGGTTAACATGTTGAGTCGGTAGGCCAGTCTGAACAAATGTGTTTTTAGGGCACACTTAAAACTGTGGGGATTGGGGATTAATCATGTTAACCTGGGTAATGCAGTCCAAAGAATTGGCGCAGCACGTGAAAAGTCTTGGAGATGGGAGTGGGAGGTTCTGATTATTGAGGATGTTAACCTCAGGTCATTAGCAGAATGCTGGTAGGCTGAGACGAGGGAGGAGATGTAGGGTGGTGCTGAATCATGGAGTGCTTTGTGGGTGAGGGTAATTTGTACTAGATTCTGGAGTGGATGGGTAACCAGTGTACAGTGTAATGATTGGCACAAGGTAAAGGCATCAGTATAACGATTGGTGAGTAATATGATCCTGGCTACAGCATTCAAGACAGATTGGAGAGGAGAGAGTTTGGTAAGAGGGAGACCGATTATGGTAGGGGTGGGGAACCTCTGGACTGTTATTTTATTTTCTTCGACCCCCAGGCAAATTCCTGGGACGCAGTGTTCTAGAATCTTTAATTACTCCTTACAATGCAAGCATGCACATGTAGTTTTCACTACTGAAAGCGGCAGAGCATGCAATGAAAAAATAAGTTCTGACACTGGTAAGTGCTTTATGGGTGAAGTCAGCACGCTCCAGTCCCACTAATGAAGACAGCAGCTCCATAGTCTCCATTGATGTATACAGTGGGTACGGAAAGTATTCAGACCCCTTTAAATTTTTCACTCTTTGTTTCATTGCAGCCATTTGGTTATTTTTTTTTCTCATTAATGTATGCTTTACACCCCATCTTGACTGACATTTTTGCAAATTTATTAAAAACGAAAAACTGAAATATCACATGGTCATAAGTATTCAGACCCTTTTCTCAGTATTGAGTTTCTAGCACCATTTTGAGCTACGACAGTCATGAGTCTTCTTGGGAATGATGCAACAAGTTTTTCACACCTGGATTTGGGGATCCTCTGCCATTTTTCCTTGCAGATCCTCTCCAGTTCTGTCAGGTTGGATGGTGAATGTTGGTGGACATTACATCTTTCCTCCTTCCCTTATGAGCCTATATATATAGAGCGATATGTTTTGTGGTTTTTCTTTGCTGCTAATCTGATTGAGAAGATCTGGTGCAATTGCGCGCTGTGGCTCTCAAACGTACGATATATCTGAGTTGGGAGTGCGGGGGATGGGGACGCAGGCAAGCGGTGTATCGGACATGTTGTTGGAGTCCGGAGCATGCGCGGTGTGGACATAGACAAGCGATCCAACCATTAACTGGGAGGCCTGAGGGGACGCTATGAGGCGGGTTCGGTGTGCTTGTACACCAGATGTGACATCAGTGCCCAGAGTATGCGCATTAGGGCACATGAATGTGTGCTACGTGAGGAACCTGGAAGCCAGAGCCGGCCTCAATAAGGGATTGGTGAGTGCAGTGAGACGCTCGGACTGAGGGCCCCTGATTGGTCACATATCAGTGATGTTATGACATGCACCCTGGGGCTGCGGGAGGACGCTACATCACTGCATTGTGAGTGGGCGTTACAGATGCGATGATGGCGGTGGTTTTAAAAGGGAGTCTAGTTGAGCATCATTTGGCTACTGCACTTATCTTGGACACATGATATCATAATATCTGGTCTCCTGATGAGTCTAAGCAGGCGAAACGCGTTGAAGCGTTCACTATCTCATGGCAGGTGGCGGGTGACACAGATGAGTATCGCTATTGCATTACTGTGCTTATTCATTATCTGTATTTATATTAACGGGATATACACCAAGCTATGTGTGATAGCAATTGGGTACTAATAGGATGTTATCACTGTGGTACCAATGAGTAATGCCTCCAGTGGTATGGGCTTTTGGCAACTGGGACTGCTATCTGAAACAAGGGATGTAAGCTGATAAAGGCTGGTGCATCGCCAAGTGTTATTGATCTGTCCAGTTAATGAACCCCTTTGCTTTTATGCACGGTATATTGTGATTGGGATTATCTGAGGGGTCTATCATAACAATTTGTTACCCATATATGCCACCATATGCTAATTGTGTTCTCTTGTTTTTAACTTTTAAGGGATATAGGATCCTCTTTAGAGCAGGATTATCTTTGTTTAGAACCAGGGGTCCCTTTAGCTATCGGGTAGAGGGTCTCCCTAGTGGCTGTAGGGTATATCAGGGCCCCTAGGGATAGTCATCGTTGAGCGGGGGCGCCACAACGTTCCCCCCTAGGGTGCCAACCTCCGTGGCCAGGCAGGTAGAAGCTCAGATTACATATCAGGGATTCCTAGTTGCTCCCTTTATGGTTTTTTGTCGAACACTACTTGTTTTTTGGTTTTGTCACTTTTTTTGGTGTATAACCATTTTTGTTTTTTTTAATCAAAAAGTATCGTTTTAAGGGTATATTTTCATGATAATTCTATCTACGTCTAATCAGACCAGAGAATCTTATTTCTCATAGTCTAGGAGACTTTCATGTGTTTTTTTTAGCAAACTCTATGCGGGCTTTCATATGTCTGGCACAGAGGAGAGGCTTCCGTCGGGCCACTCTGCTATAAAGGTCCGACTGATGAAGGGCTGCATTGATAGTTGATTTTGTGGAACTTTCTCCCATTTCCCCACTGCATCTGTGGAGCTCAGCCACAGTGATCTTGGGGTTATTCTTTACCTCTCTCACCAAGGCTCTTCTCCCACGTCTGCTCAGGTTGACTGGACGTCCAGGTCTAGGAAGACTTCTGGTGGTCCCAAACTTCTTCCATTTAAGGATTATGGAGGCCACTGTGCTCTTAGGAACCTTGAGTACTGCAGAAATGATTTTGTAACCCTGGCCAGATCTATACCTTGCCATAATTCTGTCTCTGAGCTCCTTGGCCAGTTCCTTTGACCTCATGATTCTCATTTGGTCTGATATGCACTGCGAGCTGTGAGGTCTTATATAGACAGGTGTGTGCCTTTACAAATCAAGTCCTATTAGTTTAATTAATTAGTTGGCAGGTTCTAGTGCAGCTAAGCTGAAGCAGAAGAGAACGGGTCCAGAAAGTATAAGTTTCCTAGAAGAATGAGGGCACTGCTTTGGTCATGTCTGGATGCCGGGACAGTCTTAGACCTAAGGTCCGGAAGAGGTATAGAGTGTCACACCTCTGTCTCCCTGATGAGGAGCATAAGATGTATATGTTACTGCATCTACTATGTGATGTATATGCTTCAACCCTTGCATCTCCTATGTGATGTGTATGCTCTAGCCCCAGCATCTCCTATGTGATGTATATGCTCCAGCCCCAGCTTCTCCTATGTGATGTATATACTTCAGCCCCAGTGTATCCTGTATCCTATGGGATTTATACAGGGGTCTTGGTGTCTCCTATGTGATGTATATACAGCAGTCTTGGTGTCTCCTATGTGATGTATATACATCAGCTTCAGTGTCTCCTATGTGATACATACATCAGTTTCAGTATCATTGTGCCTCTGACGTGATGTATACAGCAGATCTAATGTATCCTATGTGATTTATATAGTAGTCTCGACGACTCCTATGTGATATATACTGCAGACCTCTCACTGCTTGACTTCTATAAAAACATATAATGTAAAGAATTGATTAATATCCAGTTGGATGAAGAATCATCAATACCACCTAACATCACACGTCACACTAAAGAGAAGCAACTAGAGCCATCATCACATTAGGGGTGACTTAACTAATTGTTTGACCAAATATAGTAGGGTAGATTTCAAGTTGACAATTTTGTGCAGCCTCCAAATGACGATAAAAATATCCAAATGACCTCTGGTAGAAAAAAGGTTCCCAACTCTTTCAAAAGGATAAGTGCACACAACATTTGCTTTCAAGAGGAAGATGCTTCAGGACACACTTGCGGTTTTGTCCTGAAGCGTCTATTTTTGTATCTTTTTGGTAATTTTCTAAGTGCTTGCTTTATCGTTTTTTAACTACCAGTGCGTTATTTCTTTAGTGTTTTTCCATAGTTTTTGGGTGTTATCTTTTTACAGGCAACGTACTAGTGACTACAACGTACTGGGCACTACAATGGCAGTTTTACTCACAACATAAACTACTGCTTATTCTGGAAAACATCCATGGAGTCAAAATCGCCACTACACATATAGATACATTCCCAATGGGTAAAATTTCCAAAGTCATGTCAATGGAGGGAGGATACCACTCTTTTAGCACTTAGGTTCTATATATGGAGTCCGCAAACTATTGTATGTAAATCTGTGGTCCAGGAGGCAAGTAGCGAAAATAGCGTTTCATCCCTCCCGAGTCTCATTGTATGGCTAAGCAGTACTATACAGCCACACATAGGGTATTTCTACATTCAGCATAAATTGTGGAGCAGATTTTGGTGCCATTTTTACCCATGTCCCAGTATGAAAATGTAAAAATTTTTTCTGGCAAAAATGTAACTAGTTTTCACTGCCCTCTGGTATAAAATTCTGTGACATACCTGTGGTGTCAATATGATCACTGCACCTCTAGATTAAATCATTGAGAGGTGTAGTTTGTAAAATGTGGTCACTTGTGGGGTTTATGCTGTTCTGGCACCTCAAGGGCTCTACCAATGTGACGGGGCACCCTCAAACCAGTCGAGCAAAATCTGAAGTCCAACATTGGGCAACATGGGGTTTCAGTGCAATTTTTTTTTACAGATCAATGTTGTAAAATTCTGTGATGCACCTGTGGGTTCAAAGTCCTCACCACACTTCTAGATAAATTCCTTGAGAGGTTAAGTTTACAAAATGGGCCACTTTTGGGGAGTTTCCACTATTTAGGCACATCAGGGGCTTTCCAAATGCGAAATTGCACTTGCATATCATTCCATCAAAATCTTTGTTCCAAAACATCACTCCTTCCTTTCTGAGCCCTGCTCTGCACCCAAACAGTAATTTTCCCCCACATATGAGGTATCTGCATACTCAAAATTGCACAACAAATTTTTTGGACCAATTTCTCGTGTTACCCTTGTGAAAATAAAAAAATTGTAGCTAAAGTACATGTTTGTGGTAAAAATTAGAATATTTATTTTTACGACTCAACGTTATAAACTTCTGTGAAGCACCTGGGGGTTCAAGGTGCTCACCACACAACTAGTTAAGTTCACTAAGAGGTCTAGTTTCCAAAATGTGTTGATTTGTAGGAAGGGTTGCACTGCTTAGGTGTATCAGGGGCTCTCCAAAGGCGACATTGCTTCCACTAATGATTCAAGTAAATTTTGCTTTCAGAAAGTCAAATGGCACTCCTTCCCTTCCAAGCCCTGCCATGTGCCCAAGCAAAAGTTTTTCTACGCATACTGTGTATCAACATAATCAGGAGAAATTGAACAACAAAATTTGTGTGCATTGTCTCCTGTTACCTTTGTGAAAATAAAAAAGGTGCAGAAAGGACATTTTTGTGGGAAAAATTTTATTTTTTTATTTTCACAGCTCAACATTATAAACTTTTGTGAAGTATCTTGGGGTTCAATGTGCTCACCACACATCTAGATAAGTTTAGGGGTATAGTTTCCAAAATGGGGTCACTTGTGATGGGTTTCCACTGTTTAAACACATCAGAGGCTCTCCAAATGCAACATAGCGTCTGCTAATGATTCCAGTAAATTTGACACATATGGAGTATCTTCATACTCAGGAGAAATTGTAGAACAAAGTGACTGGTGCAATTTGATATGTAACTCTTGTGAAAATGCAAAATTTGGGGCTAAGAAAACGTTTTTGTGGAAAAAATTAGATTTTTTTATTTTTACGGCTCAACATCATCAACTTCTGTGAAGCGCCTGGGTGTTAAAAGTGCTCAACACACATCAAGAGAAGTTCCTTGAGGGGTCTAGTTCTCAAAATGAGGTCACTTGTGGGGATTTTACACATCTGAGGATCTCCAAGTGAGACATGGCGTCAGATTATTTCAGCAAATTTTGCATTAAAAAAGTTAAATAGCACTCCTCTTCTGTGCCCTGTTCTGCATCCAAATAGTAGTTTTCCAGCACATATGGAGTATCAGCAAGCTCAGGAGAAATTGCAAAGCAAATTTCGGTGTCCATTTCCTCCTGTTTCCCTTGTAAAAATAAAAAAAAATTGGTATAAAGAAATTGTTTTGTGAAAAAAGTTAAATGTTCATTTTTTTCTTCCACATTGCTTCAGTTCCTCTGAAGCACTTGAAGGGTTAATAAACTTGTTGAATGTGGTATTGCGCACCATGAGAGGTGCAGTTTTTAGAATGGTGTCACTTTTGGGTATTTTCTGTCATATAGACCCCTTAAAATCACTTCAAAAGGGATGTTATCTTTAAAAAAAATTGTCATGGGGTTGCAGCAACAGAGAGGAGCCAGAAGTCCGCATCGTCTGAATGCTCTTACTCCTGCACTGAAAAGAAGCACTTCACCTTATTTTAAAATGGTGTTAATTTCTTTTGGCAAAACAGGAGTTAATTGGCCATGTTGGGAGCTCTGGGAGACTGAGCTCTCAGCTAAACTCGGTTAGCCACTCCCATCACCTTTATAATCTGGGTCCTGATTGAAACTCATGTCAAAGCTAGCTTATGCTGCATGGCTTGGAGGAGAGGTGTTTATATGAGCAGGAGTCTGAATCTGTGACTGTTGCCTGGGTTTGTAAGTGTGATAATGCCCATCCCTCTTCTTACTTTCGTTTTTCCCTGTCCTCCATTCCTGGTACATTCCTCTGTTAAATGTGATTGAATATTTGTATGCCTATTATTTTCAGTTATCCTTGTTTGTGCTCTACAGGGGCTCCTGTGATGAACTGACAGGCGGAGGTAATCCTCCGCGATGTATCCCTCCGCCGCCGGGAAAGAGGTCCTCTAACTCTAATTCTCACGCAGCATTGCCGTAAAGTGAGAGCCTGAACTCGGGTAACCTCTTCAGTGATGCACTGCAGGAGCCATTGTCTTCTGTCAGTGCATCGTGGGAGGCCCTGTAGAGCAGTGTCATCACCCGATGTCACTGTTATACTGGGGAGATCGTCGTGGGACACTCGTTATTAAATGGGAACAGGGAGTATTTGTTTGCTTATTTTTTTTTTTTCAGGAGATCAAGGGCGTCCCATGGATTAGGCATCTAATAAAGATGTCCAAACCATGTAGTGTTTTATTTCATTAAAAGACTTTTCTGGCTGTGTCTTTTTTTAACCCTTAACAACTATAGGATTAGTAATGGATAGGTGTCTTATTGATGCCTCTCCATTACTAACCGAGCTTGATGTCACCTTACAATACAAAGGTGACATTAACCCCGTACTACCTCATATGCCACCGCTACAGGGCAGTGGGAAGAGAGAGGCTAAGTGCCGGAATTGGTGCATCTTACAGATGCGCCATTTCTGGGGCGGCTGGGGGCAGATGTTTGTAGCCAGGGGGGCCAATAACCATGGTCCCTTCCTAGGCTATAAATATCTGCCTCCAGTCATCGGCTTTCCTTCTCTGGTGCAGAAAATTGCATGGGAGCGCACACTATGTTTTTCCTTTTTTTTTCAAAATTAAACATATTGTTGATCAATAAACATCGGCCTTGGTATTATCCATAGATCCATCCATAGATCCATCCACCCATAGATCCATCCATCCATAGATCTATCCATCCATCTATAGATATATATATATATCCATAGATATAGCTATACAAAAAAACCCGACCAGCACCTCCTATGTGTGAATAGGTGCAAGCTGCAGTGACTGCAAAACATAAATGAAAAAGGCACAGCAGCATCCTGTGAATGCTAAGACATATGATGTCAATGGAAATAACTTCGAAATGCTCTGTCCCTCAGCAAGATGCACTTACAAAAGCGAAGGTTCTTAGCACATGATTTGGCCAATTCATGTGTGCTCGTCAACCGCGGCAAGGTGACACTTCTCTGACTGGTCCTGTCTAAACCCTTCCATATCCTACTGTATATGCCACTTTCTGGTTAAAAAACCTACTATAATGGACAAACATGTCTCTCCTGGGCTGCAAGCCTCCAATTTGAATGGGCAAGTAGAACTGGTTGAGAACACCTGCAGGTTAATGGGAGGAGTGCAAGTGTCAGAGCAGAGGGAGTCACACCCTCCCAAAATAGCTATCCAAAAAAACCTGGCCAGCAACTCCTAAGTGTGAATAGGTGCAAGCTGCAGTGACTGCAAAACATTAACCTGCAGGTGTTCTCAACCAGTTCTACTTGCCCATTCAAATTGGAGGCTTGCAGTCCAGGAGAGACATGTTTGTCCATTATAGTAGGTTTTTTAACCAGAAAGTGGCATATACAGTAGGATATGGAAGGGTTTAGGCAGGACCCGTCAGAGAAGTGTCACCTTGCGGCGGTTGACGGGCACACATGAATTGGCCAAATCATGCGCTAAGAACCTTCGCTTTTGTAAGTACATCTTGCTGGGGGACAGAGCGTTTTGAAGTTGTTATTTCCATTGACATCATATGTTTTGTTATTCTCAGGGTGCTGCTGTGCCTTTTTCATATACACTCACTGGCCACTTTATTAGGTACACCATGCTAGTAAGGGGTTGGACCCCCTTTTGCCTTCAGAACTGCCTCAATTCTTCGTGGCAGAGATTCAACAAGGTGCTGGAAGCATTCCTCAGAGATTTTGGACCATATTGACATGATGGCATCACACAGTTGGCGCAGATTTGTCGGCTGCACATCCCTGATGCGAATCTCCCGTTCCACCACATCCCAAAGATGCTCTATTGGATTGAGATCTGGTGACTGAGGAGGCCATTTGAGTACAGTAAACTCATTGTCATGTTCAAGAAACCAATCTGAGATGATTCGAGCTTTATGACATGGCGCATTATCCTGCTGAAAGTAGCCATCAGATGTTGGGTACATTGTGGTCATAAAGGGATGGACATGGTCAGCAACAATACTCAGGTAGGCTGTGGCGTTGCAACGATGCTCAATTGGTACCAAGGGGCCCAAAGAGTGCCCAGAAAAAATTCCCCACACCATGACACCACCACCACCAGCCTGAACCGTTGATACAAGGCAGGATGGATCCATGCTTTCATGTTGTTTACGCCAAATTCTGACCCTACCATCCGAATGTCGCAGCAGAAATCGAGACTCATCAGACCAGGCAACGTTTTTCCAATCTTCTACTGTCCAATTTCGATGAGCTTGTGCAAATTGTAGCCTCAGTTTCCTGTTCTTAGCTGAGAGGAGTGGTACCCAGTGTGGTCTTCTGCTGCTGTAGCCCATCTGCCTCAAAGTTCGACGCACTGTGCGTTCAGAGATGCTCTTCTGCCTACCTTGGTTGTAACGGGTGGCAATTTGAGTCACTGTTGCCTTTCTATCAGCTCGAACCAGTCTGCCCATTCTCCTCTGACCTCTGGCATCAACATGGCATTTCCGGCCACAGAACTGCCGCTCACTGGATTTTTTTTCTTTTTCGGACCATTCTCTGTAAACCCTAGAGATGGTTGTGCGTGAAAATCCCAGTAGATCAGCAGTTTCTGAAATTCTCAGACCAGCCCTTCTGGCACCAACAATCATGCCACGTTCAAAGGCACTCAAATCACCTTTCTTCCCCATACTGATGCTCGGTTTGAACTGCAGGAGATTGTCTTGACCATGTCTACATGCCTAAATGCACTGAGTTGCCGCCATGTGATTGGCTGATTAGAAATTAAGTCTTAACACACAGTTGGACAGGTGTACCTAATAAAGTGGCCAGTGAGTGTATATCCATAGATATAGCTATGGATAGTTAGATAGATCTATAGATAGATCTATCTATAGATATATCTATGAATAGATAGATAAATCTATAGATAGATATAGCTATAGATAGATATATCTATTTATACATCTATCTATAGAGAGATCTATCTATGGATGGATAGATAGATCTAGATCTATAGATCTATCTAGCTATAGATTTATCAATCTATCTATAGATCTATTATCTGCCTATCTATAGATCTATCTATCTATAGATCCAAGGCCTCTTTCACACGTCAGTGTCTCCGGTACGTGTAGTGAGAAAATGGAAACGGTCTTAGGAGCGCAGGAAAGAGACTCAAACAAGAGATGGGGATCTTGTGGATTAACCCCATCTCTTGTCTGAGTCTCTTTCCTGCGCTCCTAAGACCGTTTCCATTTTCTCATTGCTCCTATCCTCCATTGGAGGTTTTCGGCTGGAGCTGCGGCGGAGACCTGACATTTTTGTCTGCCCCTGGGTTGCTTCCTAAGTGCTCCTCTATGACCGCTTATCACTGACTCTTATCCGGTACGTGTAGTGACAGTTTTCTCACGTACCGGAGACACTGACACACGTAGACCCATTCAAATGAATGAGTCTATGCATATGTCAGCGTGTTTTCACGGACCGTGCGTCCATGTGCAAAACATGGAGACATGTCCGTTTTAACATGGACACACGGCCCGCAACACATGCTGCACACGTGCACAGTTCATACTGTCCTCCGTACTCACAGACGGCCGCCGAGAAGAAGCGCTACTGTAAGCGCTGTTCCCGGCGGCTGGTGCTGACCACGGCTGTCATTCTGCTCTCCTGCTCTGCCGGCAACAGCGAGCAGGAGAGAATGAATGAATAAAAACCTGACGTGGGGTCCCCCTCTGTTTGTTAACCAACCAGACGAAACTTACAGCTGGGGGTTGCAAACCTCAGCTGTCAGATTCATCAAGGTTGGTTCTCAAGAATACAGGGGTCCCCACGCTGTTTTTTTAATTATTTAAATAAATAATTTTAAAAAACGGCGTGGGGTCCCCCCTATTTTTGACAACCAACCTGACTAAAGCTGACAGCTGAGGGCTTATATTCTCAGGCTGGTAAGGGGACATTGATCCTGGCACCCCACAGCCTAAAACAGCAGCCCCCAGCTGCCCAGAAAAGGCGCATCTATTAGATGCGCTTATTCTGGAGCTTTGTCCGGTTCTTCCCACTTGCCCTGTAGAGGTGGCAAGTGGGGTAATAAGGGGTTATTGCCACCTTTCTATTGTAAGGTGACATTAAGCCCGGATTAGCAATGGAAAGGTGTCAATAAAACACCTATCCATTACTAAACCTATAGTAAATAAAGGGTTAAATAAACACACACACAATAAGAATAAAGTATTTTAGTGAAAGAAGACAACACACATATTTTTTAAATCTTTATTACACTGCTAATTCCATTGCGACTCCCTCAATCTCCTGTAAAA
Source organism: Dendrobates tinctorius (assembly GCF_039654945.1). Classification (NCBI taxonomy): domain Eukaryota; kingdom Metazoa; phylum Chordata; class Amphibia; order Anura; family Dendrobatidae; genus Dendrobates; species Dendrobates tinctorius. The sequence continues at coordinate 9,473,850 of NW_027361907.1, read as the reverse complement.
AAAGGTGAAAATAATAAAGCAACAATATACATTACCTGTCCGGTGCTCAGTCACATCCCACGTCGTAAATCCATCTTGCGGGTTAATACATTTGCAGGCGGAGCGCTGCTAACACAGCTGCTTCCGACTATAAACGACTATAGAATGAATGGAAGCGCAGACACAGTGATGAGCGGTGACGTAGGTACCAAGTGTCCACTCAGACACGGATCGCTCCGGTACTGTGTTTACTGGTACCAGAATTATCTGGACGTATGAAAATGGCATACGAAGAAGAAAATTAGAGCAGCGCAAAGAAAAAGTCCGGGTGCAGCGCCCCCTACGCAAGTACCAAACCTCAATTCTGAAAATCCAGAAAAATTGGAGGCAGCACACCGTTTGTAGTGAAAAAAAAAGAGTTATTTAATAAGCCCAAAAGGCGACATTTCAGTCCAAACAACAGGAACCTTTCTCAAGCAGTGAACATGTGAAAGTACCAGGTGTATAAAGGGTATACATAATTATAATCATTTCCATTAATCATCATTGTAAGAGCATGTATTTACATTATACTTGACATGCATAACGTGCAGACAGTGATACAGGAATTATTCATCACATAAAGTGCAGTGCATAAATATAGATAAGAAAAGGCATTGAAAAATATGCATTTAAACATCAATTGGTAATAATAAAACAGATGTACAACCTTTGTAATCACATCATTGACTTGTCCCATTTTCTTAGGTAAAGGCAACAATATCCAAATAGACAACATGTTACAAAGGAACAAAACCTCAGCGCCACCAAGTCACAGCGCTTCTTTTAAAAAATATATAAGCAGAGAAATAAAGCACTATTATAGTTCAGTTTTCATCTTATGTTAATGTAAAATACCATAGCCGTAGGTCTATGATTTTCAAGCATGTTACAAAGGGACAAAACCTCAGCGCTACAATATATTCATATAATGACTAATAAGCCACAGCACCTTTATAAGTAAAGACAACAAAGTAATCATGCAGCACATAAAGTCTTAATACAGTAGCACTTTGATATAATGACACGAATATTGTTCAAAAAAGGCAATGTTAGTAAAGGAAAATCGCACCATCCATATAAGCCTCTCATTTTCAAGCATGTCTTAAAGAGGATTCCCATTACAATTAGATATCAGAAGGGCTGAGGAAAATCCTTTGTAACATGCTTGACATATAGCAGCATTTATTCTGACCAGGCACAAGATTATAGAGGTAGCCAAAAGCAGAAGTTAACAAAATTGTCATGAAAATGTAGTCATTTTGTAGTTTGTATTGAGAATATTTGTAAGGATAGGAGCATATGCAAAAAACATTTCCTATCATCTCAATGATTTTGCCCGCGACACAAACTATCTCTCCTTTGAGTTTTCACATTTATATTGGTTGGAACCAGTTGCTTTTAGTGTAAGACATAAAAATGGTTACTATTTTTACTTTGATATTTCATTTTTATAAACAATTTCTAAATAAATATAACTGTAAACTGTATCAGAAATTCAAAATGAAATCATACCTGTTTGTTCTGTCTGATGGATGAAGAGTATTATAAAGACAATGCACAGGGTCCACACAGAATTTGCCATTTTGCTCCTTTGTCAAAATGGGAAGAGATGTTGATTTAAGAACTGGTAAATAGAGAAACTTTTAGCTCAAAGATCAGGGTCCAGTGAATGTACACTTTCAAAGCCAGGGCTTAGTTTACCTAGAGGTGAGGTCACTGGTACATTTGTCAAGGGAACAGAAAAAATATATAATGGTACTTCTGTTAATGAAGCACTCTCAGGAAACTTTTCCTCTCCTAAACCTGTGTAAATGCATATGGTGACAAAGATTATATCTAGTTCGCGCTTACCGCCGCCATTTTGTTGAGCACACACTGCAGTGTGTCTTCAAGAACATGGCGGCGGAAAGCGAGGACTGCGCAGGCGCCAAGTCAGGCACCACAACACGCCCAGAACAGGACAGCGCTGGACTCAGGGAATAAAGGTGAGTATAATTTTTTTTTGAATGTGCTCAGTTTAATAGGGGTGAGGGGGACCATTCATATCAGGATTGGGGGGTGAGGGGACCATGCATACCACGAAAGGGGGGTGAGGGGACCATGCATACCACGAAAGGGGAGTGAGGGGACCATGCATACCACGAAAGGAGGGTGAGGGGACCATGCATACCACGAAAGGAGGGTGAGGGGACCATGCATACCACGAAAGGGGGGTGAGGGGACCATGCATACCACGAAAGGGGTGTGAGGGGACCATGCATACTACGAAAGGGGGTGAGGGGACCATGCATACCACGAAAGGAGGGTGAGGGGACCATGCAAACCACGAAAGGGGGGTGAGGGGACCATGCATACCACGGAAGGGGGGTGAGGGGACCATGCATACCACAAAAGGGGGGTGAGGGGACCATGCATACCATGAAAGGGGGGTGACGGGACCATGCATACTACAAAAGGGGGTGAGGGGACCATGCATACCACGGAAGGGGGTGAGGGGACCATGCATACCACGAAAGGGGGGTGAGGGGACCATGCATACCACAAAAGGGGGGTGAGGGGACCATGCATACCATGAAAGGGGGGTGAGGGGACCATGCATACCACAAAAGGGGGGGAGGGGACCATGCATACCACAAATGAGGGTGAGGGGACCATGTATACCAGGAAAGGGGGGTGAGGGGACCATGCATATTAGAATAGGGGAGTGAGAGGACCATGCATACCAAGATTGGAGGGTGAGGGGACCATGCATACCAGGATAGGGGGGTGAGGGGACCATGCATACCAGGATTGGGGGGTGAGGGGACCATGCATACCAGGATAGGGGGGTGAGGGGAACATGCATACCAGGATTGGGGGTGAGAGGACCATGCATACCAGGATAGGGGGGTGAGGGCACCATTCATACCAGGATTGGGGGGGTGAGGGAACCATGCATACCAGGATAGGGATGAGGGGGTACTATGCATACCACGATAGGGATGAGAGGGTGCCATGCATACCAGGATTGGGGGGTGAGGGTACCATACACACCAGGATAGGGATGAGGGGTGCAGCACATACCAGGATGGGAGACCATATACCAATAAAAATGCCCCCCACCCCGGCGTAGAACGGGTTCATAGCTAGTATATATACCGTATATACTCATGTATAATCCGACCCCCCTAGTTTTGCCACAAAAAATGGGAAAAATTATTGACTCGCGAATAACCCTAGGGTTAAATGGTGGTCCAAGAAGATGCTCCATAGATAAACCCCCCCATATGCTGCTGCACAAGGGTTAATGCTGGCCCAAGAAGACGCTCCATAAATACCCCCCATATGCTGCTGCACAAGGGTTAATGCTGCCCCATAAGATGCTCCATAAATACCCCCATAATATGCTGCTGCTCAAGGGTTAATGCTGCTCCATAAGATGCTCCATAAATACCCCCAATATGCTGCCCCACAAGGGTTAATGCTGTCCCATAAGATGCTCCATAAATACACCCCCATAATATGCTGCTGCACAAGGGTTAATGCTGCTGCATAAGATGCTCCATAAATACCCCCCATAATATGCTGCTGCACAAGGGTTAATGCTGCCCCATAAATACCCCCCATATGCTGCTGCACAAGGGTTAATGCTGCCCCATAAGATGCTCCATAAATACCCCTTATTTGCTGCTGCAATATAAAAAAAATGACATACCTCTCCGTCGCTGGGGGCCAGGTACCGGTGTCCTGATCCCCCGGCAGTGGCGATATTTACCTATCCCTGCTCCATCGCCATCCACCGCTGAGTCTCCCGGGTCTCTGCAGTGACAGCAGAGGGCGCACACTGACTCGTCATCGCGCCCTCTGCCATCACAGCAGGAGGACCCGGAGACACAGCGGTGCACAGCTTGGAACGGGGACAGGTGAATATCACTCTGCCCCCGTCATGCTCACCCCTCCTGGCGCACAGTCTTCTCTGCAGCGGTAGCCCCTGCTTCTCCCTCTGCCATTTGCTTCCTGCATTCAGCTGGTCACATGGTACCGCTCATTAAACTCATAAATATGCGCATATTCATGAGTTTAATGAGCGGTACCACGTGACCGCTGAATGCAGGAAGCAGACGGCAGAGGGAGAAGCAGGGGCTGCAGAGAAGTGCCAGCAGAGGTGAGTATGGTCTCTGACCAAAAAAATGGGCTGAAAATCTCAGCTTATACACGAGTATATACGGTATATACACCACATGTTTTTTATTACATACCGTCTTGTCTTGTTAGATATGTAATGCAATGACGGAGGAGCTGATGGACTGGTCGTCTGGTCACCAGCTGCTCCATCAGCAGTCATTTTATATTCTAACAAGAGGGGAGTATGTAATACAGAGAGTGATCTGTGCATAACAAAAGTAGCAAGAATACACTATGTAACAGACAGCACTGTACATAACAGCAGAGGAAGCTATAAAATAGAGGATGTCACCATATATAACTAGAAAAGATGGTGCGTAATAAGGGATGGTGTTATACATAATAAAAGAGGAAACTATGTAACTAAGGACTGTGCTAGACATAATAAGTAAGTACACTATATACTAATGGACTCTGCTATACATAAGTGCGTACACTATATACTAAGCGACTGTGCCATACATAATAAGTGAGTACACTATATGCTAAGGGACTGTGCTATCTAATATATAAAGCTCAAGTGTGTGTATGTATGTGTGTATGTCCGGGATTGGCATCCGCACCGTCGCAGCTACAGCCACAAAATTTGGCACAGTCACACGTCTGGACCCGAGAGTGTCCTAGGCTATGTTGTGAGGCGAAATTTTAACCCTGCGCGTTCCAATTCACCAAACAATTTTGCCCCTATCTACATAATGAGGAAAAAATGTGTGTATCAAGCCCCGCCCTTCATTATGATGTCATAATGGTTGCCATGGCGACGCTGATGTCATCATAGGTTGCAAGCCTCGCCGCTCATTATGATGTCATAATGGTTGACTATGGGATGGAGGATGTGTGATGGGTATATGGGCACTGGACTATGGGATGGAGGATATGTATGATGGGTATATGGGCATGGGACTATGGGATGGCGAATATGTATGATGGGTATATGGGCACGGGACTATGGGATTGAGGATATGTATGATGGGTATATGGGCATGGGACTATGAGATGAAAGATGTGTGATGGGTATATGGGCACTCGACTATGGAATGGCGAATATGTATGATGGGTATATGGGCATGGGACTATCGGATGGAGGATGTGATGGGTATATGGGCATGGGACTATGGGATGGAGGATGTGTGATGGGTATATGGGCACTCGACTATGGGATGGAGGATATGTATGATGGGTATATGGGCATGGGACTATGAGATGAAGGATGTGTGATGGGTATATGGGCACTCGACTATGGAATGGCGAATATGTATGATGGGTATATGGGCATGGGACTATGGGATGGAGGATGTGTGATGGGTATATGGGCACGGGACTATGGGATGGAGGATAATTATAATTTGCTATAACTAACCACAGTTAGTTACTATGCCCAGGCAGCGCCGGGCTCTTCAGCTAGTACATAATAAGGCTAAATTCCTATATCTGTGTGCAGGGTCAGTGTGTTGCCCACTTTTACAGACACATTGAGTATGTCCTATTCTGATCCTCAAAAACGGATCAGAACAGAACATTCTCTGACTCTCAAGGATCTCGTTCTCAAATCAGTGATTTTCACGGATGTGTGAGTGGACCCCTAAAACTCTACGAGTCCGTGTGCGTCCGACAAAAAAATCTGGAAGCACATGGACATTTCACACAAATGTGAGAATGTGGCCTAAGGGATTTTACCGATAATAATTTATTACTCCAAGTCATACAGAACAGATACAGCATAATAATTACATCCAGCCACTTACCGCTGATGTCTCGTCTGATTGCGCCTATTCACACCTGTAGATATTCTAATGCTTGAATAATGGTATCACAATTTAATGTGGATGAACAGCAGGCAGCTTGATGAGACAATATCAAAAAGGGTAAAGTGGGAACCCCTGGATATAAGTACACTTCCTATAAGGGAGGGTGCCCTAAAATGCTTTCTGTGTATCATTACAGTGCAGTGGGGAACCACGGGATGTGGCTTACTACCATCACTCAAGAGTTGAATGTGGCTGTTGAGGTAAGAAAAGTTGGGGACCCCTGTCCTACAGGTTCCTGGATAGTCCACTGCTCAGGACCTGAATATGCAGTTTTGACTAATGAGTAATTGAGAAAACCATAAATCTCTGGAAAAGCTAACTATATCTTTTAGGAGTGGGGTGGGCGGTTTCTTACCAGGCAGCTAAAGATTCAGATTCAGATTAATTCATATTTACAGTATAAATGATGGAAGAATTTCATACTTATAAGTAGTGGGTTGTTTTCCTTAGTGACCCAATTGTGCCACGTGCTTTGATTTGTGAATAGCATACTGATCATGGAATATAGGTCATTTTGTTTGTGCTGCAAGTTAGTAGTAGAAGTTGTGGGAAAACCTGTAGAACACAGCACATACTGTAACTACCATTGTCACTTCTGGCTAATGGTTCATAAAAGAATACTCAGAACCACATATTCTCTCCATTGTATAGGGGGATTGCACAGCTGAACTCTTCACTCTTTGTTCCTGTTTGCCTATTGATCTGACTCTGGATACTCATGTACCAAGCTAATGTGCTAATGTGTTGAGTCAGTTCATGACCTTAGGTTACTTCACCTTACAAATCAGTGCTTCAGCCATCATAAATGAAGGGGATATAAGTTTCACAAGATTTTACTACAACTCTAGTTCCCAAAAAGTTGGAACACAGTGTAAAATATATAGAAAACAAGAATGCAATGATTTGGAAATCTCTTACAGCCATATTTTATTCACAACATGACACAGAAAACAAATCAGAAGAGGACTCGCAACCCGTGTCAAGGGTCCCCACGAATGCAAGTCCTATCAGTAAACACAAAGCAACTAAAAGCGGACTATAAATCCTCCAAAAATTTGAAAAACAGCAGAAAAAAGGCAGTGATGTTTACCTGCCCAGGCCTCCAGACAAAAGCACTCTCAGGATGCAGCAGGCCCATGAAGTTAAGATGGTAGTAACACAGGTGCAAAAATACTGATGGAACAACCACTCACGGCCTACCAATCAATGGAGTGGGTGGCAGCTTAGTATGTTATTGCACAATAGAGACTTGTATACGGTGCTGTTCACACAATGGTAATGCACAGCATCCAGGTTAACAGCCTATTAGTGTCGCCCACACTATCAGATCAGGTGGGCTTCCCAGTGCTATCCAAATACATACCTTGTGAACAGGCACCACAGATTACAAGACCAAATGGGCTGATCCAAAAAAGAGAGCACAAAAGAACCCATAAAGTTAATAAAAATATAAACTTTTATTAGGTAGCCAAAAAGACATACATAACATGTAGATTTAAAAAGTGATAAACCCAAAAACAAAACACCACTACCCACATATGCTATGAAAGGAGGCTGCACATATGTAAAGAACCCCAACAAACCCTCATCAGATGCTACATGACTATGAGGAAGTGCCACAAAAGCATAATAATCAATGTGTCAATAACAGAATAGTCCAATATACATAACCTCAATAGTGCAGAGATTGATTTTTACCTCCTGTGGGTGATGGTGTGAGCCCCTACGCACGTTTCGGTATCCAGCCTTCTTCCAGGGGTTGACCAAATGGGCCTAGCTCAACCCTGAAATTTAAAGTGCAAAAAATACATATAAAAATATTGGAGTCAATGGGTGGCAAAAACAAACGCAAATGCAACACCTTCAGACGGGCCCAAAAGATGCCAAAACATCACATTAGGGGCATATACCAGGAAAGTGGCCTCAAATCACCCCCAGTACAAATTTTAGAATGGCACGAAAGCAAGTAGCCATGCATGGGGCATCAGGGTCTGGGCCAGCATTTACAGCTTTGAATTGATCCTCAAATTAAGATAAGTTCAGTGACGGATCAATGTAAGTCTGCAGTGCTGGGAGCCCTGATACCACATGCAACAGCTCAACCTGCTTTGATAACACAGGTCAACGAAAAAAATTTTTTTTTCTGGTGTCCAAAATATTTTAATGAATTTGGGGTATTTTTGGGGTGCTGATTCTGAATATGTCATCAGTTTTGCCAGATTGGCTCAAGTTTTTGAGATTTTTGGTATCTTATTTATAGCACTTGTTGGTAAATGCGACGCATCATCTCATTAATTTCTTTGGATTAGTACTTGAACTGAGCAGTTCTCAATATAGTTTTGTGTTAATTAGTGTTCTAAAAGTTTGTTCATAGCTTGATTTTTGCACTAACTTTATGTTGTTGTCTGTTTTCCAGTGAAAAGCATGAACTCATCATGAAGAAGTTGTCTTAACGATCCAGACTCATTCTGTTACATTTGTGGTGAATATACACTGCCAAAACATAGAAGAAACATAACAGACTTCGTAAAAAAAGTGTATTTTGCCTATTTTGGGGTTATGCTTGGGGACCAAGACAAGTTTTGGGCACCACACATAGTGTGCAAAGCATGTATCGAATTATTACGAAAATGGAGCAAAGGACAAAGAAAAAGCTTCAAATTTGGTGTTCCAATGGTGTGGAGAGAGCCAAAAAATCATCATGATGACTGTTATTTCTGTGCAGTGCAAGTGCAAGGATTCAATAAGCATAAGAAACGAAAATGGGAGTAACATGGAATCTGCAAGAAGGCCTGTCCCTCATTGTGAAGATGTGCCTGTACCTGTGTTTACCATAAATAACAGTCATCATGATGATTTTTTGGCTCTCTCCACACCATTGGAACACCAAATTTGAAGCTTTTTCTTTGTCCTTTGCTCCATTTTCGTAATAATTCGATACATGCTTTGCACACTATGTGTGGTGCCCAAAACTTGTCTTGGTCCCCAAGCATAACCCCAAAATAGGCAAAATACACTTTTTTTACGAAGTCTGTTATGTTTCTTCTATGTTTTGGCAGTGTGTATTCACCACAAATGTAACAGAATGAGTCTGGATCGTTAAGACAACTTCTTCTTGATGAGTTCATGCTTTTCACTGGAAAACAGACAACAACATAAAGTTAGTGCAAAAATCAAGCTATGAACAAACTTTTAGAACACTAATTAACACAAAACTATATTGAGAACTGCTCAGTTCAAGTACTAATCCAAAGAAATTAATGAGATGATGCGTCGCATTTACCAACAAGTGCTATAAATAAGATACCAAAAATCTCAAAAACTTGAGCCAATCTGGCAAAACTGATGACATATTCAGAATCAGCACCCCAAAAATACCCTAAATTCGATGAAATATCTTTGGCACCAAAAATGCTGTTGACCAGTGTAATCAGTCACGCTCAGGTGGCACAAATATCAGTTTCGTAGACTATTATTGTTAGAAAAATGTAAGGATAGTAACACTGGTAGTTGACTCAAAGGAAGTGGATGCCTGCCTGTCTAGGATGCCTACTGCTACAAGCAACACACATGACAGAGACCCAACCGGGAGTCTACACATTTCCAAAAATGAGTGGCAGACCTCAACAAAGTGGCATCAATTTCATGAAAGTAGAACTAGTATAATGAGGACTGACACCTCTTCATCTACAGCCAACTCAGCAGATAGAGGTCCATCCAGGAATGTACACATTTCCAAAAATTAGTGGCAGACACCAACAAAGTGGCATCAATTTCACGAGAGTAGAAATAATATAATAGGAACCAACACCTCTTTCACTACAGCCAACCCAGCAGTTGGAGACTGTTATGAATGGGTCACCGAGGAGGATGGCAGGAACAGGCTAAGCAACCAGAAAACCATAGAGGTTGGTAACTAAGCGAATTGCAGACCCCTGATCCTATCAACACAACTAGCAGTAGCCGTGGAGCGTACCTACGATGTCCTAGACGCTTCGGCACAGCCGGAGAACTAACTAAGCCTAAAGCCAGAAAGGTGAAATCTAAACTGCCCCAGAGCAGATCCCCAAAGGAATAGACAGCCCCCAAACATATATTGTTGGTGAGACCAGATGAGACACAAACACAGGCAGAGAACAGATTGAGCAAACGGTGGGGCCCAAGCTGTCTAGACAGAACAGGACAGAAAAGATACTGTCTGTAATCACGCACAAAAACCCTAAAAAAATCCAACACATCTGATATACAAAAAACCTGAGGCCACACGACCTCACCCCCGCTAGAACAGCACTCTTGTATAAACTGAAAGCAAAAGATACTAATATAACAGGGGACTGAACAAACTGACACAAGCTGTAACATATGGAGCGGGGCCCAGCGCTGCCGCCAGCAGGGAGTACGCTAAACCCTAGCAACAAAGCAGAAAGCAAAAAAAAAGGCACAACCAGATTAGATGCAAAGGATTAGCAAAAGAATTACTTAACTGAACCATGCAGATCAGGCAGGAGACAAAAGAACTCGAAATGCACAAGGAGGAAATCACCAGCAACCACCAAGAGCAGCCAGCTCAATTATATGCTCCCAGCCAGTAATCCCAGGTTCCCAATTATTGTCATCAGGTGGGAAACTTCCATCAACCTGGCCAGCTCCACTACTCCCAGTAACCACCAGAGGGAGCAGAGGGAGCTTCATCTCAGAAGCCTGAGCAAGGGAATTCACAACAGGAGACCCAATCAGGAGTCTTCAAATTTAAAATAATTAGTGGCAGACACCACCAAAATGGCATCAATTTCACAAGAGCAGAAATAGTATATTGGGGAGCGACATCTCTTCCACTCAGCAGATGTAGACTCAACCAGAAGTGTTTACATTTCCAATAATTAGTGGCAGACACCAATAAAGTGGCATCAATTTTCCAAGAGTAAAAACAGTATAATAGGGACTGACATGTCTTCCACTTCAGCCAACCTAGCAGATGGAGAACCAACCAGGAATGTTCACATTTCCAGAAATTAGTGTTAACATCTTCAGCAGCAGGCACAGAAGGCCCACTGTTCTGCCTTCTTCCACGTATGACGCTGGTGGATTCCAGCATACGGCTAAACCCTTCATCCACTCCCAGTAAAAAGACTGTATGGGTGCTTAAGTCTATGTTTATTGAAATGATGATGATGAACTTAACAACGGAGAACAACAATGGTAAATGATAAAGGAAGATATAGTGGATCAGATCGGATGATATAGTGGATGAGATCGGTAAAAATGGAATCCGCTTGCGAAAAGCAGTGATTTGTAGGGAAAGCCTGGAATACATGTGTGTTTAACTCAGAGATCTGGGGAGAAAATGGCAACAACTTCTCTAGCTCCGGGGAACCGAAGGGGCGGTTCTAAACAGAACAAGCTCTTAAAGCGAGAAGTTTCTAAATCAAGGAACAGAAAAAGAGAACAACTATGACATCTAATGGTCATAGCTGGTACTACACTTATGAAATTACTTGCTGCTCATACATGGGCAGAACACCCACTAAAAATATCACAGACTGCAATTACGCGAGATCAATGCAGCACACTAAAAACGACAACATCTCCTAGCGTGTATAGTCTGTGATTTGGGTGCAAAAGTCCTTGTAGATCCATGACTTATTCAACTTGATGAAAGCTAGGCGGTCTACGCTTTGAGGGGACAGCCGGCTGTGCTTATCCATCAGGACACCACCAGCTGCTCTCAAGACATGTTTGGAGAAAACGCTGGCTACCGTGCATGATAAAACCTCCCAAGCCGAGCTCAGGCCACTCATCTATTTTTAAAGACCAAAATGTAAAAGGGTCCAAACCCTCCCTGATGGTATTGATACTGAGTACTAAATGCTCCTGCACCATCCTTTCCATGTGTTCACCACGTATCAGTCTTGGACTCTGATGTGCTGGTGCACGAGCTGGTCTAAAAAAAAATGTGTTGAAGGACTCACCGAAATTGCTTCTTCCACTTACAGTACTGCTACTGCTGCTGCTGCTAATGTTTGCTATTGACGAATTGACGTGCCGGAGTTTGGAAGTCTAGAGATGCGAAGCACACTGTGTGATTCACTACTGTCTTGGGGAAAACCTCAACAGAGTGGCAACCCAGTAGTCAGCACTATTTTGAATCATAGCAATACGGGGATCATGTTGCAGATAGTGCAGCAAGAAGACCAGTCAGAACTATTTTGAATCATAGCTATACGGGGATCATGTTGCAGATAGTGCAGCAAGAAGGCACTCATTTGTCAGGCTCTTCCATGAGGTCCAAGTGCATGCTGTGTTGGTGACTGGGTAACACTGATGCTTGTTTCCTCTGTCCCCTCCTAACAACCTCTAACAACAGAGAGGGGATGATTATCCTCTTCATCTCCTGACAGTTGCTCGCCCATCACCTCTTCCTCCTCCATTTGTTCCTTGGTTGTTGCACCTTCACTAACAGTTTGTCTGGTATCACCAGGCCCCCTCGATCGCAGTAATCCACCCTCTCTTGGCACCCACCTGTGTGACGACAGTATGGAACTTTGAGACATTGTTATCCCTTCTGCATCCTCCTCTGCTTCCTCCTCTTCCTCTGGGACCACAACCTCCTCCCGCAGGCTAGTCAAAGTCAGCTTCAGCATGTAGAAGGCTAGAATAGTGATGCTCTTGATGGCATCATCAGTGCTATCCATCTTAGTAGCCATTTCGAAATTGTGCAGAAGGGTGCTGAGGTCCTTAATCTGTGCCCACTCCATAAACGTGATATGTGCCACGTCCGTACTACATTGGCCCAGGCTATACGACATGACATACTGAATTAAGGCTCATTACTGCTGCCACAGTCGCTGCAGCATGTGCAGAGTGGAATTGCACCATATTGGCACATTGCATATCAAACCTGCTAGCTGGCATGGACAAAGATCTCTGTATCAATGCAAGTCAATGACCTGAAGAGTGCGAACGGCAGAAGTGAGCACACAGCTTCAGTGCTTTCTGCAGCAACTCACCCAGGCCAGGATACTGGCAGAGAAATCGCTGTACCATCAGGTTGAGGACGTGAGTAGTGATGAGCGAGTATACTAGTTGCTCGGGTTTCCGAGTATTTTGTAGTGCTTGTAGATTTAGTTTTTGTCGCCTCAGCTGCATGATTTGCAGCTGCTGGACAGCCTGAATACATGTGAGGAATGCCTGTTTGTTAGACAATCCCCTTAGGTATTCAACCTGCATAGCAGCTGTAAATCATGCAGCTGCGGCAATGAAAACTAAATCTCCGAGCACTACAAAATACTCGGGAGATCACCCGAGCATGCTCGGGGAAACCCGAGTAACGATTATACTCGCTCATCACTAGACGTGAGCCATGCAAGGCACGTGTGTGAGCTTGCCACCACACAGCAAAGCACACAAGCACAGAGGCACAACATTTACGGACGAGTAACCTAGGTCAGCACAACCACAAAGTATGTGGAAGTATCACCGACACCAAAACAGATTATCTAAAGCTGACAATGAATTAAGGCTTACAAGAGGCATCAAAAGCAATAAAAAAGGATTTGGGGGATATGCCAAAAGTAAAAGAAAAGTCAAAGATGCTATAGGATTTTTACAAGATGAAGGAGGTTGAGAACACTGAACTTTTAAATTCCTATTTTGCATCTGTTTTCTCGCAGAAAGGAAATGTAACATCAACTGATCTTCACTGTCCTATTAAAGGAATAGAATAATCCAGGATATCTATAAACAGAAAGATAGTGAGGAAACACTTAGCTAACATAAATGAATTCAAGTCTCTAGGTCCAGATGAATTACACCCTAGAGTACTAAAGGGGATAGCAGAAGAAATTTTTGAACCACTCTCCATAATCTTTGAAAATTCTTGGAGAGCAGGAGAAGTCCCAGAAGACTGGAGAAGAGCAAATGTTGTTCCTATCTTCAAAAAAGGGAAGAAGGTGGACCTAGGGAACTATAGGCCTGTGAGTCTGACTTCTATACCAGGAAAGATCTTTGAACAAATTATTAAACAACATGTATGTCAGTACCAGGATAAGAATGAAGTGATTAATCTGAGTCAGCGTGAGTTTGTAACTAATAAGTCATGTCAAACTAACTTAATTTCCTTCTATGACAGAATCACTGACTGGGTAGATCAGGGAATGCTGTAGATATAGTATATCTTGACTTCAGCAAAGCATTTGACAAAGTATCTCACACAATCCTTATTGAAAAAATGACTATGTATGGAATGGACAAGGCAACAATTAGGTGGATTCATAACTGGCTTAGTGATTGGACCCAAAGAATGGTTGTAAATGGCTGCACATCCAGTTGGAAGAATGTCTCAAGTGGGGTACCACAGGGCTCTGTCCTGGGCCCTGTATTGTTCAACATCTTTATCAATGATTTAGATGAAGGAATTGAGGGTAAACTGATTAAATTTGCTGATGACACAAAGCTAGGAGGGATAGCTAATACTAGAGAAGAGAGAGGATTCAAAAAGATATAAATAAACTGGAGCAGTGGGCAGCAACCAACAGAATGTTTTCTAAGGCTGTGTGCACACGATGCAGATTTGCAGTGGATCCGCAGCGGATTTTACCGCACAGAAACGTTGCATATCCGCATTGTGATGTACAGTAGCCTTAAAATCAATGAAAAAAAAAAACGCCGTGCAGACGCTGCAGATTTTTCCGCGGTACAAAATCCGCAGCATGTCACTTGTTTTGTGCGGTTTTCCACCTCCCCTGTCTCCAAATCTGCAGGGGGGAGTCCGCAGTGGAAAACCGCACAAAAACCGCAAGGAAACTGCAGGAAAAATGGAAGAAATCCGCAGGAAAAATGCAGGTCATTTGACCTGCGGATTTCTTCCATTCTGCACGGAAAAATCCGCAGGGCTAAAAACTCCGTCTGCACTCAGCCTATCAGTGAAAAATGCAAAGTACTTTGTCTGGGCAATAAAAATGAAAAAAGCATATACAGAATGGGAGGATTAGAGCTAAGCACCAACATATGTGAAAAACTGAACATGAGTCAACAGTGTGATGCAGCAGCAAAAAAGGCAAATATAATTCTGGGATGTATTAACAGAAGTATACAGTCTAGATCACGTGAAGTCATTACTGCCCTCTACTCTCTGGTCAGACCTCATCTGGAATATTGTGTCCAGTTTTGGGCACCACATTTTAAAAAAGACATCAACAAGCTGGAGCAAGTTCAGAGAAGAGCGACCAGAATGGTGACCGGTCTGCAAACCATGTCCTATGAAGAACGGGTCAGGATCTGGGAGTGTTTAGCCTGCAAAAAAAAAAAAAGAGAGGAGACTTAATAGCTGTCTGCAAATATCTCAAGGGCTGTCACATTGTAGAAGGATCATCTTTATTCTCATTTGCACAAGGAAAGACTAGAAGCAATGGGATGAAACTGAATGGGAGGAGACACAGATTTTAGATATTAGAAAAAAACTTTTTGACAGTTAGTGTGATCAATGAGTGGAACAGGCTGCCAGGACCAGGAGAGGTGGTGAGTTCTCCTTCCAATGGTAGTCTTCAGAGGCTGGACAGACATCTGTCTGGGATGATTTAGTGAATCCTGCTTTGAGCAGGGGGTTGGACCAGATGGCCCAGGAGGTCCCTTCCAACTCTACCATTCAATGATTCTATGATTCAAATCCAGGAACTGGCAACATTAAATACCCGCCCCAGAACCAAAGAGAGGCGAACTAAAATTAACCCTGACCTGATCAGGATGGAGATGGAACCATCCTGTCCAGAGTCATGACAGTTTCTTTTTCACTCTACAACAGCTAAAGATGAATTTCATCGCCACTAAATGACAAGATGAGAAATGGAATGCTGAATCACATTTGCAACTGAAAAAAAAATAATTTTTTTTTACTGTACAACAGCTCTTCACACAGAACAATTTCACCACCGCTAAATGACAAGGTGGGATATGGCGTGCTGTATCATGTTTAGCAACAGAAAGAAATTGGTTTTTTTCACACTTCAACAGCTATTTAGAAAGATGAATTTCACCGCCACTAAATGACAAGTTGAGATATGTGTACTGAATCACATTAGCAACAGAAAAAAAATATTTTTCTTTACTGTGCAACAGCTCTGCACACAGAACAATTTCACCACCACTAAATGACAAGGTGGGATATAGCATGCTGTATCATGTTTAGCAACATAAAAAAATAGTTTTTTTTTCACTCTGCAACTGCTGTGTAGAAAGTTGAATTTCACCACCACTAAATGACAAGGTGAGAAATGGCATGCTGAATCACGTTAGCAATTGTAAAAAACTTTTTTTTTTTTTTTTTTTTTTTTTTTTTTTTACTGCGCAACAGCTCTGCACACAGAACAATTTCACCAGAACTAAATGACAAGGTGGGTTATGGCGGACTGTATCACATTTAGCAACAGAAAAAATAAGATTTTGAAAGGTCTACTCGTACGTGGAGCACAATAGAGGCAACGCACAACACACTTCTATGAAATGTGCTCTACTGTCTTTGTCTGTGGACCTCACTAATGGCACAAGAAAAAAAAATCTGCTGATCTGCTGGAAGGTCGATTTGACAGCCACAAAGGACACTAGCTATCTAAATGATCTGAATTAGAAACACCCGCCTAGCTAACTAGCTAAAATATATCAGCACCCAGGCTCAGCGTCAGGAGCATCCTCTCTGCTTTGTTATAGTGATAAAATGGCGCTAAAACAAGATGTCCGCACTTTATATAGATAGAGGGAAATGTGATTTCAGCAGCCAATGACACAAGCCATTGTGTCTGGACATTGTGGATGTTTCCTTCGCCCTTATTGGCTAGCTGCAATGTGTACACATAAAGTTAGAGAAAATAAATACATTTTAGAAGCACACTGCGCCTCTGGGCCCTCTCCACCCCTCCCCCTCATCAAATGCATGCCCCCCGCTCATCATGCACCACCACTATCCTAGCCAAAGTGCTAAAAATACTTTAGTGGCAACGCAAATATTTTCCCGCACTTTTACTGAATGTTACCAATTTTTACTGATTTTATGAAAATTTGCTTATATTTCCAAACACGGATCTGAATGTGCCAAATTCGTCACGAATTTATGTTTGACGATCGTTTTTTGAATATATTCGCTCGTGTTAATTTGCATGTTCTCCTCGTGTTTGCGTGGGTTTCCTTCTGGTAGTCCAGGGGCTGACAGGGAGCTGGTGACGCTGAAGGTACAGATGGGACATGGACTATCCAAAGGGACTGCCTGGATGGTGTCGGGAACCCTCAGATATCTCTTTCATCTGAAGGACCGATGTTCTTGGGTGTAAGGCACCATATGTCTCTAATTGATTGCTCTGTCGAGAAGAATAACACAGACATAAGCTGTATAATACAACTCGGGATGCCTGCCAAGACGCCTCTGGCTTATCAGTTAGGCTTCCATCTTTTATAGCAAAGAATTTAGACATTTACAGACATGCGCAATAAAGAAAAGAAAAATAGTTACTTCTACAACAGCTTTGCCATGTAAGCAGGAAATATTTGACCTTGGTTCACAAGGGAGATGTCTGAGATATCTCCTCGAAGAAAAGATAAAGTTCAGCAGAATTCATTTAACTCATTCAGTTCTTATCATTCCCCCCTTTGACATCTTCATTTTCCACAATCTGGAACACTGGATCCTGCAACAACAGCGGATAGTGGCTCGTTCACCAGGTACTATCCCAGGCCGACGGGTTGCCCAAGGGAGACGGGTCTTCTACCTTCTCCATCCCCCAGATACTGAAGCCACGTCCATCATTGCAAGAGTACGCTCCTTCATGCCAGAAATGAGATGTCAACCTAGGATTTAAAGGAATAATAGTTAAATTCTTGTTGTTTACAGTCAAACTTCCTTATCTATTTCTACATCTTTTCTTGCATACAGAGATACACCAAAAAACAAGTTTCAGTAGCACATATATTACAAGGAGACAAACGGCAATACGTAATAAACTTAGTATAATCCCAGCTATCCAGCCTCCAATACCCTTAAACCAATTAGCTGGATTAAGAAAAGAGAAGGTGTCTGACCACCAACTGTCCTTAGTACGATTATTGTCTTTATCGTACTGATCTCTAAGTCTTTGAACATTCTCTATTTTTGATCTTAACTTTAAACTACTGTTGGGATCTATATAATGACAGCAAGCGGGTCCGATGACTTGACACATACCTCCTTGCGCTGCAGTTAAATAATCTAGTACTATGGTATGCTGATTAGTGACTATGATAAGCTGATTTTGGACAGCAACAGTGGTGTTCAATATATCCAATATATCCCATATTTGGTCATCTAAGTAATCTGTAGCCCTGACTAATTTATCCCACATTTGAGTAATCATAGGATAAATAAAAATAGAGCTGACAATTTTATTAGCCACACTCATCTGCACTATATGTGGTCTCCCAGAGAGGCGAGGTGTATTGTCAGCAGCTCTTTTGTACAATGTGTGTTTAGGTATACCCTGAGTATTCAACTGGTCATTCGGAATAACAAAGGTAGCTGGAGTCAAACGACCCAGAGTACAAGCACCTTTTACCCCTACTGGCAACCATTTATATGCATTGTCTCCACATACCCAGTACATGTCACTAGGTAGGTCCCATAGGGCTGAATGTTGTAGTACCAGTCTATGAACTAAATCTATGAACGCAGATGCATTCTGGAGCATGCACCAAGGTGAAAATTGTCCTAAAGGACTACAATAACCTGCATCAGGGTTTCCACAAGGGGAGGTTCCCTTCTTATATTCCGAGGACTCGTTACAAGGCATATTACCAGGAATATTAATACAAGTTTCGTTAGTGCCCTGGGGAAATAAATTGGAGTACTCCCATGACATATTATGTAACTTTCTTTCTAGCAACATTGGTTTGAAGGCATCAGTAGAATGAGAAGTTACATCAAAGCTAACTTGTAAACCATACGTTGGAACTTGCCCCAAGTAGGTTAACCGAGTCCTTTTCCTGGGTACCCAAGCCCCCCCTTTATATGCCAGATATTGAAGGTGTGTATTACTTCCTGAAAGGTTACCCTGCCACCAAGGGTATCCTACCCATCCCACAATAGGTATTCCAACAGTTGTGTTCCATAACTTCACATTATTTGTGGCATTATTAGCAAGTGTATCAGAACAACTGGTCCAGGCAAATAATTCCTCGGGTGGCACAGGAATAACAAGGAACGGAATACTAGTGGCTGATACTGGTGAATGTGTGCAGATCCAGCAATCTGCTGGAGACTGAGTGTCATTTGACCAATCATTCAGTAATTTTTCATGATGTTGTATAAACTTATTATTCAAGGACATTGGAGAATTTAGACTGTCCCACGCAGCTACCATTATTACAGATAATGCAACAAAACCAAACCAAAACATTATGCACTCTTATGCTTTGTTAATTCCTGTGGCTAGTTTGCAATGCGATGCGTGGATCCAGGTTGGTCGTCCTTCCAACTTAACAGAAGTAGGCGTCGTTAGGAGTACTTGGTAAGGTCCTTGGTATCGGGGTTCAAGGGTCTTTCTGGAGTGTTTCTTGACATATACGTAATCACCAGGTTGTAGGCAGTGAGTTCCTTCCACACTGTCTGGATCTGGAATGGAAGAGAAAACTAGAGAATGCATTTGAGTTAAATGCTTTTGCAACTGGATTACATAACTTGTCAAATTATCCACATTGAGTGTTAAGACCTGTGGGTAGTACAACCCTGTGTTTGGTGGTCTTCCAAACAGTATCTCGAAGGGTGACAGTTTAGTTTTCCCCGTGGGTGTGTACCTTACTGAGAATAATGCTAATGGGAGACACTCTGGCCATGGTCTATGGGTCTGCTCCATGGTTTTCTGTATTTTTAATTTAAGTGTCCCGTTCATTCTTTCTACCTTCTCTGAACTCTGTGGGTGGTAGGGTGTATGAAATGCTTGTTCTACACCTATCATTTGCATTACATTTTGCATTACCTCAGCAGTAAAGTGTGTACCTCTGTCTGATTCAATTGTTTCAGGGACACCGAATCGTGGTACTAGTTCCATCACTAGTTTCTTTGCAGTGGCTCGAGCTGTAGCCGTTTTCACCGGGTAGGCCTCTGGCCATCCAGAGAACATGTCAACACACACCAGAGCATATTCATATGGTCCACTTCTGGGGAGTTGAATGTAGTCGATCTGTAGTCTCTGGAAGGGATATAACGGCCTAGGACTGTGTTTCCGTGGAGTTTTCACTACCTGCCCGGGATTGTGTGCTAGGCATATGGGACAGGAGGTACAGTGTAGCTGCGCCACCTTCCCAAACCCAGGAGCAATCCAAACCTTCGTGACTAGGCGTGTCATTCCATTGGCGGACATGTGAGTTGGAAGATGAACTACTTCTGCCATCCTTGGGTACAAAACCCTAGGCAAGCAGTACTTCTGATCTTTCTTCCATATTCCGTTCATCTTCTCAGCTCCCATCTTTTCCCAAGTTTCCTTGTCCGTCTGAGCGGAGTCTTCTTGGAACTTTTGTAAGTCTGTAAACAATTCTGATGCATCCTTGTGCACTATGTTTACTTTTTCTGGAGTCCCCAAGGCAGCTTGCTTCGCCGCCTGGTCTGCTTTTTCGTTGCCTTTTGCTTCCATGTTGTCCTTTCTGGTGTGTGCTGGCACCCTCATAACGGCCACCCCCTGTGTCTGGGCCACATTCTCGAGGATTTCTCTGATCAGTGTGGCATGTTTTATGGGTGTTCCTGCTGCTGTCATGAAACCCCTTGTGCACCACAAAACCCCAAAATCATGTACTATCCCAAAGGCATATCTTGAGTCAGTGTAGATATTTGCTTTTTTTCCTTTGGAAAGTTTTAATGCCTCATTCAGAGCTGTCAGCTCAGCCTCTTGTGCGGACATGTGGGGTGGAAGTGCCTTTGCTACAATAGTCTCATGTGGTGACACTACCGCATATCCTGTGTGGAATTTTCCACTTTCATCGGCATATCTGCTGCCATCCACAAAAAGTACAAAGTCTGGATTTGACAATGGTGTGTCTGTGACATTGGGCAAGCCAACAACTTCTTGCTGCATCAGTTCTATGCAATCATGTTCAACCTCGTGTGGGGACTCAAAAGAAAGCGATAATGTGTTCTCATCTATATCCCCCCCTTCAGAATCTGCAATTGGCAACAATGTAGCCAGATTCAGATTCTGAGTTTTGGTAAACGTAACATTAGGAGGCATAAGCAAGGCACATTGCAATCTGAGTTGTCTAGCCATAGAAATATGTTTAGAAGAAACCTGATTCAGGATACCGTATATATCATGTGTGGTACAGACAGTTAGTGGGTTATCCAGTACAATATCAGAAACTTTGTCAAGTAGCAATGCGATTGCAGAGACTGCTCTAACACAGGATGGTGTTCCCTGTGCTACAGAGTCTAATTTGGCAGAATAGTATGCAAGGGGTCTATTCTTTTTGTCATGTTTCTGTGTCAAAATGCCAGTAGCATGCCCTCTAATTTCAGCGGCCATCAGTTGAAAGGGTATATCATAGTTAGGTATACCTAATGCTGGGGCTGACACTATGGCCTTCTTCAGATACTGAAATGAGTCTCGTGCAATGTCAGTCAGTTGGAAAGGTATTGTGTTGATGCAATCATACAGTGGCTGCATGTGTTCACTAGCATGTATGACCCATTGGCGGCAAGACGAAACTAAACCCAAAAATGCTCTCAACTGCTTATGGGTTGTCGGTTCCTTCATTTGTTGTACAATTGTGATTCTGTCATTGGTTAAGTGTCGGGTACCATGTGATAGACAATGTCCTAAGAATATGACTTTTGGTTGGCAAAACTGTAATTTTTCTCTGTTGACCTTACATCCATTGTCTGATAAAAACATCAGTAGTGAAAGTGTATGGATTCTACAGTTAGCCTCATCAGGTGCACAAAGCAACAGGTCATCCACATATTGTAAGAGCACAATATCAGGTGGGTGTGGCCAGCCGGCCAACACAGACTGCAATGCTTGCGTGTACAATGTGGGTGAATGCTGCATGCCCTGTGGCAGTCTGGTCCAGGCATATTGTTTGCCCTTAAATGTAAAAGCGAACAGATGCCAACAGCTTTTGTGGAGGGGCACTGAGAAAAATGCGTTTGACAAATCAATCACTGAAAAACATTTCGATTGACTAGGGATTTTTGCCAATAGCGTGTGTGGGTTAGGTACTACTGGTGTCAAAGGAACAAGGACCTTATTTATCTCTCTCAGATCATGTACCATGCGATATTTCGGGGCATCACCTGGTCCTCCTTTCTTTTTGACAGGAAACAATGGCGTATTAGCTTGTGATTTAATTGACACCAATGCTCCATTGTTTACAAGATCAGTGACTTGTGCCTCAATAGCAGCCTCTTGTTGGGCACTGATAGGGTACTGCCGCAGCTGTGGCAACCTTGTGTCTGCGGGCACCTCCACCACAACTGGGGATACGGGAAGTAAGCCAATATCCGCATTCCCTTTTGCCCATAAGGTATCAGGTAATTTGTCTAGGGCTGGGTCCCATGGTTGTGATGTGGTGTCATCAGGATCTTGTGACTCGAGAGCTTGAATTATCATGCAAGCCTCAAGAGCATCCTCATCCTCATCTGGGATAGTAAGATGTACTGTACCATCTTCAGCAAATTTGATATCTGCCTGCAGTTTCTTTAGTACATCTACTCCCAATAGGCAAATTGGTGCTCTTTTGACAAACAAAAATTTATTCAGGAACATTTTAGGTCCTATCTTAACTGGTAAAGGTTTGCTAAAAGGAATTAGGCTAGATTGTCCACTGAATCCTGAGACAAAAGTCGAATACTCTGAAAGGAGGTCTGGAGTTATTACTTTGTCATTAACCACCGAAGAGGTTGCTCCAGTATCTAATAGAAAGGGTACCTTTTTACCATTCACCTGAATTTTAATTATTGGCTTCCTAGAATCGAGTGTCATTCTAGTGGCATTTAGTCAGTCGGTTGTGTCCTCCTTTCTAGATTGATGTTCCCTATCTGCTTTTCTCTTTCGGCAATCTCTTTGAAAGTGACCAGGTTTCTTACAGTAATGGCAAGTAAAAGTCTTTCTCCTTGGTCTCCCTACCGGGTCTTCCAAATCTAGTGTAAGAAACACTTTCCCTTTTTCTCTTTTGTTTTCCCTTAAGTCCATCTCAATTCCCATGGCTCTCTGCTTTAGACCATGGGCATTGTCTGCTGACCTCCAATCGGGAGTACAATTTTTCAACTTCAATTTCATTTCTGGCGTTAACCCATCTATGAAGGACTTAGCAAGCAGTCTCTGTACCCCCGGGTTGGTAAGGTCTAGTCCCTCATCGCTAAATCCCATCTTTAATGTCTGGTAAAAATCAGCTACTGTTTGTCCAGGTTGTTGTGAAACAGCTGTCTGTGAACCTCGCTGTCTCTGTTTGTCTCCCATGAACGTGTCAAGGACTTCTAGGAATATTCCTGCTGATGCCTGTGTGCGAGGGTTGTCTGCTGCATCCTCCGCTGGCTTTCTAATTGTCAAAGCCTGCCAGAGCTCGTGTTGGAGTGGCAGAGGTAGTTTTAATCTGAGCATATCTTCCCCGTCATTCCAGGTACCTCTGTGTACCATCAACACCTGTCTTAAGTAAGCAGCAAATCGGGCTGGATAATCGGGTCAGGGGCGTTAGACAACAAAGCCATACATTCAGTTGCAGTCCAAGGCTGGTAATGATTAGTAATTATATGTCTAGTGATGTAATCCCCCTGTGCTGTAATCTCCCTGAAGAGTCTGCTTTGTGATCTGACAGGGGCTAATAGGTTGGGCGCATGGTATCGGGGTGCACCACAGGCAAGACAATTCTCCCTCCAATTGGGGTTTTGTTGACCACAATTACTGCAGACCCATCCAGGTTCATCACTGCCACTAGGTGGCTTAACAGCTATTTGCGTCTCTGGGTACAGCTTAGCCGGTGGTGGAGGTGAACTGGGAGTTGTGGCAGGAGCCATAGGTACTGGTGGTGGCACTGACAAAGGGGTTGGATAGGGTGGAGGCTCATGTATTTTCTCCACTGGGTCATTTGTCATTCTGACCTTCTTTGGACGTATCCATTTCCCTGTCTTCTCGTTATATGCCCACTTTTCCCTCTGAGCAACTTGTGAACATTTTAAACATGCTTCAACCTGTTCTCCCCATCCCGCATCTGCAATTTTTCCTGACTTCGTGTCTTTTATTTCTTTCCATTTATCCTCATTCAAAGCCTCTTTCCCTTCTACCTTGAATTTTTTTAATACCTTTTCTAGGTCTCTTGCTGCACTTTTTCCATATCTATCTTCAATTATATCACATAACCAATTTCCCTCCTCAGGTGTCTTTCCCTGACTGTTCCCCATTTCTTTATCCTGTTTCTCTTGTTCCTTCCTGTTAATCCTCCCTTCCTTAGGTGGTGTATTGGGTAAGCTCAAGACTAGGCTCTACTATACCTCGTTACCTTCTTCCTAAGGTGCTAACAGGCTAAATGGGGTGTCTGTTCCTCATTGTACTACGTGTTTCGTGTACTTATATGCTATGTAACATCCGAACAGAAGCACTCCCACAACACACAGGATTGTAAACAAAGTATCCATCTATCGGGGTTCTTCAGTCATATCTTGTCACAGGCTCATTTCACGGTCCTGTGCTCATTCGATCACACTCTTATCTGTCACAAGGTTTATTCGTAAAGGGTGTTGATTTAAGCTTAGGCGGTGACCTCCCCGAAAGGACGCTGTCACATAACCCAGTTAGGCAATATCACCACTCTTTGAACGAATACCTACTGTGCAGCTTATTTTTCTACTTTCCACAACCTTTCAAATCAAAGTAGCCATTCAACAACCTCCCTGATTCCTAACACGGAATCTTCTATTGTGGAGAACTTGTCCGTCGGGGCTTTGCAGCATGAACTGTTCACCCAGCCTTATATTCCGTAATGTCAGACCTCTCCCATTTCGATTTGCATCAGCTCTTTTTCTAAAAATAGCTGTGCACAGACAGAACCTACAGTAACCTCTCATTCGAGCAGAAATTACATATGCGTGTCACACCCGATTTCCTCAGAGTTCTTATATGGACCTGATCTTACGGCCCCCTCCTCTACTAGATTCCCCTTTATACGGACCTTAGTTATAATGATACATTATGAAGAGCAGAGAAGAGAAAAATTGATCTTACCTGGCCAGGTGTTTAGGTCTGCTGTTCACAATTTCATCAGTAACTGGAGTGGTCTGTAGATCGGGTAGTCTTGGAGAGGAGCCTATATCAGGTCCCTGTTTCGGGCACCAGGAAACTGTCGGGATCCCTCAGATATCTCTTTCATCTGAAGGACCGATGTTCTTGGGTGTAAGGCACCATATGTCTCTAATTGATTGCTCCGTCGAGAAGAATAACACAGACATAAGCTGTATAATACAACTCGGGATGCCTGCCAAGACGCCTCTGGCTTATCAGTTAGGCTTCCATCTTTTATAGCAAAGAATTTAGACATTTACAGACATGCGCAATAAAGAAAAGAAAAATAGTTACTTCTACAACAGCTTTGCCATGTAAGCAGGAAATATTTGACCTTGGTTCACAAGGGAGATGTCTGAGACATCTCCTCGAAGAAAAGATAAAGTTCCGCAGAATTCATTTAACTCATTCAGTTCTTATCAATGGCAAAGGAAGGGAAAGTACCGGAAACGGTGCCCTGTGTGAACTGTGCTGCTGATGTGATGGATGCCTTGCTGTTTAGTAAAGTTCAACTGGGGCGTGGCCTAGCAGCATGTGAGGAGGACGTGGGTCTGCTGAGCTCCCACACACAGCTACTGATTACTGCCATTATATCCCCACAGCACGGTCAGTAACTAATCTGTGTGCATTCCTGAGACCTGCGGGTGCCGCTGGACAGAGACATTCAGCCTCTAGCCCTAAATCATGCGAAAAAAAGGTCAGAGAAGAGTGACTAATGAGCTGGGGCCTGGGTCCCAAGATGGAGCTGCTAACACGGTGCGTGCTCTGGAGGAAGCAGCTGCACACAGTGAGGCCAGGAACAGGGAGGTGGCAGCCCGGCTGAGACGCTTTGCCAGAGTGGAGGAGGCAGAGCACGAGTCCCTCCAGGAGACAGATGAAGAGCTGGAGTCTGCAGGTGAAGGTATGGATCCGGAGGTGGGAGAGAGGGGAGAGGAGGAGGCCACAGGCTCTGGAGGTCGGGAGAAGCAGGACGCTGCAGCCAGCTGGGGAGAACTAGTGGAGCAAAACAAAAGCCAGCTCCAAGCACTGCAGCTGCAAATGCCAACTGAACCTACTATCAAAGATGTGCTGACAGCAGTTATGCAGTGTGGGTCTGCTATTTCTTCTGTGCTCACTCAGCTGGGCTATTTACAAGAATCCATGCAAAATCTGAGGCATGAACTGCACACCGTTAAAGACAGAACCGGGCAACTTGAGAAACGAGTCAGAGTTATGGAGGGTACTGTGTCTAAGTCAGCGCAGCATCATAATGAACTTAAAAGAGATATGGTTGCTGTGTGGGCCAAAACTGATGACCTAGAGAACAGGTCTAGACGGAACAACGTCCGCATTGTTGGCATGCCTGAACGTTATGAAGGCAAAAATCCTACTGTTTTTATCAAAGCCTGGATTAAGGAGAAAATAGGAACTGATAATAATCTAACTCATTTATATGCTGTGGAACGTGCTCACAGGGTTCCTACCCGCCCTCCTCCTCCTGGTTACCAACCGAGGCCTGTCTTGGCTAAAATTCTCCACTATAGGGACAGGGATAATATCCTTAGATACTCAAGGGAACATCCTGACCTTTCTATTGATGGCTCCAGAGTTTCTTTTTACCCTGACTTCTCGCCAGAAGTCCAAAGAATGAGAGCTAAATTTATGGACATCAAAAAACGTCTAAGGGCCATAGGTATCCGATATCCTATGATATTCCCGGCCAAGCTGCGGGTCGACGCCCGGAACAAAATTCACTTTTTTCTGGATGCTAAAGATGCTATGGACTGGCTGGATCTGAATGAACAGCAGTTGAGGAAGGATGAGGAAGACCGGGAATGCGGCTGATGATGTATTTGCTACTTTGGACACTTCTGCGCTGTCTGGTGTCTTGACTTTCGGTTCTGTTGCAGGAAACTGCTCGACATGTTGTCGTTTTGCTATAGATGGTTGCCATGTGCTGTGGGGACTCATCCTGTTATGTGTGGGCAGCAGTTAGGAAGTGAAACGCCCGTTGACTGATGTGGAAGGGAATAACATCGCCCTTGTTTGAAATACCCTTGGCACTGCCGGGGGACATGTTGGGGAGAGTTCTGGGGGGAGAGGGGGGGTTCTAGGGGTTTGTCGGGTCCTATGTAACTTTTGTGCACAACAATGTAAGCTCTACTATGACACGGTGGATATTGGCACCGACTGTATATCGACTTGAGAATGGGTGACGTTAAAATACTTAGCTGGAATATTAGAGGGCTAAAGTCCCCAGTAAAAAGACAGGCCATATTTTCCTTTATAATGGATCAGAAGCCAACTGTTGTATGCTTACAAGAGACGCATCTTACTCCTGAGACACTTGGTATATTAAATAAGAGGTGGATACAACATGGGTATCATTCCACGTACTCTCAATACTCCCGGGGAGTTAGCATACTGGTCTGTTCAGGTGCCCACTTTACATGCAATCAGGTGGTGGTGGACACGGAGGGGCAATTCGTCTTTCTATTCTGCAAACTCTTTGCTGAGATAATGATACTCATTTCTATATACATCCCCCCGCCTTATAGCAGCAAAGTTATATATAAAATTCATACCATGTTGAGGGACTTTCCGGGGGTCCCTTATGTGTTGGTGGGGGACTTTAATAATGTTTTGGACTCCCACTAGGATAGAGGGAATCATGCACCCCTGAAACCGGGAGGTAATCGTATGCCTTTCGGAGTTTTGTTACATGAGCTAGCCCTGACTGACTTATGGAGAAGTCGTAATCCTGATGTCTACCAATATTCATGCTTCTCCTCTAGCTTTGTCTCAGTGTCACGCATTGATTTGGCTATGGGTGATGATTTGATGCTGAGAAAAATTTTAGACGTTAATTATTTGCCGAGAACAGTGTCGGATCACTCGCCCATGTCCATTACAATCAAGGGGGGGGATAATAGATTGAAAACTAAACCGTTATGGCGACTTAATCCGTTTTGGCTGCAGCTAGTGGATAAGAATGATAGCTTTAGCTTTGAGATACAGGAACATCTCAGGTTTAATTTGGGTTCAGCATCTAGTTTGACTGTTTGGGAGACTCTGAAGGCATACCTGCGGGGCATGTATATACGTGAGATTTCAAAGCTTAAATCTAATTCCAGAGCAGAATCTCAGATTATACTTCATGAGCTGGAGGATGCGGAAAAGGCTCTCTCCATGCGATTCACTCTTGCCAGTCAGAAAAGGATAAAAGAGGCACAGTTGAAGGTGACTAAAATGACGCTAGAAACTGCGAAACGAAAACGTATGTTTCAGTCAGTTCAATATTTTGAAAATGCGGAGAGTGTTGGTCATTTGCTCTCGGTTATAACTTCAGCACAGGGGGGGTCCTCATTTATAGCCGGCCTTCGGGATGTGGGTGGGCAACTTTTCAATGACACACCGTGTATTTTGAGAATTTTGGAGACTTTTTATACCGAGTTATACTCCTCACACACCAGGGCCTCGACTGAAGACCTTGACAACTTTTTGGGGCCCGCTAAACTCCCACGTCTGACTGACGAGGCGAGACGTATGCTTGATGAGCCGCTGGACTTGGGGGAGCTTGAAGAGGCTTTGGGATCTATGTCCAATGGTAAGGCGCCGGGGGTGGGTGGCTTACCGGTTGAGGTGTACAAAAAGTATAAATCTGTACTACTCCCTACCTTGCTGGCTGTATTCAATGATAGTCTCAGTTCTGGAGCTCTCCCATCTTCTATGCGGGAAGCTATTATTACTGTGCTGCCAAAAAAGGACAAAGACCCGACACTCCCGGCGTCATATAGACCCATTTCCCTCCTGACGGTGGACATTAAGCTCCTGGCGAAGGTTTTGGCCACTCGACTTTCGAAGGTGGTGGAATCGTTAGTACATTCGGATCAGACGGGTTTCATGCCTCGTAAGTCTACGGCCATAAATATTAGGCGACTATATTTGAACATGCAGGTGAGGGCGGATAAAGCGGGGGGGAGGGTGGTCCTGTCTCTGGATGCCGCCAAGGCATTTGACAGTGTAGAGTGGACCTACCTCTGGGCTACACTTCGCTGTATGGGGTTTGGTCCGGGTTTTATTAGCTGGATCAGGCTCCTATATTCCGAACCAAAAGCATGAATACAAGCAAATGGATTACTTTCTGACCCTTTTCCTCTTTATAGAGGTACGAGGCAGGGCTGCCCTCTGTCCCCGCTACTCTTTGCTTTAGCGATAGAGCCTCTGGCCTCCAGAATAAGATATGATAAGGGCATCGAGGGGTTCAGATTAGGAGGTCAGGAGGAGAAGGTAGCACTCTATGCTGATGACTTGCTTATGTTCTTGGCTGACCCTGATAGATCATTACATAATGTGATGCTGCTCCTTAACTCTTTTGGCGCTGTCTCAGGACTAGTTATTAACTGGGAAAAATCTGCGATTCTCCCTTTAGATCCGATCCCAATCAACGTCACACAGGTGACGGTTGTAACGACTTTCAAATATTTGGGTATTATGATATCTAATAAACTAATGGATTTTGAATATTTGAATCTCTCGCCACTGATGGCCAGGATTAAGGGAAAGGTTAAGGCCTGGGCTAAGTTGCATCTTTCTGTGGTGGGGAGAGTGAACTTACTGAAAATAGTGATCATGCCGCAGCTTCTGTATGTTCTTCACAACTCCCCAGTCTGGCTCCCTCAAAATAGGTTTTACAAAATTAATGCGATATTTAGAGAACTTATTTGGTTAAAAAAGGGTGCAAGGATCAAATTGGAACATTTACAAAAATCTAAAGAGGAGGGGGGGCTGGCGCTGCCCAATCCATGGCTCTACTTTCTCTCCTCTCAATGTCAGCACATGGCGGGGGGAATGGAGGGCTTCCCAGCGGAGACAGCAGGGGGCCAGTTGATTTTCCGGTTTCTTGTGGGTCAGGGGTTGCTGTTATCCAACTTAGAGGCGGGCAGATTTAGACCTTGGGCGTCTAGATATCCTACGGTCCTTCTCATGATTAAAGTGTGGGATAAAATTAAACAGTTAAGAGGAATCACGGGTTTCACAAAATACTCCCCTATTTGGGATAACCTGTATTTGCCGCAAATTAGGTCGCTTAAAGGTTTTGCGCAATGGAGGCGAATAGGTATCTGGTGGCTGTCGCAATTAGTGGAGGATGGGGTTTTTAAGTCCTTTGACACACTGAGACGGGATTTTCCGCTCCAACACTCTATGTTCTTCCAGTATCTGCAGTTGAGGCATGCCTACACAGTGCAGGACCAAATGAATAGCATATCTATACACCAGGATGCTATTGTCAGCAGGCTCGGGCTGCAGGCATCCACTAGGGGTTTAATCTCGTTTGTGTACAGTGGACTTCTTTCAATGGTTTTGGTGAAGCATCCGATAGGAGCGCTGGCGAAGTGGGAGCAACAGTTGGGCGCCATTTCAGGGGATCAATGGGAATCTATTCTGCAGATGGTCCCCAGGCTGTCTCTTAGTGAACCCAATCGTTTGTCCCAATTGTATATTCTTTATAGAGTTTATAGAACCCCTAAATGGTTATTTGATATGGGGATGAGGAGGGATTCGCAGTGCCCTAAATGTACGCTCGAGAATGCTGATATCTTGCATATGTTGTGGACATGCCCCTGCCTGCAGGTATTTTGGATTCTGGTCCTTAATTTGATCCATGTGACTACAGGACAGGATATCCCGAGAGATCCCGTTGTCTGTGTCTTGGGTTATGTGGAGGATGTGGGTGGAGATGAATACCTTCAAACCGCAGTTGCCAAAATGCTTTATGCTGCTAGGAAGCTGATAGCATACCATTGGATTTCAGATAAGGTGCCATCTCGGACAGAATACATCAATAAATTAAACTATATACTCTATAGAGAAAAAGCCATATACCTTAAGAGGGGGCGACCGAATACTTTTGAGCAAATTTGGGCTGGTTGGCTGGACCTATTCGTCTAATAGCTGATTTTGGTCGACATTGTTATCCACTGTGTCTATGTGCATGTATTTTATATTTTCATAAGATTTGTGCTTTTTGTGTAGAATTTTCTTATTTCTTTTGTGGACCGGGCGGGGGTGTTGGGGGGGGGGGGGAGGGTGGGATGGATGGTGATACAGTTGTTTTTCACTTGTTAGTTTTTATTCACATTTTCATTATAACAATCTGATTAAAAAAAAAAAGTTCAACTGTGACTTTGTGGTGTTTCAAGGAACCTGGGAGCCAGAAGCTGGAGTAACAGAGGTAACCAACTGTATAGCAGTACCGGGGGGGGGGGGGGGCGAGAAGCAAATCTGCGAAACGCGAGTTGGGGTCTTCCTTCCCATGTCTCTCCACTAGGTTGTTTTTTTTTTCACTATCATTTATATTTTGTTGATATGTATATCTTTTTGTTGCTATCATGCATGTTTGCTATGGGGCTTTATGAGCAATAAATTGGATCCTGACATGGCTCTTTCCTTTATAGGATACTATTTAACTATCTGTAGGTCGGATTTGACCACCTTTCTGCACTTGCACTTTATATAAGTTTTTTTTGTATGAAGTATTTTTAAATGAAAGAAAGAGGTTTAATATGGATCCTATTTATATAATAGTCTGATATTAAAATTCTTTTGCATAAAGTGATTATTGATTTTTGATAGATTTTTGGATATATTTGTTTATTTATATAACAACCGACCCGGACGTGGCACTTAGGTGTCGCTATAGTTTCTATCTCCCTTTGTTTTATCATCATGGAATTTTTTATCTTGTAATTGTTTATTTATTTGTTAATAAAATTGGATATATTCATTTTTTCTAATACTTGCTCTTATGTCCATTTTTTGGGGGGGTAATTATCAATATATGGATGAGCTTTTTTTTATTAGCCTAATTTTGGGAATACCATTGTCAAGTCAATTTATATATGTCAAATAGATTCTTAGTATATATCCCACATGTAGAACCAAACAGGAATATCAATATTCAGCTATTGTATTCCGTTTGCACAGTGCACAGTATAGTAAATAAAGGAATATTCAAATATTGTGGCATGTATGTGCAGGTATCACAATTTAGAATGTACAATATACAGAGTAACACTCATTAATTGCTATAGGACCATGTGCATTTAGTCATATAATAAGACACAAATAGTGCCATTAAAGTGCCTAGTGCACAAGTTCAGAATCCAAAAGATAAAGTGCATAGTGCATATCATAGATTTGATTGAGTATACATATATGTACATAGTCACTTGACTACAGATCATTAAGAGCACTATGTGG
Source organism: Dendrobates tinctorius (assembly GCF_039654945.1). Taxonomy (NCBI): domain Eukaryota; kingdom Metazoa; phylum Chordata; class Amphibia; order Anura; family Dendrobatidae; genus Dendrobates; species Dendrobates tinctorius. Next base: position 9,441,338 of record NW_027361907.1, on the reverse strand, counting down.
ACATATTATATGCTGTTTACTTGTTATTATAATAGCATATAATACCATGAGTTGAAATTACCTGGGTACATATGTAAGTGGTACTGTAGTGCTGGTACTTGCTGCGTCTCTTGCCGGACCCACTTTTCGCTGATATGCTTCCGAAGACGCACTAGGCACTCCTTGTTTTTACTCTTTATTTGAACTCTTGATTATTATCTGGTGTCAGTGGTTTGTCATGTATATTTTTGCAAACTGCAGTCTAGCAGTAAAGTGTCAGCAGTGGGGTCTCCTGCCATAGCTTTTCATTTAATTTAAGTGTCGAGGGATAGTTCGCGCTGACACTGATGCACACTGAGCCTGCACGAGAGGTGGAATTTCTTTGGAACTAGCTTGGGGCTGCTTATCCACCATTCAGGCTATCCTGCGTTACAACTTTTCATCAATTTTTCTCTGCCTTCCACGTCCAAGGAGATTAGCTCCAGTGCCATGGGCTGTAAACTTCTTGATTATTTTGCACACCATGGACACAGGAACATCAAGATCTCTGGAGATGGACTTTTGAAGCGATGGCCGGGGAACCACCACGGTGCTGAGAGACTACGGTTTACAAGATGAGGTGCAAACAACAAAGATTAAATTTATTGGAAGGCAAGGAATAAAGTGGATAAAGAAGGTGCAAACAGGGGTATGCAGTGGCAAAAGATAATTTACAAGAGTTTGCATTCTTTAGCTGGGCCGTCAAATAGCACGGAGCTCCAACTATTACAGGATCAATATATTTCACACAGGCAAATCCAAACAATGTACAAAGAATGATGCTACTCTACATATAACCTCCCTGGCCTCTAATAAACAGGCCACACAGCTGCCGTGTTCTGTCTGTTGAAGCATACACTAGGCCCTGACATGTGCACAAACGGGAACAAACTCACGGTAACGTTGGGGACTTAGGTCCAGTTACGGAGGCCACCAATAGTCCGGTACGGTGGTGCACCCAGCTGTCTGGTAGATCCATGAAACATGGTCTTCTCCTAGCTTCAGGGTCCTGGAGGTTCTCCTGGAAACTGTAAATCCCTTTCTCGATCTCTTCGTGGCTTCTCAAAATAGCACAGGACAGTCACCTTTGCTACACCCGAAGGGTCTGTTCAATTTCACAAGTCCAATGCATCCCAGGCTGTGAGACATTTTTCACAGATACAAGCACAGCCGTTCTCAGCAGTAGCTTCCTTCTCTGTCTCTCACAGGCTCAACTCCTCCCCTCTTCAGTCTTGGGCAGTTCATAACACAGTCCTTTGCAGGAGGAGCAGGACATTCCATCACACCAAACAAGGGGGTGCTGTCTCTTAAAGTGGCAGCGCGCCTCTTACTGTCCATAACAGCACCACCCCGCTTACAATTGTAACCTTGAAATTGTTGGTATTTTTCCACAATTTGGGATCTCAAGTCCTCAGTTCTCTTCTCTTTCTGGTCTCCATGCTTAGTGTGGCACACACATATACACAAAGCAAAGACTGTATCAACTTCTCCCCTTTTATCTGGTTTCAGGTTTGATTTTTTATATTGCCCACATCTGTTGCTTGTTACTTGCCACAGTTGAGTTTGAATGAGCATCACATGTTTGAAACAAAGTTGGTTACCGACAATTTTGTCCAGCCCATATTTGGGGTTTTGTGTAAAGCTATGTTCAATTTACCTTTTTTCTCTGTTTTTCTGTGTTGTTCCAATACACACAAAGGAAATAAACATGTGTATTACAAATCATGTGATATTGCAATAATTTTCAGAGAGAAATGCTTCATTTTCTGGAAAAATTTCAAGGGTGTTATTACTTTTGGTTATGACTGTATATTGTGGTCTACATGTCTATATCACCTGCTAATGCTTCATTCTAAGAGATATACAGGTGTCTAACAATTGTAGGGTGAAGGTGTTATATCATATTGTAGAAATGGGGAACACGACTTACCGTATATACTCGCATATAAGCCGAGTTTTTTCAGCACATTTTTTGTGCTGAAAACGTCCCCCTCGGCTTATACACGAGTCATTGTTCCAAAGCCAGCGGGGATGGGGAGCGGCGGAGCAGCGGGTCATAGGAGCCAGGAGCTGGCTGCTGGGGCTGTAACTGTGCCCGCTGCTAAATAGAAATGAATATTCATTGCACCGGCAATCTCTTATAGCACACACAGTTACAGCTGCAGCCACCGGCTTCTAGCAGCTGTAAAAAAAAAACAAAAAACTTCCTACTTACCTTCCCGGCATGCCCTCGCAGCATCTTGTTCTGGCTTCCAGCAGCTCCTGCAGCCGAGCAATCATGTGTCCCCTATAGGCATGGAGAGAGGTGAATATTCATTACCTTAATGAGCGGGGACATGTGATCACTCAGCCGCAGGAGCTGCTGGAAGGCGGAGCAAGTTGCTGTGAGGACGCGCAGGGAAGGTAAGTATTTTTTTATGCTTTTCTCATGGGAGGCCATGCATACAAGGATAGGGATGAGGAACCATACATACAAGGATAGGGATGAGGAGCCATGCAAACCAGCACAGAGATGAGCCATGCAGACAAGGACGGGAAAAGGAGCCATGCATACAATGATAAGGATGAGGAGCCATGCATACAAGGATAGGGATGAGGAACCATGCATACCAGGATGGGGATGTGGGGAAATGCATACCCAGCTTATAATCGAGTCAATACATTTTCCCAGTTTTTCGTGGCAAAGTTAGGTGCCTCGGCTTATACTCGGGTCAGCTTATACGGGAGTATATATGGTATATTATTACTTACTTGTGATATCATTATCATCTGATATACAATGTGTACTAGCAAGAAGACAGATCACTAGCTTTAGCATTTAAACTTTATTAATATTGTACATACATCAGTATTACTGAATTGCCAGGATAATGAGAAAGATAACAATGATACATGCATATAAGTACTGAGAAACCACCATATTCCACAATCTGACATCATCACAATATCTATCACAGATTATACCTTGCTGCCTCACTACTGTATTAGATTTGCAACGAATTTTAGTATAAGAATTTTTGGGCTCATAATTAGTATCTGTGTAATAGGTACTTTCCATTACATATGTAAAGACTTACTAAACCTTGCTAATATATATATACAGTATATATATATATATATATATATATATATATATATACACACATATATTTGTTTAGGTCCTTGAATACAACGCAGAGCAGTGAATGTTCAAGTCCTGAGACTACACTGACAGAGCATATGCACAGAGGAACGTATGAATTCAGTAGACAGTCTATAGAAGTTTACTAAAGTTTTATCAAAGTTGTGCTACTCATTAAACTGTAAAGTACTGTAATCATTAAAATAGCTATAAACATATTTTAACTTTGCTTTTTGCAAGTCTGAACTTTCAAAGGACCTTTTGCGAATTTGTAACATCTTAAAATGTTATTTTATGGAGTATATTGGAAAAAGCTTCAATGGAGTCGAGTCGTTAGATGGGGTTTTCCTGAAATTACTGATGTTTTTTTAATACCCCTTTAAGCCATTTATTTAATCTGGAAACTTTTGTGTACACCCCATATTTTCCTTGTTGTGCACAACCTTCTCCCCAGCTAACAATCCCAGTTACAAAATACGTGTCCTTGTAAGGGGTGACATGGGGACCACCGCTGTCTCCTTGACATGCATCTTTCACATCTTTGTCATAGCCAGCACAAAACATATTTTCTGTAATGGCGAACCTACTGGATTCTTTGCATGTTTGCCTAGTAACATAGGGTACATTAAGCTTCTGAAGCTTTGTAGCCTGAGCTCCTCGCTCATGAAGACGTCCAAAGCCGCTCACCATTGCTTGCCTCTCATTCATCAGGACTTCTTCAGCAAAATCAGGATCAGGGAGGCATGCCGGAATGATGTTATCAGTGAAGTTAATGGCCTCTTTCAGCTTTACCACAGCTATATCAAAGTCATAGGTCAACCGGACGAATTTAGGGTGTGTAATGATCTTGTCCACCTTATGTATTGATTCAGCACCATCCTTCTTAAGTGTATTCATCTCTCCTGTAAAATTATACAAAATCCAGTTAGTATTGCCTGGTTGTAATACAAAGTAGAGTGTCCATCTGTTGTGTGTGGTATCACCGCTCAGTCCCATTCACATAAATGTCTTTGTAATCCGCTGAATCCCTTTAAATTTCAATGTATTCCCCAAAACACTCACCGACAATAACTTTGAAGTACTTTGTCTGATTCATGCAGTGAGCTGCTGTTAGGATAAACTGCTTGGACAGGATCGTTCCTCCACAGAATGGTTCATTATCTTCACTTAATAAAACAGCCTGCATTGATTTACCAGAATATATGTTAGATGTTTATGGGTTATAGAAATGATTATTAGTTTTGTTTTTTTTCATTTTTTTTTTTTATCCAAAGCGATTGTCCTAACCTTAATGTATATTAGACATATCATAGAAATCCCTCAGACCTATTGACTGAGAACCCTTAACGGTTATCCAATGTTAGGAAAAAATTCTAAGACATTAAAGAATCTCTCCCATCAAAGTTTATATCCTCTTAATATATTGCATCATATTATATGACACTGTGTACTTACAATTGCTCATTTTGCCCTTCTACCCAGCTAATTATTCTCTTTTCCAAGAGGTCTTTGACATCACGTGAATAAAAACTGACTATCTGTATCCTTCTAAGCTCTATGTAGAAACAGGTGGTCAGTTTTCCCTGCATGACTCATGAGTCACTGCAAAAATCCCTGGGGTGGGGAGGAGGGAGCTGCTGGGTCAGGAATTCAATAGGAAAATGATTTCTGCAGGGACAAGAGAGCTCCTGTTTCTACATTGAGCAGAGAAAAGAGATGAATTAACTTTGTAGAAAGGCAAAATGAGCAATTATAAGAACACTGTGCTATATAATATGATGAATAAAATATATTAAGAGAAAAAAAGCTTTGATGGGAGGAGTGCTTCTTTAATTATTAAAAAAAAGGTAACAAACAGAGGGATAGTCACTGGTGGATCCATAGCAGGCTGTTCCAGTGGTTTGTGTCATCTCCAGAATCAAATACCTTGCTGTCTGTGATTGACTACAGTAGTGAAATGTTTCTCTGATGACCTGTTATTCCCGTCAATTGACCGCTGAAGTCAATCATAGGCTTCAATGTTCTTGTGACATCCGTGTGGATCCATAGTCGATTAGCGATTGCTGCAGCTAATGGTGGGTGACTACAGGTGAGTATCCACACATCTATTAAATAATCGTCTAATTCTGTTTGTCTGTCTGTAACGGAAATCCCGCGTCACTGATTGGTCGCACCCGGCCGGCCACGACCAAGCAGTTACAGGTGCAGTCCGGCTGCGAATTGGCATGGAATTTGAACTACTCACACTACCGTCGGGAGATCGGCGGCGCTAGCCGCTGATCTCCAGATGGTTGCCGCGGGTCATCTCCTGCACGGATTTGACGCAATCAGTGATATTGGCGTGGAATTTAAAGGGGATCTGTCACCCTACCCCTGCACACTGCAGTACTTTACTCTGCCCTCAACAGGGCAGATAAAGTACGCATGTGCAGGAGCCGAGGGAGAAGCAAGGAGGATGACATCATCGTATGAAGATGGGAGGCGCCAGACAGGACTGTGACACCCACCGCACCCGCCCCCCGGTGAGTATAATCTAACGTGTTTTTCTTATTTTTCAGGTTTCATCGGGGGCTAATCTACAGCATTACAGAATGCTGTAGATAAGCCCCTGATAGCGGTGGCCCCAGCTTATGGGGCAAAAATGGGGTGTCAGATTCCCTTTAAATAAACTGCATACATTTTCTTGAATACCCGATGCGATAGAATCGGGCCACCATCTAGTTTAATTATATGCTGATTAAAGCTCTGCACAGGACTCCAAAGGTTGTGTACACATTGTTAAGGGGAATCTGTCATCAGTTTTTTTCTACTCCATCTGAGAGTAGCATGATGTAGAGACCCTGAATGCAGAGATGTATTACTTAATTTTCTGATTGCTGCAGTTTTGATTTTGATTAAATGACTGTTTTATCTCCTGCATATCTCCGAGTTCTCTGAATGCTGAGCTCCGTATAATCCCACCAACACCACTGAGTGACAGCTTTCTGTGTACACTATGCATAGGCAGAAAACTGCTAATGGTTTTGGTGGAGCTATACAGAGCTCATGAGTTTGGAGGACTACAGGGCAGCAGCTTTATTAGTCCTCTAGTGAAAATCTCTTGCTGATAAAACAGTGATTTTAACAGAACTACCACAAGCAGCAAAATAAAAGACATATTGCTGGAATCAGGGTCTATGCCTCTACATTATGGTGCTCTCAACTCAGATTAGGTAGTAAAACCTGGTGACATATTGCTTTAAATAGTTGTGTTGCATAAATATTTATTTAATCTGTTTCACATTGCTTATCACTAACCTGCCATGGGCATTCCCCAAATGTGCAGTCTTTTCCACCTACAATTCTCTCATTTGGGTTATCAAATGTCTCTGATTCATGCAAAGACAGTTCAGGAAGGACATCTTCATTGGGTGGTACCGAGTCAGGTTGGACATCTTCTTTGGGCGATGCAGAGTCAGGTTGGACATCTACCTTGGGTGGTACATATTCAGGTTGAACATTTTCCTTTGATGGTGCAAAGTCAGGTTGGACATTTTCATTGAGTGGTGCAGAGTCACTAGGACTGCTAGTAGGGATGCTAATCTTAGAACGATCTATATAGTTTTTGCGATTTTCTTTTTCTTCAGGTGCTGACCTCTTAGCTCTGAAGGCAGTTCTCTTGCCGCAGGGATATGGTTCTGTAACACGCAGTCAAGGTTTATAAAATTAAAGAAATGCACAAATGGGAATATTCACTGAATTTCACGTCACAGTTATTCTAGTAGTTCACAGCTAGAGCAGGAGAGAATACATTTACACATAATGTATTTTTATGTGCTTTTAATAGTGGCTATAAGGGTTGCCTCTGTTAGGACATATTGAGCTACAAAATAAACGGTTGTCAGAAGGGAGCATCGAGATAGAATTCATTGAAATAATGGATACATTGGAAACATATTAATTCCAACTGGGGCCCTGTAATACAGATATACAATTTTGGTACTTTTGTTCTGCTACAAAGCATCTAAAATAAGAAATGCAGAAACCTTGCAATTCATTTTTCTAAAAATATAAAATACAGTTTTCTATATACTGTGCCAATAAAGCTTTATGTAAATTCATGGCTATAAATTACAAGTAAATAGTTTATTACTTTACTCCTCTTTATTTCCTTGATTCTAAGAGCAAAATAGGAGGCAAAGGGAAAGGAATGGTACATACAGTTGTGGCCAAAAGTATTGACACCCCTGCAATTTTCAGATAATACTCAGTTTCTTCCTGAAAATGATTGTAAACACAAAATCCTTGGTATTATTATCTTCATTTAATTTGTCTTAAATGAAAAAACACAAAAGAGAATGAAGCAAAATAACTGCGACCAACCGCTTCCGGTAACCATCAATGAGTTTCTTACAATGCTCAACTGGAATTTTAGACCATTCTTCTTTGGCAAACTGCTCCAGGTCCCTGATATTAGAAGGGTGCCTTCTCCAAACTGCCATTTTTAGATCTCTCCACAGGTGTTCTATGGGATTCAGGTCTGGACTCATTGCTGGCCACCTTAGAAGTCTCCAGTGCTTTCTCTCAAACCATTTTCTTGTGCTTTATCAAGTGTGTTTTGGGTCATTGTCTGTTATGAATGAGTCACCGAAGGAGGAAAAAACAAAAATACAAGCTAAGTCCAGAAAACCGGAGAGGTTGGTAGCTATCGGATTGCAGACCCCTGATCCTATCCACAACAACTAACAGTAGCCGTGGGGGGTTCCTACGATGCCCTAGACCCCTCGATCACAGCCGGAGAACTAAATAGGCCTAAAGAAAGAAAGAGGAAATCTAAACTGCCCCAGAGCAGACCCCAAAGCAAAAGGCAGCCCCCAACAAATAATGACGGTGAAGCAAGATGAAAACACTAACACAGATAGAAAGATAGGTTGAGCAAACGATGGGGCCCAAGCTAACTAATAAGGACAGGATAGAAAAGCTGCTGTCTGCAATCCGTAAAAACCCTACCAAAAAAGTCCCAACCGTCTGATAGGATAAACAGGCCCTGAAGTCACTAGGACTTCAAAAAGACTATATCAGCACTCAGGTAAATTCTGAAGACAGAGCAAAGAGACAAACTGATCAGAGACAAAAATGGAACTAAGCACACCCTCGACCGGGGATGGCTGAACACCAAAAAACAAGGTAAACAAAACAGAAGTAATAAGTTCAATAGCAGAGCAAAAACTTATCTTTGGGAAGCAGGAATCAGACTGGTCTCCAAGAATCCAGCAGAGAAATCACCAGCGATTCAGAAGGGCGTCGGCTGCATTATATCCAGTCAGAATTTCCTGTTACCCAGTCATCATCTACCAGATCAGGTGTTTGGTAACCAGCCTCACTACCTTCCTTCACCAGAAGAGTGAGTTCATCAGACATTGACGGTGAAGGGGAAAATGAACTCACAACAATTGTCCTGCTGGAAGACCCATGACCTCTGAGGGAGACCCAGCTTTCTCACACTGGGCCCTACATTATGCTGCAAAATTTGTTGGTAGTCTTCAGACTTCATAATGCCATGCACACGGTCAAGCAGTCCAGTGCCAGAGGCAGCAAAGCAACCCCAAAACATCAGGGAACCTCTGCCATGTTTGACTGTAGGGACCGTGTTCTTTTCTTTGAATGCCTCTTTTTTTCTCCTGTAAACTCTATGTTGATGCCTTTGCCCAAAAAGCTCTACTTTTGTCTCATCTGACTAGAGAACATTCTTCCGAAACGTTTTAGGCTTTTTCAGGTAAGTTTTGGCAAACTCCAGCCTGGCTTTTTTATGTCTCGGGGTAAGAAGTGGGGTCTTCCAGGGTCTCCTACCATACAGTCCCTTTTCATTCAGACGCCGACGGATAGTACGGGTTGACACTGTTGTACCCTCGGACTGCAGGGCAGCTTGAACTTGTTTGGATGTTAGTCGAGGTTCTTTATCCAACATCCACACAATCTTGCGTTGAAATCTCTTGTCAATTTTTCTTTTCCATCCACATCTAGGGAGGTTAGCCACAGTGCCATGGGCTTTAAACTTCTTGATGACACTGCGCACGCTAGACACAGGAACATTCAGGGGTTTGGAGATGGACTTGTAGCCTTGAGATTGCTTATGCTTCCTTACAATTTGGTTTCTCAAGTCCTCAGACAGTTCTTTGGTCTTCTTTCTTTTCTCCATGCTCAATGTGGTACACACAAGGACACAGGACAGAGGTTGAGTCAACTTTAATCCATGTCAACTGGCTGCAAGTGTGATTTAGTTATTGCAAACACCTGTTAGGTGCCACAGGTAAGGTACAGGTGCTGTTAATTACACAAATTAGAGAAGCATCACATGATTTTTCGAACAGTGCAAATACTTTTGTCCACCCTCTTTTTTATGTTTGGTGTGGAATTATATCCAATTTGGCTTTAGGACAATTCTTTTTGTGTTTTTTTCATTTAAGAAAAATTAAATGAAGATAATAATACCAAAGAATTTGTGTTTGCAATCATTTTCAGGAAGAAACTGAGTATTATCTGACAAAATTGCAGGGGTGTGAATACTTTTGGCCACAACTGTAAGTACAGATTATGTATGTTCATGGTCAAATACATGAGGGTGAATCATAGGTGCAACAAATCCTTAAAGAAGTTGTCCACTACTTGGACAACTCCCTCTCATACCCCGCACTTGGCCCCAATAAAATAAAAAAGCTTAGACTCACCTCCTGTGCTGGCGCTGTTCCAGCAGTGTTGGCACAGGCTGTCGTGAGGTTGTTATGACACGTGAGCCAGGCGGCCAATCAGCACTGGCCTCACTGGCCCCGCCTTCTGTCAAATTGAACATGAAGAGTAAGTCTTAGATCAGCTGCAGCCCAGACTTCCACTTTATGTACAATTCAACAGGAGGCGGGGACAGTGATGCTATCGCTGATTGGGCGCCAGGCCCCTGGGATCGTGAGTGCTGACATCGCCGGAATGGTGGCGGTACGGGAGATGAATACAAGCTTTTTTGTTTCATTGGCGTCAAGACTGTGGTATGAGAAAGGGTTGGTTGTCCTAGTAGCGCATAACCCCTTTAATCCTTTTATCTTGGTATTAAATATTAGTAACAAATGCAGCAATTCATCCTCCGAAGCCCAGAATATAGCCACTGCCATGAACACTGAATGGTTAAAGTGGTTTACCCATGAGCAAAGTAGATTTTAATCAATAGATCTTGGAATAATAATTTCCAAAATTAGATGTGTTTAAATAAAATATTCCTGTGCTGATAATCTTATAAATGTGCCCCTGCTGTGTACTGTGTAATGGCCATGTCTGACCGTACAGGGACATGGTCTGATCATACCACATCTCCTGTGTGGGGGGGGAAGCAAAAGAAAGTATACTAACATTACAACTGGGATCACAGCTGATTCTTTCTGTCAGGCAAAACATTTCCCTGATTGTTTTAAAGCAATATTATCTCAAAGAAAGAATCAGCTGTGAAACCTGCTGAAAAGTCTTTATACTCTGTTGCATTCTCCCCTTCACATGAGAAGTGGTATGATCAGACCATGTCCCTGTATGGTCAGACACAGCCATTACACAGTACACAGCAGGGGCACATTTACAGTTGTGGCCAAAAGTATTGACACACCTGTATTTTTGTCAGATAATACTCAGTTTCTTCCTGAAAATGTTTGCAAACACAAATTCTTTGGTATTATCTTCATTTAATTTCTCTTAAATGAAAAACACAAAAGAGAATGAAGCAAAAAGCAAAACATTGATCATTTCACACAAAACTCCAAAAATGGGCCAGACAAAAGTATTGGCACCTCAGCCTAATACTTGGTTGCACAACCTTTAGCCAAAATAACTGCGACCAACCGCTTCCGGTAACCATCAATGAGTTTCTTACAATGCTCTGCTGGAATTTTAGACCATTCTTCTTTGGCAAACTGCTCCAGGTCCCTGACATTAGAAGGGTGCCTTCTCCAAACTGCCATTTTTAGATCTCTCCACAGGTGTTCTATGGGATTCAGGTCTGGACTCATTGCTGGCCACCTTAGAAGTCTCCAGTGCTTTCTGTCAAACCATTTTCTAGTGCTTTTTGAAGTGTATTTTGGATCATTGTCCTGCTGGAAGACCCATGACCTCTGAGGGAGACCCAGCTTTCTCACACTGGGCCCTACATTATGCTGCAAAAGAAGTAGGGTCTTCCGGGGTCTCCTACCATACAGTCCCTTTTCATTCAGACGCCGACGGATAGTACGGGCTGACACTGTTGTACCCTCGGACTGCAGGGCAGCTTGAACTTGTTTTGATGTTAGTTGAGGTTCTTTATCCAAAATCCGCACAATCTTGCGCTGAAATCTCTTGTCAATTTGTCTTTTCCGTCCACATCTAGGGAGGTTAGCCACAGTGCCATGGGCTTTAAACTTCTTGATGACACTGCGCACGCTAGACACAGGAACATTCAGGTCTTTGGAGATGGACTTGTAGCCTTGAGATTGCTTATGCTTCCTCACAATTTGGTTTCTCAAGTCCTCAGACAGTTCTTTGGTCTTCTTTCTTTTCTCCATGCTCAATGTGGTACACACAAGGACACAGGACAGAGGTTGAGTCAACTTTAATCCATGTCAACTGGCTGCAAGTGTGATTTAGTTATTGCCAACACCTGTTAGGTGCCACAGGTAAGTTACAGGTGCTATTAATTACACAAATTAGAGAAGCATCACATGATTTTTCTAACAGTGCCAATACTTTTGTCCACCCTCTTTATGTTTGGTGTGGAATTATATCCAATTTGGCTTTAGGACAATTCTTTTTGTGTTTTTTTCATTTAAGAAAAATTAAATGAAGATAATAATACCAAAGAATTTGTGTTTGCAATCATTTTCAGGAAGAAACTGAGTATTATCTGACAAAATTGCAGGGGTGTCAATACTTTTGGCCACAACTGTAAGTACAGATTATGTATGTTCATGGTCAAATACATGAGGGTGAATCATAGGTGCAACAAATCCTTAAAGAAGTTGTCCACTACTTGGACAACTCCCTCTCATACCCCGCACTTGGCCCCAATAAAATGAAAAATCTTAAACTCACCTCCTGTGCTGGCGCTGTTCCAGCAGTGTTGGCACAGGCTGTCGTGAGGTTGTTATGACACGTGAGCCAGGCGGCCAATCAGCACTGGCCTCACTGGCCCCGCCTTCTGTCAAATTGAACATGAAGAGTAAGTCTTAGATCAGCTTCAGCCCAGACTTCCACTTTATGTACAATTCAACAGGAGGCGGGGACAGTGATGCTATCGCTGATTGGGCGCCAGGCCCCTGGGATCGTGAGTGCTGACATCGCCGGAATGGTGGCGGTACGGGAGATGAATACAAGCTTTTTTGTTTCATTGGCGTCAAGACTGTGGTATGAGAAAGGGTTGGTTGTCCTAGTAGCGCATAACCCCTTTAATCCTTTTATCTTGGTATTAAATATTAGTAACAAATGCAGCAATTCATCCTCCGAAGCCCAGAATATAGCCACTGCCATGAACACTGAATGGTTAAAGTGGTTTACCCATGAGCAAAGTAGATTTTAATCAATAGATCTTGGAATAATAATTTCCAAAATTAGATGTGTTTAAATAAAATATTCCTGTGCTGATAATCTTATAAATGTGCCCCTGCTGTGTACTGTGTAATGGCCGTGTCTGACCGTACAGGGACATGGTCTGATCATACCACATCTCCTGTGTGGGGGGGAAGCAAAACAAAGTATACTAACATTACAACTGGGATCACAGCTGATTCTTTCTGTCAGGCAAAACATTTCCCTGATTGTTTTAAAGCAATATTATCTCAAAGAAAGCATCAGCTGTGAAACCTGCTGAAAAGTCTTTATACTCTGTTGCATTCTCCCCTTCACATGAGAAGTGGTATGATCAGACCATGTCCCTGTATGGTCAGACACAGCCATTACACAGTACACAGCAGGGGCACATTTACAGTTGTGGCCAAAAGTATTGACACACCTGTATTTTTGTCAGATAATACTCAGTTTCTTCCTGAAAATGTTTGCAAACACAAATTCTTTGGTATTATCTTCATTTAATTTCTCTTAAATGAAAAACACAAAAGAGAATGAAGCAAAAAGCAAAACATTGATCATTTCACACAAAACTCCAAAAATGGGCCAGACAAAAGTATTGGCACCTCAGCCTAATACTTGGTTGCACAACCTTTAGCCAAAATAACTGCGACCAACCGCTTCCGGTAACCATCAATGAGTTTCTTACAATGCTCTGCTGGAATTTTAGACCATTCTTCTTTGGCAAACTGCTCCAGGTCCCTGACATTAGAAGGGTGCCTTCTCCAAACTGCCATTTTTAGATCTCTCCACAGGTGTTCTATGGGATTCAGGTCTGGACTCATTGCTGGCCACCTTAGAAGTCTCCAGTGCTTTCTGTCAAACCATTTTCTAGTGCTTTTTGAAGTGTGTTTTGGATCATTGTCCTGCTGGAAGACCCATGACCTCTGAGGGAGACCCAGCTTTCTCACACTGGGCCCTACATTATGCTGCAAAAGAAGTAGGGTCTTCCGGGGTCTCCTACCATACAGTCCCTTTTCATTCAGACGCCGACGGATAGTACGGGCTGACACTGTTGTACCCTCGGACTGCAGGGCAGCTTGAACTTGTTTTGATGTTAGTTGAGGTTCTTTATCCAAAATCCGCACAATCTTGCGTTGAAATCTCTTGTCAATTTGTCTTTTCCGTCCACATCTAGGGAGGTTAGCCACAGTGCCATGGGCTTTAAACTTCTTGATGACACTGCGCACGCTAGACACAGGAACATTCAGGTCTTTGGAGATGGACTTGTAGCCTTGAGATTGCTTATGCTTCCTCACAATTTGGTTTCTCAAGTCCTCAGACAGTTCTTTGGTCTTCTTTCTTTTCTCCATGCTCAATGTGGTACACACAAGGGCACAGGACAGAGGTTGAGTCAACTTTAATCCATGTAAACTGGCTGCAAGTGTGATTTAGTTATTGCCAACACCTGTTAGGTGCCACAGGTAAGTTACAGGTGCTATTAATTACACAAATTAGAGAAGCATCACATGATTTTTCTAACAGTGCCAATACTTTTGTCCACCCTCTTTATGTTTGGTGTGGAATGATATCCAATTTGGCTTTAGGACAATTCTTTTTGTGTTTTTTAATTTAAGACAAATTAAATGAAGATAATACCACCAAAGAATTTGTGTTTGCAATCATTTTCAGGAAGAAACTGAGTATTATCTGACAGAATTGCAGGGGTGTCAATACTTTTGACCACAACTGTAGATGAGATCTAGCTCAAGACAGAGTAAAAAATTCCAGACTAAAATGCACCGATAAGCATGTAGCACCTACGCGTAGACGCACCAGTGACGTGTAGGTGCTACATGCTGATCGGTGCATTTTTTCCTGATGTTGTCACTATTTTAACGCACTTCAATAAAGTCTGGACTTTTTTACTCAGCTTTTTCCATCTTACTCCGTCTTCTTCTAAAACCTTACTCAATAATGTTCAGCAGGGTAACTGAAAGACCCTTTTTTCTTTCACCTGTAGCTACCATAAAAAAATTCTGTGTAAAAAGAGGAATCAGCCTTTTTTTCTAGAAACACCATTACATTTAATTTTGGAATAGGGTAAAGTTGCAGTACCAGACACAACCCAAAAACAATGGTGGTGCTGGTTCTAAAAATAAGCAGCCCATTTTTTTCTATTCCTATACAACCCCTTTAGGTTATAAAATGACTATTAACTTATTGAGGGTAGAATAAAGAAATGCATTTACAGTTCAAATTTAGAAAGTGAGTAAGACTGACATCTCTTACCACTTGAGACACAGGATTTTCCATCGTCGCCTAACTTATATCCAGTGGTACAAGAACAGACAACATCTCGGTTATCCACCTTGCAGTACTGCTCACAGCCGCCATTGTTCAGACTGCACCTCTTTATTACAACTGGAAACAAAATAAATGTAAGAGTGAACAATATTATTACCATTTCCGTATAGCTGCCCTCATCCAGGTATATATATGTTCTTGGGCAGCATAGCTGATCCATCGATTAGTGTAAAGCATGTTTGCTCAGATAGCCATGTTCCGCTTAACCCAATGACAACTTCCTTGCATTTAACCTTCTAGTCACAGAATGGCTACCAAGCAGTAGGACTCATGGGTCAGTCACGATTTTACAAGTGAGATTCAGAAATTTTCTTTATTAACTTGAAAAATGGTGTAAAAAAATCTAGATATGTACCGTAAATAATGTTTCCATAGTTCCACAAACGTATATTCATATATGCATAACGTATCCCTATTTTTCAGATTATAAGACGCACTTTTATCCTCCAAAAATGTGGAGGAAAATGGGGGGGTGTCTTATAGTCCGGATGTACCGATTCTAGCTGTGGTGGGGAGGTGGTGGAGAGGCATCGGCAGAGCAGCGGGTCACAGGAGGCTGGAGCCAGCGGCTGCTGCTAACTCCTGTGCCCGCTGCTAAAGAGAAATGAATAATCACTGCATTCCACGCCCATGGGCGTGGTCAGTTCAATGTAAAATCCACTTTGCCGTTCACATGATGCGTTGGAGTGTTTTTGTGATGAGATTTTGAAAAACAGCAGAAAAAAAAAATAAGTCATACGTATGTCATTTCCTTGAGGCATATTCC
The DNA here is from genome assembly GCF_039654945.1 of Dendrobates tinctorius. Taxonomy (NCBI): domain Eukaryota; kingdom Metazoa; phylum Chordata; class Amphibia; order Anura; family Dendrobatidae; genus Dendrobates; species Dendrobates tinctorius. The sequence goes on along the minus strand of NW_027361907.1, from coordinate 9,425,517 downwards.
TCTTGGTAAAAAAAAACCACTTCAAAAACGTCTTTAAGGGTATGGGCACATGTCGTTTTCAGGTAGGTACGCTCTGTAACTTGCCAGAAAAATCACTATATGAATTCTAAAAAGAATGAAAATATCCATTACTAGGTAAAAAAAGACTTGTTATACGTTCGGGCTTTTGAGCTCCTTTTAACTGTTTGAGGAGTCAAAAGCAATGAAAAGTGGTTAGAAGAAGTGACCTTACCACTCTTCAAGTGGCTTCTGCTTGGAAACCATCTACTATTGTATACACAATGTTAAAATAATTAAAATAAAAAAAAAAAAAAAAAAAGAGGCAGCATAGCCACTGCAAAAAGACTACATGACAGACATTCAAAAGTTATGTTTCAGGAAAAAACATTGACAACGCTTTTCAGAAGCAATTTTCTCTAGCAAAAGAATGTAGGTACGCCGGCATTTAAAACTTACTGTCTGCACATACCCTTAAACTGCTTCAGGAAACAATTTAGAGGAAAAAACAAAAGCCTCCAATTAAAAATAAAAAGGAGCGTTTCATTAAGTGGTTTCTCGTCAAATATTTTAACTTCCAAAAATCGCCGCATGAACACAATCTTAAAGTAGGCACATTATTATCACTGATGTAGACTAACAACAACTTTTTATTAATTAATATTATCAAATAATTGATTGTCAAATGCAAACTGTATAGAAACTTTAGTAAATAATTCTTATCCCAAAGAGTGACAAGTGTGGCAACAATGTAGCAGGAAATCAGCACATCATAATAGTACACGACAGGAATGAACTATGCTCATCCCACACTGTGATATAAGGTAAAGTGTAAAGTTCAATGATCCATACAACTTCCCATAAATTGGCAGGTGAATACGCTATGTGCAAAATTATTAAGCAAGTGAATACTTTGACGATTTCATCATTTTGATGCAGATTTTCCAATTCCAAGCTGTATAAACTTGAATGGTTATTGGATGAAGCAGATCAGTTGATGTGTAATTGTGTAATGAGGGAGGGTGTGACCTAAGGAAATCAATATCCTTTTGTAAAGTAGCGCTGTCATTCAAGTAGGGGATACTCGCTTAGCAGCCACAAAACCAGATCTGGCAGGGGTTTTCCATAAAACAATTATAGTCCATGCGGTTAATTAGGCATCATAAACCCACAGCAGTAACATAAATTTCATAGATAGAGCATAGCGTCCATGACAGAGTTCAGCTCTGTAATCCCTGTGGCCACACAGGTTATGCATACACAGGCTCTTCAGCCTCAGTTATCTCACCCATCAAGGTTCACTCATGGTTCCTTCACCATGTTGCAGATGTCCATTCCCTCCAGGGAATTACCAGGCACGTTCAGCCATTACACACAGCGTTCACTTGCTGTCAGAAGGCAGCCCCATCTCTCTCAGACGGGACCTTCCAAAACAGACCAACCAGGTCCCTGCATTCACCCCTTGTGACCTACCCTGGCCACCTTATATGGTCCATAGCCACGCCCACCGTGTCACATGGCTATGACCTCATCGCAGGTCCTTTACCACTCATATACACTTTACATTAGCATTCTTAAACACACCCCCTGGGTGGGTTTGTAGGCAACTGGTTCCGTCCATCTCCCCAGCTACCTGGAGACTTCTCCCTGACACATTGAAACAGCACCTCAGCAGTATCACTGCTGATCACACACATAAGTCTCCATCTCAAGGCCACCCACCTTGAGATACAAAACGGTCATTCAGGATTCTGCCATTCATCCTCTCTCCTAGGACATCCAGACAGAACCCCTAGCGGACACAGTGGTCACTACACCACAGAACTCCCCCCTCTGTTCAAACTTGTAGGGTTGAACACACAACATTACACCAGGATATCGAGACCGGGCACTCATTACACCTTGTCCCACAGGTCGAGAGAACCGTCTCCGTCCGTCATACGGCCTCATCTCTACGTTAGGCCTCCCCCGCCCCCAGCATTCAGAATACCGGTCGTTGTCTTTGACCCTCCAGTCACGGTCTGTCTGCGTCATCAGACACTGTTTAGTCATCACATGCCTCTCCTTGTCTGTTCCGTTCCCCGACCAGCTCCCCTGGTTGGTACGGTCATAAGTCTTAGTTAAGCCTACTGTCTGGCCTGAGTCTGACTCATTCAGCATCTCACAGGAACTACGATCTCTCAGCTGCGTCCTGCCAGTCGAACTACCACTTGCTGACATTCTTCGGGCATTTGCCATGTCATTTCTTGGAGGAACCGTTCAGGTCCTTACATCTTGGGTCGAAGGTGGCCGCCACCTGGTGTTCTGTACCTCTTTATTGATTCGCTGACGGTCCAGCCTCAACTGCTCAATCTCTTGCAGGTACCCCACTCGATACTCCAAGAGCAAGAGCCAACCACCATGATGGGAATCCTACCCTCTCCACTGGATACCTGGTCTTCATCATCAGGAGGGATCCTCACCCTCATCACACCGGAAATATTCACAAGGTCTTGCATTACCTTCCCGAATATTCCAATCATTCTCCCAATCAGACCTTTGGGTACGGAATCACATCTTTCCGCAAACCCAGCTGATCCATAGCCTCCCTTGCTAACTCTTGGTGTCGAGCAGCTTTCATATTACTCCGCCTAACCAGCTGTTTGGCATGAAGACATTGCAGATGCATTTCTTTCAGGACAGCTACTCGGTTTGATGTATCTTCTCTGGCTGATATTATCACCAACTGCTGAGTCTCAGGTGCCCAGTGCACCTTACACGCTTTGACCACCTCTTTGAAAGCCTCATGCACACTTTCCTCAGCACAGGCTTCTTGCATGTCTTCGGGTACCTCGATCACAGATTTGAAGGTTGTGGTCTTGTTCTTTTCCTGGCCAGGAGGCTCTGGCTTTACCACAGACACTTCCCTCACTACAGTTGACCCGACCGGGTGACTGTCTACTTCAGCTCTTTGCTCCCGCAGAAAACCTCTTGCAGTTTCTTTGAGCTCCAAGACTTCTTTCTCGAGCTCCTCGACCCTGTTCTCGGCCAGTTGTCTCAGGACTCTTTCTCGTTTGACATGTTCTTCCATTTCTTCCCTAAGTGTCTTGTTCACGTTTTGGCACGTTGACAGGTGACTTCTGAGCTCAGAGACTTCTTTCTCTAGCCCTTCTATTCTGTGCTCTCTTTCTCTCTCAGTGCCACAGTCACCCCCAGAGTCTGAGTCACCCCGGCCTGTCGAGTAATCCTTCCAGTTACCCACTAACCGTGTGAATACTTCAGCCGTCTTATCAATCAGGTCACCGTCAGTCCTGTCACAAAACATCAGATCTGTTCGTTGGGCACACATACCCATTCGTCCGGTCACATCTACCTCTGACCTGTCCACATTACGAGCAGTCACCATCTCAATATCTGTTAGCCCAACAGTAGAAACGTCTCCAACCTCCTGCCATATGTCATCAAACACGACAAAGTCCCGGCCCCCTCTCCAAGGCATAGACTAAGTCCCGCGGTATCCCACCCCCTTGGCACTCACCACTTATGGGCCCCTCAAACATCATTCTGTCTACCGTATACTTCACCGTAACCCCATGTTTACAGCGAACCTGGACCATTCTCTCGGTCAGACAGAAAGTGAGAGGAGATCCTGTCAGATTCACCTGACACTTTGAGTCCAGTCGACCCGAGACTCCTTCTCGGTGCAGCATTATGGTACACACCTGTGGCCCGTCATTATCCGGAAAGAATATTCCACGTTCAAAAAACAACATACATGAACATTGCTGTTCCTCTTTTGACACACTGGCCCCTTTCTGGACCACCCCGATTTGGGTCACCGCCCCCCTCTGGGACTCCACCCCTTTTTGGGCTACCACCCCGATTTCGGTCACCGCCACCCTCTGGGACTCCACCGCCTTTTGGGCTACCACCCCGATTTGGGCCACCGCCCCCTTTCGGGATCTCCCCATGTCCGTTCTACAGGTCTTCTCAGACCACAGTTCACACAACACAGTTTATGTCTTTTTAACGATACCACACAAGACATTGCTGGCACCACCACAGCTCCTGCTGTCGCCGATCTTCGACACCACCGGCTGCCGTTCACACATAGCGGCTGGTGTCACTTTCGTAACCCTGCCGAGTTACCGGAAGCCGCTTGTCCCCTTCGTAACCCCGCCGAGTTACAGCAAGCCGCTTGTCACCTTCGTAACCCCGCCAAGTTACAGCAAGCCGCTTGTCACCTTCTTGACTCCCTCTGAGTCACCGCAGGCTGAGTTGAGAAAAGAAAAAAATACACCACACAAAACTCACGTGTCCTGTCTGTGTGCTATTCAGGACGTTCCGTTTCCGCCTGAGACCGTCCAACACACAGGCGCAACGGGTGCTATTGAGGGAGCCGACCCTCCTCCCAGGGTTTCCCAGCACACCGGCCTCGCCAGGTCCAGGGGCTTAGCGGGTGCTCTTCAGGACATCCATCTCCTCCTGAGACTGCCCAACACTCACGTCTCACCAGGTCCAAGGTCATACCACGTGCTCCAGGGATCCGATTCTTCTCCCAGAACCTCCCAACACTGACTCTCCAGGACCTTGCTCACTGAACCCTCCAGGTACACAGTCTTTCCCACTGACCCAGGTCCGTACAACATGAACACCTGTCCGTTACATGTGTCGGCCACACAGGTCCTCGTGTACCTCTTCTCCACAAAGGTACCCTATAGCAATCACCAGTCTCTTTCTCACTGACCCCGGTCAGTACAACACGGCTTTCACGGCCGTCACCTGCTGGCCGCACAGGTTCTCGGACCCCTCTACCGCAGAGGTGTCCTATACGTCTCTTCCACTGACCTGCTGTCAGTATATCACACGGCTTTCCAGACCGTCAGCCCTCCTGGCTCAGTGTTGCCAGCACTGCAACATGCGTTTTTGGAAACCGTTGCCCTTAGCAACCAAATTTTGCAGTCCTCTTCCGTTGCTCTTAGCAACAAGGCTACAACATTGCCCATAGCATTCTCCACCAATTGTAAGGTAGCGCTGTCATTCAAGTAGGGGATACTCGGTTAGCAGCCACAAAACCAGATCCGGCATGGGTTTTCCATAAAACAATCATAGTCCATGCGGTTTATTAGGCATCATAAACCCACAGCAGTAACATAAACTTCATAGATTCAGCATAGCGTCCATGACAGAGTTCAGCTCTGTAATCCCTGTGGCCACACAGGTTATGCATACACAGGCTCTTCAGCCTCAGTTATCTCACCCATCAGGGTTCACTCATGGTTACTTCACCACGCTGCAGACGTCCATTCCCTCCAGGGAATTACCAGGCACGTGCAGCCATTACACACAACCTTCACTTGCTGTCAGAAGGCAGCCCCATCTCTCTCAGACGGGACCTTCCAAAACGGACCAACCAGGTCCCTGCATTCACCCCTTGTGACCTACCCTGGCCACCTTATATGGTCCGTAGCCACGCCCACTGTGTCACATGGCTATGACCTCATCGCAGGTCCTTTACCCACTCATACACACTTTACAATATCGTTCTTAAACACACCCCGGGTGGGTTTGTAGGTTACTGGTTCTGCCCGTCGTCTCCCCAGCTACCTGGAGACTTCTCCCTGACACATTGAAGCAGCACCTCAGCAGTATCATTGCTGCTCAACACACACATGTAAGTCTCCATCTCAAGGCCACCCACCTTGAGATACATAACGGTCATTCAGGATTCTGCCATTCATCCTCTATCCTAGGACATCCACACAGCGCCCCCTATCAGACACAGTGGTCACTACACCACACTTTATTAAGGTGTGCATAATTATTAGGCAGCTAAAATGGCCAAAAATAGATTTATCTGACTCAGAAAAGTCCAAAATTGTTAGAAGTCTTGCAATAGGATGCAGCACCCTTGACATTGCTAAAATATTGGGGTGCAAGCACAGAACCATCAAAAGTTTTGTTTCAAATAATTAACAGGGTAGCAAAAAACGTTGAGATAAGAGATTCACACTAACTGCCACAGGTTTGAGAAGAATCAGCATGAAGAGACCAGGAAGCCATTATCCCCCAGTGCTGTCATGTTCTAGAACTTCAACCTCCCTGGGGTGCTCAGAAGTACAAGGTGTTCAGTGCTCAGAGGTATGGACAAGGTAAGGAAGGTTGATACCTGACCACCACTGGTCATAAGTTGAAATGTCAAGACTGGGCCAAGACATATTTGAAGACCAAATTTTTTGAAGGTTTTATGGACTCACCAGACCTGGTGGATGGGCTTGTAATGGGAACACACCTCCATTTTTACTCAGATGCCAGCAAGGTCGAAATATGGTACTGCTATAGGCTGGTACAATTAAAGATGAGGTAGTTGGACCTTTTCGAGTTGAAAATGGCTCAAAATCAACTCCCAAACCTTTTGCCAGTTTTTAGAAGAAGCTTTCTTCAAATAGTGGTGCAGGCACAAGTCTGCATCTTTCACGAAAACCATTATTGTTATGCAACATCACATACATCTAACTACTTCACTGCTTGACTAGCCAGTAAGGCCTTAAAGAAGAAAAATAATGATATGACCTCTTACTCACCTGACCTAAACCCTATTGAGAACTTGTGGGCCCTACTTAAACAGGAGATTTACAGTGAGGAAAAGTAGTACACCTCTCTGAGTGTCTGAGTGATTGTGGTTGGTGCTGTCCAAAAAGTTGATGGTCAACAGTTCAAGAAACAGACTCCATGGAAGGATGGCTTATGAGTGGTATTGAAAAGAAGGATGGCTATAATGGTCACTGATACATTTTTTTTTATTTTAAACTAGCTGAAGAGCCTGGCGCTGCCCGGGCATAGTAACTAACTGTAGTTAGTTATAACAAATTATAATTATCCTCCATCCCATAGTCCCGTGCCCATATACCCATCATACATATCCTCCATCCCATAGTCGAGTGCCCATATACCCATCACACATCCTCCATCCCATAGTCCCATGCCCATATACCCATCATACATATTCTCCATCCCATAGTCCCATGCCCATATACCCATCATACATATTCGCCATCCCATAGTCGAGTGCCCATATACCCATCACACATCCTTCATCTCATAGTCCCATGCCCATATACCCATCATACATATCCGCCATCCCATAGTCCCGTGCCCATATACCCGTCATACATATCCTCCATCCCATAGTCCAGTGCCCATATACCCATCACACATCCTCCATCCCATAGTCCCGTGCCCATATACCCATCACACAACCTCCATCTCATAGGCCCGTGCCCATATACCCATGCAGCCCGGGCATAGAAACTAACTGTGGTTAGTTATAGCAAATTATAATTATCCTCCATCCCATAGTCCCATGCCCATATACCCATCATACATATTCTCCATCCCATAGTCCCATGCCCATATACCCATCACACATCCTTCATCTCATAGTCCATTGCCCATATACCCATCATACATATCCTCCATCCCATAGTCCCGTGCCCATATACCCATCATACATAGCCGCCATCCCATAGTCCCGTGCCCATATACCCATCATAAATATCCTCCATCCCATAGTCCCGTGCCCACATACCCATCATACATATCCTCCATCCCATAGTCCCATGCCCATATACCCATCATACATATCCTCCATCCCATAGTCCCGTGTCCATATACCCATCATACATATCCTCCATCCCATAGTCCCGTGCCCATATACCCATCATACATATCCTCCATCCCATAGTCCCGTGCCCATATACTCATCATACATATCCGCCATCCCATAGTCCCGTGCCCATATACCCATCACACATCCTCCATCCCATAGTCAACCATTGTGACATCATAATGAGGGGCGGGGCTTGATACGCGCACACTGCTTCCCCATTATGCAAATAGGGGCATTATGACATCACAATGAGGGGCGGGGCTTGACACGCACACACTTTTTCCCCAGTATATAGATAAAGGCAAAATTGTTTGGTAAATTGGAACGCACGGGGTTAAAATTTCACCTCACAACATAGCTTAGGACGCTCTCGGGGTCCAGACGTGCGACTGTGCCGAATTTTGTGGCTGTAGCTGCGACGGTGCGGATGCCTATCCCGGACATACAGTGGGGAAAAAAAGTATTTAGTCAGTCAGCAATAGTGCAAGTTCCACCACTTAAAAAGATGAGAGGCGTCTGTAATTTACATCATAGGTAGACCTCAACTATGGGAGACAAACTGAGAAAAAAAAAATCCAGAAAATCACATTGTCTGTTTTTTTTTCATTTTATTTGCATATTATGGTGGAAAATAAGTATTTGGTCAGAAACAAGCAATCAAGATTTCTGGCTCTCACAGACCTGTAACTTCTTCTTTAAGAGTCTCCTCTTTCCTCCACTCATTACCTGTAGTAATGGCACCTGTTTAAACTTGTTATCAGTATAAAAAGACACCTGTGCACACCCTCAAACAGTCTGACTCCAAACTCCACTATGGTGAAGACCAAAGAGCTGTCAAAGGACACCAGAAACAAAATTGTAGCCCTGCACCAGGCTGGGAAGACTGAATCTGCAATAGCCAACCAGCTTGGAGTGAAGAAATCAACTGTGGGAGCAATAATTAGAAAATGGAAGACATACAAGACCACTGATAATCTCCCTCGATCTGGTGCTCCACACAAAAACCCACCCCGTGGGGTCAGAATGATCACAAGAACGGTGAGCAAAAATCCCAGAACCACGCGGGGGGACCTAGTGAATGAACTGCAGAGAGCTGGGACCAATGTAACAAGGCCTACCATAAGTAAAACACTACGCCACCATGGACTCAGATCCTGCAGTGCCAGACGTGTCCCACTGCTTAAGCCTGTACATGTCCGGGCCCGTCTGAAGTTTGCTAGAGAGCATTTGGATGATCCAGAGGAGTTTTGGGAGAATGTCCTATGGTCTGATGAAACCAAACTGGAACTGTTTGGTAGAAACACAACTTGTCGTGTTTGGAGGAAAAAGAATACTGAGTTGCATCCATCAAACACCATACCTACTGTAAAGCATGGTGGTGGAAACATCATGCTTTGGGGCTGTTTCTCTGCAAAGGGGCCAGGACGACTGATCCGGGTACATGAAAGAATGAATGGGGCCATGTATCGTGAGATTTTGAGTGCAAACCTCCTTCCATCAGCAAGGGCATTGAAGATGAAACGTGGCTGGGTCTTTCAACATGACAATGATCCAAAGCACACCGCCAGGGCAACGAAGGAGTGGCTTCGTAAGAAGCATTTCAAGGTCCTGGAGTGGCCTAGCCAGTCTCCAGATCTCAACCCTATAGAAAACCTTTGGAGGGAGTTGAAAGTCCGTGTTGCCAAGCGAAAAGCCAAAAACATCACTGCTCTAGAGGAGCTCTGCATGGAGGAATGGGCCAACATACCAACAATAGTGTGTGGCAACCTTGTGAAGACTTACAGAAAACGTTTGACCTCTGTCATTGCCAACAAAGGATATATCACAAAGTATTGAGATGAAATTTTGTTTCTGACCAAATACTTATTTTCCACCATAATATGCAAATAAAATGAAAAAAAACAGACAATGTGATTTTCTGGATTTTTTTTTTCTCAGTTTGTCTCCCATAGTTGAGGTCTACCTATGATGTAAATTACAGACGCCTCTCATCTTTTTAAGTGGTGGAACTTGCACTATTGCTGACTGACTAAATACTTTTTTTCCCCACTGTACACACATACATACACACTTTGAGCTTTATACATTAGATGCCAGAAATATATTTTTGGACATTTTAAGTTGTTTGGTTATTATTCTCACTTTAGAGATGAAAATAAACAATTGAGATGTGAAATTTTACGTTCTTCGTTTAATTGCATAATAATTCTGCACACACAAATATCCTCCTAAGAAAGACAAAATCTCACTTTTACTTTCTTAAATATTCAGATTTATTAACCTTCTGGATTGACAGAGAGCACTGTAGTTGTTCAATAATAAAATTAATTATCAAAAATACATGTTGCCTAATAAATGTGTATTTTTTTGTTGTTATTTTTAGACACTGCTGTCTTTTTCAAAAATTCTAAAATAGAAAAGTGGTGGACAACTTCTTTAATTAATGTATGTCTCCTTATGGGTTTATGCGTCATACCATGCACTACTTTTGCACAGAGATGCAATGTCCTGATGATACTTTTGGATTCACTATTTGATTTATGGCCTTTGTCCATATGATGAACATTTGGACTATTCAAATTCTTGCACAGAAGAGGGATTATTCTATCCTTGTATAGTTTACGGTTTAATTTCTCAGAAGGCTTCATAATCAACTCACTTTTTTTCTAACTATCCATACCCATATGTTCTGGAAAGTTGAGCATATCCATTCAATTGCATTTTGCCATATATTGTTTGGAATGAGCAATGTTCATTGCTGCCCGGTGCTGCTAATTGTGTGATGTCCTCTTTCCTTGCCACATCCTTCTGCTGCACCTTACTTTTTTATGAGAAATTTTAAATACATTTTATCTTAATAGCGAGTCTATGGAGTGAATGCGTACAAATCATGGTAAAATACAGTATATTTCAATAAGAGTCAGTTTTAAGACTTACCTATTTCACATGTTTTACCCTCAAAGCCAGAATTGCAGAGACACGTGTATTCACCAACTCCATCTTTGCATGACCCACCATATTGACAAGGATTAGGTGAACACTGGTCACCATCTAAAATACACAAAAAAACTTGAATTGCAGCATTTTTTACTTAATTTCCATTTACTCTTAAATTGCCTATATTATACAATTCCTGAAGCGTTAATGTGTAACCCAATGCTGAATATTTTGCACGTCACAAAATCCTATTCCCAGTATTGGGATCCTATCCAGTGCATTTGGTATAATTGCTGGTGTTTTTAATTAACAAGTTTTTAAGCTTTCTTTAGTATGGAAGGCCAGTGGCAGATATTATAATGGATAGAATTAGTGACCAGCGTAAACAATCGTTACGCTTTACTTTTTGTGTCCTGTATCTATTGGAGTGATCCAGTAGATAGTAGGTGAAAATATTTATCCTCCTTAGCTTCGGGTGCGGCACACAACCAAATAATATTGCCGGGATTAGATTCCTGTGTGCCATGGTGTAAAGAACAGAAAAGGAATCTGGGAGGTAAGTAAAAGAAGGTGTCTGGCCTGGAGCCTGAATATTTTTCCTTATCTAGTTTACGGTCAATAATTTGAAGCCAGTCTCCCATACTCAGGAACGCTTAGCTGTGCGGAGAACTCCTTTCTCCTCTATGATTGAGCTTCTGCAAGAGGAGTTGGTAACGGTTTATCTCACAGAGAACAAAAGGATCTACAATCTGACGTGACGGATCCTTGTCTCCCCAACATCATCTGTCAGATGAGAGTTAGGAAGTCCCATACACATCAGACTGTTGGCCAATCCTACTGATATCAGTGAGTTTGTCCGACATTACTCTAATGTGTATGGGGTCCTTTGGTGCCATGTCCGGGGTCTGAATTTATTTAGAGGTCCAATCTAGAATCTGCGATACATTAGGAGTCAGATGAGAAGTCAGAATTATTTCATTGGTCAAGTTTGGAGTCGGAATCAACCTGCATCATCAAATTCTACGTTGTCCTAAATCTGGGAGCAACATTAGTATGATAGACTGGAAAGTGTGCCGAGTCGCACGTCTCGAATGCTAAGTAGCTCCTCTTCTATTTATAACTGTAGTCTAGTTTCTGCTGTAACTGCCAATGTGTATCCCAGCGCCACAATACAGTGTATACCACCAAGCTTCTACCTTCTTTGAATTGAGTGAAACCTGTTTTAGTCAAACCTCGCTGCGTCCGTTTCTGTGACATACTTACCAATGTACTTGCTCCAAAATTCTCTCTGTTAAATACATAATGAAAAACGTTAACATATGTAAACATATTTTTGAGACAACTAAATAACGCAAAGCGTAAAAATATCATCTTCTAGGTATATATGATGGTAGTCATTCGAGGAATTGTCTACTACTTGGACAACCTCTTCTCAATCTATATGTTTCCTCCTTGTAAAACGGGTAAGCACTTTACATGACATGGCTGACAATATTGTACTTCGTTTACAGCAATGCTACTATATAATTAAGCTGTTCATGACCATAGTCTGCTAACCCTCGGGGCTTTTTGGATTTTCTTTTGACCACCTCTTTTTATAATGTGCAATTTTTGTTTCATTAATAAAATAAGATTTTTTTTCTTTTTTCCCCGATAAGTTAGTACTCCAGCTTCTGGGCATCATATAGGCTATCATTCTCTGGGTATTTTCTTGATGTTACATCCTTAATTACAATTGTTAGGGGACAATGCTGTTGGTTTAAAAACATGTTCCCAGCCAGATCATTTTATACTTATCCTGAGAATATTCTAGTAGTTGTTGAAAAGAAAAACACACCAAAATTTGCTCCAAACAGTCCAGATTTTCAGGGAGCAATGCCAAGGACATGTTTACGTGGCACAACACCCAGCTGTCAATTCGACCAGTGGATTTGCCATAGTGGATTTGTTGCCACACAAATTTGGAGCTTGGATTTCTGTTCTGTATAGGCAATTTGATATGACAAGATAATTTGCAGCTTTTTGGCACAAAATCAGTGGCAATAAAGAACTTGCAGTAGATTTTAATGATACAATACCCCATCCAAACTCAATACCAATTAAATTTAAGCCACTTCTGTTAGGGTTAATTGATGTAACAGTTTCTGTTAGTGGGAAAGCTCATAGTTGGGAAAGGTAAATGTTAATAAGGGTCACTGAAGTTGGTGACATAATCAAGGGGCAATATACCCCATGGCACTATAGAAGACCCTGTTCCTGGCACTAATGTGGGACAGTGTCATTGACGGCATTAATAGAGGGCACTAACAAGGGGCACTGTTGCTAATGACACTAAGTTGCTCCGTGGCTGTGACTCATAAGAGGAGCACTGTGGCTGTCACAGCCGTGATGGGTATTTCCTTGCTATGGTCGCATTGTGGCTATCACTGCTACCAGGGTCCTGTTCATGGCACTAATGAGGCAGCACTGCGGTTGAAACAGGGGTTATAGGTCACGGTGATACAAATGCTGAGACATCTGCACATAACAAGCAGCAAAACAAAAACTGAACTATGTTTGGTCTCTATGGGAAGCAAAGCCACCTCTTCTGTGAGTCTTCAGACATGTCGCCAATTACATTTTGTTACCTTCAGCTGACCAGTCATTCTCAGATTTGAGGGTGGAAACATTTTGAGCTGGGGATGTCTTTCTCTCTATCTAGAGCTGATTTCCTGCCCAGATATGGTGATTGCCAACTTTTCCTGCATTGTTTTGAATTCAAAAAATATCTGTCAATCAATCCTTGTGCATGAGATGTGGCAGCAAGACTCACAGGCTCCTGGCAGCATTAAACATATACTGATTCAGATTATAGATACTTTACATCCCAGGACTGAGGGTGCCTAGGATGCCTGTCCCCAGCTCTGTTTATAGACATTGACAAATGTTGTCCTTACAGTTTTTTCATCGTTCTCGAACACTTCCCGAGCTTCCTCGTGGTTGCACTGTTCCTCATAGCATTCTCTTTCCAGGTTCCCTTTTTTAAACTCTTCAAATGGACTATTTGCACGTTTCCACCTCTTTAGAATGCCATTTGCTTCATTTTCGGTCACGAAAACTGCAATTTAGGTATGACAATCAGCATCATTACACACAAATATTTCCAACACACCGCACAGCCTTGCAAACAAATTAAAATCACTGACACAAGTCTCTCTGCTGTTCAGATCATAATCAGATTTTCTCCATGCCATTTGCGCACTGAGCTAATCACATCCGATACAACTTAATCAGCCTCTACTAACTCTACTATCAACCAGTGAGTAACATGGGAACTAAAATGTAGTTAGGTTTTCAAAAAGGTAGGCTCTGCTGACCATGGGGGTAATGGGTGTAGGAGTTGCAGTGGCACCTGGCCCAGGAACCTACAGAAGGCCCAAATTTTCCTCTTGGCCCATTTGAGAAAACCAATGACCGAAAAGATGAAGGTAAGAATAGGTCATCATGCAAACTTATTCTTGTCATGATAATGACTGCTATAAAACCCTAAGAGAACACATTTTAAGTCAATGGGATCTCTCCGATACCACTGGTACCTGTCATACAATGGATCCAGCCATGGGTTACATGGAAGAGCAGATGCAAATACAGCCAAAGACTTTGACATAGCTGAAATTATACCTATTTTATTTTTCCTCACTCAAACGTCCATGTTTTCTTTATATATTCTATCCATTTTTGTTTTTTTTTTACAGCTAGAACATGCATCCAATGTCATCTACAAGGATGTGTACACACCAAGAGTCCACAAAAACAACAGGGACATGTCTGTTTTTGATCTGAGTCATTGATTAAATTGGTCCATAAAAATCAATGGATCCTTGAATAAAATGCCTTCCATGTATCCTAGTGCTGTCTTTCCTTTACTGTTTTAGGGAGTAAGAGAAGCTTGAAAAAATTTTTAGCACACAACAAAATGTATTTATTTTTTTTGCATATGAGAAAAAAGAAGAAAAAAAATCGGATCTAGCACACTGATGTAAAATGGACTGGATTTTCTTGTATGCAAAAAAAACAATGGATGTCTAAATGACTCTATAAGATGATTAGGTTAGTGTTTCTTCCTTTTTTGTGCTAAGCTTTAAAGCTCTGAATAAGAAGCAGGGGTGCACACTACGTTTTAGTCTAATATCAATGACTCCATCAGGGTTTCCGGTTAAAGCCCTGGAAAATGGAATTCAAACATTTCTACTGATGGCGCCAATGACTGTGATGATATAGACAGAGTCACATTGTGTTATGTCCGACGTCATTTTCCGCAGTATCTGCCTATTTTAAGTGGGCACCAGAATGCAGCCGACTGTACTTTGGTGCAAGCTTCAAATAGGCTTAATACTGCCAATAATGAGACATGCATCATTCAAAGAAAGTATACAGCCCCTATAAATGTAACATTATTGGAAATGGTAGCATGTAATGGTTCTTGTGGAGACATAAAATGATCAAAAGCTCAAAGTAGTTTAGTGACGAGAGAATTTGATTTGTTTATACCCACATCACATTATTTCTGTGGCAATGACGTAAGGAGGTAGACTGGGCGGCGGGTGCCTGCATCATGCGGGGTTCAGAACTGCTGAGGTTGTGTCCCATGTTGCCCGGGGGAAAGTATAGGGGACTGGACAGGCCCCATGAGCCGGGGATAGGGGGTGTGGCTAAGCCAAGAGGTGAGGAGAAAGCACCCAAAGGCACAGTTAGTTTCCCGCCATCAGGAAGAGTGCAGCAGGGTGTGCAGTGCACTCCGCACCCAGAGCAGCAGCACCGAGATGTGCCATGACCAGGCTTATCTGCATGCTCCAGCGGGACAGTGACGGTGGAGAGTTCCGTGCGCCTGGATAAACGTAGGGCAGCACTCGAACGGAGAAGTGTGGGACGGCTACAGAACACTGAGGTGCAGTTCCCTTTGTTGGCCAGCGTACATCAGCCCACGCTTGATACAGGCACTCCTGCAGCTTTCTTCACTTTGGCTGCACAGGCTTATGGACAAGGGGCTCAGTGAGCAAAACTGGAGATCGCTCATTGCTGCCCGAAGTTGGATCGTTAATTGTGGACCCCATCTGAGGACTCTATGCCACCTGTTGCCGGTGCTACAACACCCATCGGAGTGTATATGAATGAGGACCAGCAGAAGTCATGATAAGTGCTGTTAAAACCTCAGACTGTCGCATTAATCCTTGCTCTTTCTGTAATTCTTGTTTTACTGTTTATCAACTCCCTGTGAGGAGATTATTTGCATCTTTACTGTTAAAAAATATTGTTATACCGCATTGCTCTGCAATCCATGGGTACTGTATCTCCACACCTGCTTACAATGACACCAGATTTTAGCTTATAAATTACAGGAATTTTCTAGAAAAATATTCAGAATTGAGAGTCCTCAGTGGTTAAGTGGTTGATACCTTTTAATGGCTAACTGAAAAGATGGTAACACATTGCAAGCTTTGGAGACTACTCAGGTCTCTTCATCAGGCATATGGTGAAGAGACCTAAGTAGTCTCGAAAGCTTCCACTTTGCTACCATCTTTTCAGTTAGACATTAAAAGGTATCAACCGCTGAGGACTTTCAATTCTGAATATTCTCCTATCTACTGGCTAACACGGTACAAAGATATACATCTTTCCTGTATCAAAAGGGATTTTCTGTTATTATTAGACATCAGATTTAATAAAACATTCCCGCATACAATACAGAATGAGCTTTATCATATGTAACAGCTTAGTTTTCTAAAACAGCAATGCTCGGAATCACATTAGAAAGAACAAGACTGTGAACTACCTGCAGCAACAATGGACGTAGAGGAGTACAAGACCGCAAAAGGCAAAGCTAATCTATTCCTTCATCTAGAAATTCACTAATTCTTAGAATTAAGTTTAGTAATTACTGGACATACCCATAGCACTGGATTTACAGTAATTGTGCAGATACCGAGCAGACTTGTATCATGTCCAGCTCAGTACTTTATACTTCTATGTATTTTATAACAACCACTACGTGTGCCACATAGACTAACCGGACACAACGCTCGCTGGAATATTCATCTATATGACATGGATGCACACAACCAGTTGACATTCTCTTACCATTTTCTGCAGGTTTAAGGAGTACGCCAGGTAGAGATATGAGAAGTATGAGACACGTCTTCCCAGCCATGATGAGTTATTCACTGAGATGGTCTTATTTCCTTTTGGGCGTCTAATGTGACAAAAAGAGTCAAGAGTTCAAGCTGCAGCTTGCAAGGGAAATTAGGAAATTCCTGCTTTGCATGCAAAGTACTGGAAAGTAACCTGGACTGTCCCTGAGCTGCAGGCACATAACGCTACTAATTGTTTACTGGCAAAACGCTTTCTTATGGATGTATAAATGCAGTATGCAGCACATGTACCCGTGAGCATTGAAATCCACCAAAAAAAAGTGTTTGCTCCTCTTATGCAATTTGTCCAATGGCAGATACGCTTTGTTTGCTTTGTGTACATATTAAAAGGACAAAGAACAAAGTGTGTACTGACAAATAAAATGGCTACTGTCCATCTCTATCACATTGGAAATGCACTTTAATCTGCAGATAGAATTACAGAACAGGAGGCGCTGAGAAGATTGATATATACAGGCGCATCTCACAAAATTAAAATATCAAAAAGTTAATTTATTTCAGTTCTTCAATACAAAACTAGAAGCTCATATATTATAAAGAGTTATTACAAACAGAGTGATCTATTTCAAGTGTTTATTTCTGTTAATGTTGATGATTATCGCTTACAGCCAATGAAAACCCAAAAGTCATTATCTCAGAAAATTAGAATACTTTATAACACCAGCTTGAAAAATGATTTTAAAATCCGAAATGTTGGCCTACTGAAATGTATGTTCAGTAAATGCACTCAATACTTGGTCAGGGCTCCCTTTGCATCCCTTTGTGGCACTGCTGAGTTGTTATGAAAGCCCAGGTTGTCTTAATAGCAGCCTTAAGCTTGTCTGTATTGTTGGGTCTGGTGTCTCTCATCTTCCTCTTGACAATACCCCATAGATTCTCTATGGGGTTAAGGTCAGGTGAGTTTGCTGGCCAATCAAGCACAGTGATACTGTTATTTTTAAGCCAGGTATTGTTACTTTTGGCAGTGTGGACAGGTGCCAAGTCGTGCTGGAGAATGAAATTTCCATCTCCAAAAAGCTTGTCGGCAGAGGGAAGCACGAAGTGCTCTAAAATTTCCTGGTAGACAGCTGCGCTGACTTTGGTCTTGATAAAACGCAGTGGACCTACACCAGCAGATGACATGGCTCCCAAACCATCACTGATTGTGGAAACTTCACACTAGACCTCAAGCAGCTTGGACTGTGTGCCTCTCCAACAATGTAGGATAGATCTTCAGCTCACCTGGTTCAGCCTGCCCAGTCCTCCTTTCCATAATCTCGGTGCACAGAGAAAGTGCTGCGCGTTGGTTCCCAAGGATTGTACTAGTGTCTTCAGATGCTAGTACACTCACTTGTTGCTCTCCAAGCCCTGACGCCGACAGCACTTCCTCATCAGTGAAGCGCCAGCAGTGTGATCAGGTCACATGATCACGCTGCTGACATCACTCGCCGGCTCTTCAGAGGCGAAGACACAGGGCAGGCAGTGAGGCTGAGGCAGCGTTGTGGTTGGTGGTAAGTGCTCCAGCTCCATACGGGGTAATGGAGCTGAAGAAATATGAGGAACATATGGGGGGCGAGGGGGGAGAAATATGAGGAACATATGGGGGAGCAAGGAGGGAGAACTATGAGGAACATATGGGGGCAAGGGGGGAGAACTATGAGAAATATATTGGGGGCGAGGGGGAAGAAATATGAGGAACATTTTGGGGGCGAGGGGGAAGAAATATGAGGAACATATTGGGGGCGAGGGGGGAGAAATATGAGGAACATATTGGGGGTGAGGGGGGAAGAAATATAAGGAACATATTGGAAGCGAGGGGGGAGAAATATGAGGAACATATAGGAGAGCAAGGAGGGAGAACTATGAGGAAAATATGGGGACGAGGGGGGAGAAATATGAGGAACATATGGGGGGCGAGGGGAGAAAATATGAGGAACATATGGGGGGGCGAGGGGGGAGAAATATGAGGAACATATGGGAGGGGTGAGAAATATGAGGAACATATGTGGACAGAAATCTGAGGACATTATGGGGGCCAGAGGCATT
Organism: Dendrobates tinctorius; assembly: GCF_039654945.1. NCBI lineage: Eukaryota > Metazoa > Chordata > Amphibia > Anura > Dendrobatidae > Dendrobates > Dendrobates tinctorius. The sequence continues at coordinate 9,406,722 of NW_027361907.1, read as the reverse complement.
TCTAGGGGGGGGCAACCGGCAGAAGGGCACATTCGGGCCACCTAATGCGGTAGTCCACAGTGTCTCCCCTGGTGGCTGCGTTCTGCAGCCCCGCAGCCTGGGAGTCGGCCGTTCCTTGTGTCGGTTGTCAAGCTGACAGCCGACGCAGAGAACCTGCAGAGTGCCGGCTCCCAGGGATCAATTGTACTGGCGTCTGTACAGAAGCCAGTACAATTGAAGCTCTGACAGCCGGGTCAGAGAGACGCCAGCAACATGATCATGTCATGTGATCACGCTGCTGACGTCACTCGCTGGCGCACAGAGCGAACACTGGTGGTTAGGGCTCATACTCACCTGTGAGAGACTTGCACGATTCTTGTGCGAGTCTCTCACATGAAACCTGGGACTGCCACCCGCACTCAGACCAGAGTGAGCGGCTACATGTATTTCTATGTAGCCACACGCTCCGGTCCCAGTGGCCGTGGCAGTGCCGGGTTTTCATGCGAGACACTCGCACGAGAATCATGCGAGTCTCTCGCAAGTGAGACTGAGCCCTAAGTGTGCTCCACTGAGGAGCTAAAGAAACCACTGAAGATGGGAGGGCGGGATTTGGAGTGGGGGGGTACAATGTGTGGGGAGATTTGGAGTGGGGGGATATATAATGTGTTTGAAGGATTTGGAGTGGGGATGGGGGGTTATTTAATGTGTGGGAAGATTTGGATTCATGTCTGGGGGTATTTAGAGTGGGGATGAGGGGTACTTAATGTGTGTGGGGGATTTGGCATGGGGATGGGGGATTTGGAGTGGGGATGGGGGGATTTAATGTGTGTGGGAAGATTTGAGGACACAAAATGAAGAGTATGTATGAGGGCATGTATGAGGATACAGTATGGGGGATGGGTGCAGACAGTATGGGGAGCAAACGGGTAAATGTATGTGGACACAGTATGAGTAGCAATGGGAAAAATGTATGTAGACACAGTATGGGGAGTGAGGGTGATGGGATGTGTGCAGACACAGTATGGGGAGTCAGGGGTATGTGTGAGCAGACAGTATAGAGAGTGAGGGGATAAATATATGAGGAGACAGTATGGTGAACAGGTGGGATGTTAGAGGAGACAGTATGAGGAGGGAGGGGAATAGTGTGAGGCGACAGTATATTGCAGATATTTTTATTTAGGAGCATTATAATGACACTTCTATCTTTAAGGGCATCGCGTGGAGAGTTGGTGCAGAAGACCGGAGAAGATGGAAGTCTGCAGAGATGAGATGTGGATGAGAAAACTCATCATGGGTTCTGGACAAGAAGAAGAAAAGAAGGAGAATGACTCCAGAGACAACATCATCTATGAGGTACCTGGATGTAAATGTTATTTGTTTATACTGACTTATTCTCATGCTTTTATTTATGTTAGGAACATTAAAGGGGTTGTCCAGGTTTATGCTGAGTATGCAGACATTCTATGTGACTGCAGACTTCTGAATTCTCACAGTGCTCACTACACGCTGTCAGGATTCTCTCGTGCCAGTAGTTTGCATACATGCGGTCACATGCTGACTAGACATGTGTGGCCTCACTCAATGAAAATGAACGGAGCGAGGCTGGGCACGTCTAGTCGGAATGTGGCCAGAAGTATACAAATCACATGCTTGTGCTGACATGACCGTGTACTCTTACCACCGGTACGGGAGAAACCTAAAAGTGTGCAGTGCATTAATTGTGAGAATTCAGAAGCTGCAATGTCAGGATTCAGCTCTGCAGGTTCCAGTAGTCATCACATGGACACTTCACTCATGTGCGATTTTAATACTTATGGTCCTGTGACAACGAGCTTCTCTTCCAGCTTTTTTCAGTTTTTCACTGAACATTGAGAGCATTAGGGAGAGCATGGCTAAGTGTGGAAATCGCATGGGGGGGGGGCGCCGAACCGAATTCTTGCCCCGGGTGCCAGAAAGCCTAGATACACCTCTGACTGGAGGATGGTACTACCTGTTAGACAAGGTGCTCAAAGCTGATGTGACAGTGTGTTGGGAGTCATTGATGGGAGAATACTGAATGGGGGGGTATTGTGGGAACCCCTGGATCTCAATGTACTGCTTTGGAGTGATTTCTGTGGAAAAACTTTGGTTATCATTATACCTGTAATGGGGGCTTTGGTTGACACTACTTTGAAAGAAATGGGAGCTGGATGTGGCTTGCGCCCCCCTCTCAGTGCTGAATGTGGCTCGCGACCATCTCTCTAAGCTGAATATGGCTCTCAAGGTCAGAAAGGTTGGGGACCACTGCTCTAGACTCTGGGACATTGATTTCCAAGGTCTAGTGTGAAGTATCCACAATCAATATATATATCATATATATAGCTCTGGCAAAAATTAAGAGACCACTTTCAGTTTGTCTGATTTTATTTTTGAGAAAAATGTAACTTGTTCTTTTAGTCTATAAACTTCTGACAACATGTCTCCGAATTTCCAAGCAATAAATTTTTTATTTTTTTTTCTGACAAAGAAAAATGGACAAAATTAAAAAACAAAAAAACAGTGCTTTTAGACCTCAAATAATGCAAAGAAAACAAGTTCATTATCATTTAGAAACAACAATGCTAATGTTTTAACTCAGGAAGAGTTCTGAAATCAATATTTTGTGGAATAACCATAATTTGTAAAAACAGCTTTCATGCATCTTGGCATGCTTGCCACAAGCCTTTCACACTGTTTCTGGCACAAAAATTTAAGCAGTTCTTCTTTGTTTGATGGCTTGTGACTATCCATCATCCTCTTGATTACATTCCAGAGATTTTCAATGGGGTTTAGGTTTGGAAAATGGGCTGCCCATTATATAAATATTATATATATACTAGATGGAGGCCCGATGCTATCGCATCAGGAGGGCGGTAATGTCACGATGGGGGCAGGCTTTGCAGGGTTGAGAATCTCTCCCCACCATGTGCTTACCCACCTATCCACTCTCTCTTTCCCTATGTGCTGACTTCCCCGTCTGTGCTCTCTTCTTTGACCTGTGTACCCCATGTGCTATCCCCTTTGCTGTCTCTCTCCTTCCTTTGCTGTGTTCTCCTCTCATGTGCTGTCCCATTTGAGCTGTCACCCCCCTGTGGTCTGTCTCTCTCACCCCTGTGCACTTTCTCTCTCCCCGTCTGCTGTCTTCTCCTCTCAAGTCATCTCTTCTTTGACCTGTGTACCCCATGTGCTCTCTCCCTTGTCTGCTCTCTCTCTCCACCACTGTGCTCTCTTCTTCCCTCATGAGTTATCTCATTCGAGCTGTCTCCCCGTGTGTCCTCTTTCCTATGTGCACTCAAATTGTCTGTGAATGACTGTGTACATAACATACCACAGCTCCTGGGCAGGGGAGGAAGCAAAAGACAATACTGACATTACAGCAGGAGATCGCAGAGGATACATTTTGTGAGGTAAAATATTGTTTAAAAACAGTCAGTGAAATATTTTACCTCACAAAATGAATCCTCTGTGATCCCCTGCTGTAATGTCCATATTGTCTTTTGCTTCTTCCCCTGCCCAGGAGATGTGGTATGTTCCGTACATGGTTAGACACAATTTTTAAAATCAACTTTCGTTCGTGGGGAAAACCCCTTTAATGTGACCAGCTTCCTCTGCCTGTAGACATGTCGCGCATCTGCCACCGGAATCAGCCGAATGATTCACTGCGCGGAATTCGCGCAGGTGTAGTAAATCAGTCCGCCGCCATCTTTGTACAGACAGATAGCGGTGATCACATTAAAACTGCGCATGCACTCCTCCTGTACAAAGATGGTGACAGTCAGTGAATCATTTGGCTGATCCCGGCGGCAGCGTGTTCGCGACGGTGTTCAGCTGGTGGTACCGCGCAAGAGGCTACGTACGGCGTATACAGTGTATGTGTGGTGCATAGGCACATACAGTGTGTGTGTGTGTGTGTGTGTGTGTGTGTGGTGCGATGGTGTTCGGCTGGTGGTCCCGCTCAAGAGGCTGGTATCACCAGCAGTTTCCATATTGAGACACCCATCACTTGGGTGTCCCAATATGGCGGTCGGTGAACTTCCGCCACTTGGAATTCTGGGATCTGGACACATCTGGACGGAACAGGATGTGAAGATATTACAAAGTAATTTTATATTAGACTAGATGGAGGCCCGATGCTATTGCATTGGGAGGGCGGTAATGTCACGATGGGGGAAGGCTTTGCAGTGTTGAGAATCTCTCCCCCATGTGCTCACCCACCTATCTACTCTCTCTTTCCCCATGCACTGACTTCTCCCGTCTGTTCTCTCTTCTTTGACCTGTGTACCCCATGTGCTATCCCCCTTGTCGGCTGTCTCTCCTTCCTATGCTGTGTTCTCCCCTCATGTGCTGTCACATTTGAGCTGTCTTCCCCCCTGTGCTCTGTCTCTCTCACCCCTGTGTCTGACCGTATACAGAACATACCACAGCTCCTGGGCAGGGGAGGAAGCAAAAGACAATACTGACATTACAGCAGGAAATCGCAGAGGATACATTTTGTGAGGTAAAATATTGTTTAAAAACAGTCAGTGAATTATTTTACCTGACAAAATGAATCCTCTGTGATCCCCTGCTGTAATGTCAATATTGTCTTTTGCTTCCTCCCCTGCCCAGGAGATATGGTATGCTCCGTACATGGTTAGACACAGACAATTTTTAAAATGAATTTTTGTTCGTGGGAAAACCCCTTTAATGTGACCAGCTTCCTCTGCCTGTAGAAACGTCGCTCATCTGCCGCCGGGATCAGCCGAATGATTCACTGCGCCTTCGTGGAATTCGCAGAGGCACAGTAAATCAGACCTCCATACAGCGTATACAGTGTGTGTGTGTGTGTGTGTATGTGGTGCGACGGTGTTCTGCTGGTGGTACCGTGCAAGAGGCAGCACCACCAACAGTTTCCATATTGAGACACCCATCACTTGGGAGTCCCAATATGGCAGTCGGGGAACTTCTGCGGCTTGGAATTCTGGGACCCAGACACATCTGGATGGAACAGGAAGTGAAGACATTACAAGGTAATGATATATATAGATAATCAATCTGCTCATCATGTCCTGCATTGTACAATGATGCCTCAAGATTGAACTGCATTTTCAATGTGACAAATCCCTTTAACAGCTATGTATCTTCTGCAACCCAACTTAAAATAAAATCTAAAAAAAGATTATACCAATGAATTTTCTAATCACATTTACAACGCAGTGCACAAATATACCTACCTTAAAGAGTTAAATGATAAATCCAACTCTGATATATATGTAAATTATTTACAAATGCTAGTATTTATTACAGTTTACTATTACAGATTGGAGTGGGGTTTAAGTTTAACCACTGTTGTATCTTAACCTCTTAAACCCCGAAGCTTTTTTCGGTTTTGCGTTTTTATTTTTCGCTCCCCTCTTTCCTAGAGCCATAACTTTGTTATTTTTCCGTCAATATGGCAATGTAAGGGCTTATTTTTTTCGGGTTTTAAATGCTAAAACTGACCTGCCATTATGATTCTCCAGGTCATTATATGTTTATAGACACCAAACATGTCTTTTATATCTAAGTGGTGAAAAAAAAAATCAAAATTTTGCTTTAAAAAAAAAAAAAAAAAAAATTGCGCCATTTTCTGAAACCCGTAGCATCTCCATTTTTCGTGATCTCGGGTTGGTGAGGGCTTATTTGTTGTGTGCTGGGCTGACATTTTTAATGATACTATTTTGGTGCAGATGCGATCTTTTTTTATTGCATTTTAATGCAATGTCGCGGCGACCAAAAAGATGTAATTCTGGCCTTTTGACTTTTTTTCTCACTATGCCGTTCAGCAATCAGGTTAATCCTTTTTTTTATTGATAGATCGGGTGATTCTGAACACGGCTATACCGAACATGTGTATGTTTGACTTTTTATTGCTTTATTTTGAATGGGGAGAAAGCGGGGTGATTTGAACTTTTTTTTAATATTTTTAAACATTTTTTTTTTTTTTTTTTTTGGCATGCTTCAATAGTCTCCATGAGAGACTAGAAGCTGCCATAACCTGATCGGTTCTGCTGCATAGAGGCGATGGTCAGATAGCCTCTACAGTGGGTACGGAAAGTAATCAGACCCCTTTAAATTTTTCACTCTTTGCTTCATTGCAGCCATTTGGTAAATTCAAAAAAGTTCATTGTTTTTTCTCATTAATGTACACTCTGCACCCCATCTTGACTGAAAAAAAAAACAGAAATGTAAAAATTTGTGCAAATTTATTAGAAAAAAAAACTGAAATATCACATGGTCATAAGTATTCATACGCTTTGCTCAGTATTGAGTTGAAGCACCATTTTGAGCTTGTACAGCCATGAGTCTTTTTGGGAATGATGCAACAAGTTTTTCACACCTGGATTTGGGGATCCTCTGCCATTCTACCCTGCAGATCCTCTCCAGTTCCATCAGGTTGGATGGTGAATGTTGGTGGACAGCCATTTTCAGGTCTCTCCAGAGATGCTCAATTGGGTTTAGGTCAGGGCTCTGGCTGGGCCAGTCAAGAATGGTCACAGAGTTGTTCTGAAGCCACTTATTTGTTATTTTATCTGTGTGCTTAGGGTCATTGTCTTGTTGGAAGGTGAACCTTTGGCCAAGTCTGATGTTCAGAGCATTCTGGAAGAGGTTTTCATCCAGGATATCTCTGTACTTGGCTGCATTCATGTTGCCCTCAATTGAAGCCAGTCGTCTTGTCCCTGCTGCTGAAAAAACACCCCCATAGCATGATGCTGCCACCTCCATATTTCATTGTTGGGATTGTATTGGGCAGGTGATGAGCCGTGCCTGGTTTTTTCCACACATACAACTTAGAATTATCACCAAAAAGTTCTATCTTCGTCTCATCAGACCAGAGAATCTTATTTCTCATAGTCTGGAGGTCCTTCATGTGTTTTTTTAGCAAACTCTATGTGGGCTTTCATATGTCTTGCACTGAGGAGAGGCTTCCGCCAGGCCACTCTGCCATAAAGGCCCGACTGGTGGAAGCCAATGTGCTCTTAGGAACCTTGAGTACTACAGAAATGATTTTGTAACCTTGTCCAAATGTGTGCTTTTACACAATTCTGTCTCTGAGCTCCTTGGCCAGTTCCTTTGACCTCATGATGGTCATTTGGTCTGATATGCACTGTGAGCTGTGAGGTCTTATATAGACAGGTGTGTGCCTTTACAAATAACTTTCTTATAAGTTTAATTAACTCCTTTACCCCCAAGGGTGGTTTGCATGTTAATGACCAGGCCAATTTTTACAATTCTGACCACTGTCCCTTTATAAGGTAATAACTCTGGAACACTTCCATGGATACCAGTGATTCTGACAATGTTTTCTCATGACATATTGTACTTCATGATAGTGGTAAAATTTCTTTAATATGACTTGCGTTTATTTGTGGAAAAAAAAGGAAATTTGGTGAAAATTTCAAAAATTTTGCAATTTTCCAACTTTGAATTTTCATGCCCTTAAATCACAGAGATATGTAACACAAAATACTTACTAAGTAACATTTTCCACATGTTTACTTTAATTGGCTGGAATGAGATAGGACGCCATGTCGCGTTTGGAGAGCCCCTGATGTGCCTGAACAGTGGAAACCCCCCACAAGTGACCCCGTTTTGGAAACTAGATCCCCAAGGAACTTATCTAGATGTGTGATGAGAACTTTGAACCCCCAAGCGCTTCACAGACGTTTATAACGCCCATGCGTGAAAATAAAAAAAAATCATATTTTTTCCACAAACATGATCTTTTAGTCCCCATTTTTTTATTTTCCAAAGGGTAACAGGAGAAATTGGACCCCAAATGTTGTTGTGCAATTTGTCCTGAGTGGGTTGATACCCCATATGTGGGGAACTTATCTAGATGTGTGATGAGAACTTTGAACCCCCAAGTGCTTCACAGAATTTTATAACGCCCGGGCGTGAAAATAAAAAAAATCATATTTTTTCCACAAACATGATCTTTTAGTCCCCAATTTTTTATTTTCCCAAGGGTAACAGGAGGAATTTGACCCAAAAAGTTGTTGTCCAATTTGTCCTGAGTACGCGGATACCCCATATGTGGGAGTAAACTACTGTATGGGCACACAACGGGGCTCGGAAGGGAAGCAGTGACGTTTTGGAATGCAGACTTTGATGGAATGGTCTGAGGGTGTCATGTCACATTTGGAGAGCCCCTGATGTGCCAAAACAGTGGAAACCCCCCACAAGTGACCACATTTTGGAAAGTAGACCCCCAAAGGAACTTATCTAGATGTGTGATGAGCACTTTGAACCCCCAAGCGCTTCACAGACGTTTATAACGCCCATGCGTGAAAATAAAAAAAAATCATATTTTTTCCACAAACATGATCTTTTAGTCCCCATTTTTTTATTTTCCAAAGGGTAACAGGAGAAATTGGACCCCAAATGTTGTTGTGCAATTTGTCCTGAGTGGGTTGATACCCCATATGTGGGGGTAAACCACTGTGCGCATGGCTGAGCTTGGAAGGGAAGGAGCACCGTTTGACTTTTTCAATGCAGAATTGGCTGGAATTGAGATCAGATGCCATGCAGAGATCCCCTGATGTGCCCAAACAGTGGAAACCCCCCCAATTCTAACTCCAACCCTAACCCCAACAAACCCCTTACCCTAATCTCAGCCCTAACCCTACCCCTAACCCTAGCCCTAATGGGAAAATGGAAATAAATACTTTTATTAATTTTATTATTTTTCCCTAACTAAGGAGTTGATAAAGGGGGGTTTGATTTACTATTTATAGCGGGTTTTTATGTTTGGCAGCTGTCACAGCTAAAAGACGCTTTTTATTGCAAAAAATAGTTTTTGCATCACCACATTTTGAGAGCTATAATTTTTCCATATTTTGATCCACAGAGTCATGTGAGGTTGTTTTTTGCGGGACGAGTTGATGTTTTTATTGGTGTCATTTTCGGGCACCTGATATTTTTTGATCGCTTTTTATTCTGAATTTTTAGAATGCAGAATGAACTAAAACCAGCAATTCATTAATTTATTTCTTTGGGGGGGGGGCATTTATAACGTTCCGCGTGTGGTAAAATTGATAAAGCAGTTCTATTCTTCTGGTCAGTACGATTACAGCGATACCTCATTTATATCTTTTTTTATGTTTTGGTGCTTTTATACAATAAAAACAATTTTATATAAAAAAATAATTATTTTTGCATCGCTTTATTCTGCGAGCTGTAACTATGATGGCTCCTTTTTGCGGGACAAGATGACGTTTTCAGCGGTACCATGTTTATTTATATCCGTCTTTTTGATTGCGTTACTGCACTTTTTGTTCGGCGGTATGATGATAAAGCATTTTTTGCCATTTTTTTTTGAAGGGGTTCACTAAAGGGGTGAACTAGTGGGATGTGATAAACAGCTGACACCTGGCCACAATCAGCTGCGCTCTCCCCCGTGAGCGCAGCTGATCGCTATGTCGTACTATCCCGTCCATGGGCATTAAAGCCCAGGGCACATGGACGGGATAGTACGTCAAATGTCAGGAAGGGGTTAAAACCATCCCTAAAACATTATCTCAACAGCTCCGCCTCAACCTATTTAGATAAGGGACCATTGCAGCCAGCTTCACTGGCATCTCCCCCTTGGATATTGTTAGTTCCCGCCTTTGCCTTGTTTTTTCTAAAACATCTGGCGGCACCATATAAGGAACCACTGCAGTGCGAGCAGAGATGCTTTAACTTGCAGCTGGTTCCAAATTTACACTGGCTTTCATTAAGCTGACAGCATAATTTGGGCTTCTGAACTCCTGACTGCCCAGACTGCCCCCCAGCCCTTTGCGTACTCCTTTGGGTGGTTGACTAGCCGGCAACCCCAGCCCCCCCTTGAAAGGAATGGCCAAACCTAGTCAGTGGCATAACCTGTAACCACAAACCTTTATCCTTCTAATCCCACCAAATTGCTGGACAAATAGCTTTCCTCTGCTGCTGAGTCATGCTTGACCCCCATAAACCCTATGGGCCTCCCCGATGGATTCCATATAGTAAAACAGAGGCGAGCAATTCCCATTTCCCCTATAACATTTGCAAAACCACAGACGCCTGAAGCCAATTGACAAATGTCTGGGGGAACAGGCGCCACCTACGTTTCTCCTCCTCCTCCTTCTTACTATCATCCTTTCTCCCTTTATCCAAATTAAACTTCTCCAAAGGAAGCAGGGAAAAAGTCTCAACATATTCTTTCTTCACAACCCGCTGCTCGATCCACCCACCGGAAACTGAGGCTGCGGGCAGCTAACGTCATTCCTGTCGCTATTGAGGGAACTCATGGGATCAATAACAAGCCAGCATTACTGGCTGCATAGGGATACTGCCTGTCGGCTAAATGTCCTGGAAAATCCCATGGTCAGGTGCAGGGGCAGAGGCGGGTCACCCGACTGGGTCATCGCCATGACGACCCACCATGACATCACATGGACTTTGAATCCCGGCGAGCGAGGCTCAACCCCCAACTCAGGCTGAGGCGGAGATCTGCTAACCGCCGCTGGACCCAGCTCTGCTTGTGAATTCCTCCCAAACCGGGGCCTGCGAGAACGCTTATGGCCCGGCACCCGGCCTGGAGGGTCCCCAGAGGGGCTCCTGCACCAGTGCTGGGTCCAGGGAGCCGCATCGGGGACAAGCGCTCAGGGGGCTGCGCCCGATGGGGATGCTGCTTTCGTGGGGGTTCAGCCGCCAGGGTCAGCTCCCCCGCCAATGAACCCAGCCACCTGCATCTCCAGCCACCCGGGTGGCTGCGACTCCGCTGCCAATCATGGACTCTCCAGGATCTGAACTTAAAGGGAATCTGTCAGGAGGTTTTTGCTATCTCATCTGAGAGCAGCATGTTGTAGGAATAGAGACCCTGATTTCAGCGATGTGTCACTTAGTTTCTTGGGTGTATGAGTTGTGACACAATCAGAGTTCTTTGATGTAACATGAAGCAGAGCTGAGAAAGTTAACACCGCCCCACTACGCTCAGTATGTACATTTGTGCAAGTTATATAGGAGATATTTCCCACTCCTTTAGGCTCATAGCAGCATAGAAGCTTTTTGATAAAGGGAATCTGTCAGCTAGTTTTTGCTATGTAAACTGACAGCAGCAAGAGGTAGAGACAGAGACCCTGATTCCAGTACTGTGTCAGTTTACTGGGTGCAGTGGTTATGATATAGTCACAGTTTTCTCTGCTGCAGATCTAGCAGAGCTCAGTTCTTTAGTTGTTTATAACGCACCCACACCACAGCTTTCTGTGTACAGTACATTGTATAGTGACAGACAGCTGATGGTCGGTGGTGGGGGCAAAATTGAACTAGTAGGCACAAGGCCAGTTGTCCTATAGTGATAATCTCCTGCTGTTAAAACACTGATTGTGTTGAAACAGCAAAAAACAGCCAAGTAAGTGACAACTCCCTGTAATCAGGCTCCTACACATTATGGTGCTCTCAGATTACATAGCAAAAACCTGATGACAGATTCCCTTTAACATCAAGAGTCAATAAACAAAATGGATGTATTTGTGTCAAGAAATTTCTATGTATCATAATGTTTTATTTTGTTTTAAATAATGATCTTTATAGAACAGCTAATGTATGATAATGAGAAGGAAACTTCCTGATACTGTTTCCTGTTTTTTCTTTTTAGGTCAAAGGGGTAAAAAATATTATTTTTACAGCAAAAGGGAGAGAAGCCCATGAAACTAGGTGTTACCTGCTGTGATGAAGAGTTTTCCTTAAACGTATAGGCAATTGTTGAAAACATTCAAAAATTACAATAAACACAAAACTTAAACCACAAAAATATTTGTATTTGAAATGACAAATTAAATGGATGTACAATATTACAGAATGATATAACAGACATATTCAATGTTTATAGAAGATGTTTAGAGAATATAAAAAACTTGGAAAAGTTGTATAAATCATCAGTTTCCTAACTTTTGGGTAACCGTTGTATAAAAAAAAAAAAAATCAACATATAATTGCTTTTGAATCCTCCATTGATCTGACTACAACTGTGATCATGTAATAGAACCACTGACTCAAGAGATGAGGGTAGGAGGCTGTGTGTTTTATTTTTGTCTTATGTCACTTACAATTAGTATATGAATATATCCTCTGTAGAGAGAAACAGGACTGAACTATAGCGCCAACTATTGGATAACGCAAACCTACAAGTCAATACTGACCCTTGTCAAGTCAACTAGCCTTGTCACATGACTTAGTGTAAGAAGTGAAACCAGACATTCCATTTGCAGGCACATGTTTCGGGATGTTTGCCCCCTCATCAGTGCAAAGCAGAATGCCTGATTTGGTTCGGTATGTAACAGATTTATCTGATCTGAATGCAACTGTTCTCCTGAATCTGGTGAGGTTTTTTTTTTGTTTTTGCACCTTTTTTTTCCTAGAGTAAGGTGTCCTCTTTATTGTATGTAAATATAGTTTTGTTAGCCAAGGGGTCATGTTCCTCAACATGACGCCCCCTTGTCTGAATAGACTAGATTTACATGCAAAAAAACTGTTATTAGATATCAGGAGTGGAGGGGTCCAGAAACAAAAAAAACCCAACAGATCCAGGAGTATGGTGGTACTTAGACCAATTTAAAAATGTACTTATTTTTGCTAAATGACAGGTCCACTTTAAAAAGATAAGTGTAATGCTTAACCCTTTAAAATATACAATAAGATTTTCTGCATGTTGTATAATGTTTTATCCTTAATCCAAATCAGAAGAATCAGAAGAGGTCAAGTTTCATCAGAGCCTCTCAACAAAGCGGCTTCAGGCTCCGGCCCTGTAAGTAGGAGCAATCGAACAATATCTCAGCATAGAAGTAAAATGTTACATTGTTTTCAGATATTTAGTGTATGCTGCTAAACAGCTCATTTTCTTCTGATAATGGTAAATTAGCTGGAATCTGGCTTCATCTTCTCTGTCAACCAATCTGCATATCGAGATACTCTTGTATACACCCCATAGGTATTGACTTTGGCACACCCCAAGCCCCAGCTGACAATACCGGTTAGATAATAGGTGTCTTTATATTTTGTGGCATAAGGACCACCACTGTCACCCTTACACGAATCCTTGCTGCCATCAGTGAAGCCGGCACAAAACATATTGGCGGTAATATTCATCTTGGTCTTCTCTATACATTCTTGTGTCATCACACGGGGCAGGATGACTCTCCTAAGTACGTCTGGCGTCACTCCACCTTCTAGAAGACGACCCCAGCCGCTCACAACAGAGAAGGAGCTTTGGTGTAACAGCTGATTTTTAGCGAACTGGATGTCAGGCAGGCACAGAGGAACCACGTAATCAGTATAGTTCACCGTACCGTTCAGTCGGAGGAGAGCTATGTCATTATCGTTGTTTGTTGCAATCCCAGCAAACTTTTCGTGAATTATGATTTCAACCACTTTGTGCTCTTTTTCAGTTCCTTCAGCTTTGCTAATTCTATGATCACCTGCAAGGTTAATTAACATAATCACCATCATGATCATTATTAAAATGCTATTGCTTTTTTTTAATAAAAGTAAATGTCCACCTTTTATGGAAAACATTTCTTAAAGGGGTTGACCAAAACTGACATATTGGTGGGTCATCATTTTCAGATTGGTGGTGATCTGACGCCCGAAGCCCTCACTGATCTGCTATTATCAGCTCTGACGAAATCCAGAAGTAAAAGGTACATAGACACTCATAGACATGGAGGAGCTCAGCTCCATGCACTGTGTAGTTGCCATTCACAGATACTGCATCTCAGCTCAGTGAATGACAACCTAGATGGAATATCTAGTAAAGGCCACTACATGGTGTGTGGCGCTCTGTATATTGTTTATACATAGTAACATAGTTAGCAAGGCCGAAAAAAGCCATTTGTCCATCTAGTGTAGCCTATATTCTGTCAGAATAAATCCCCAGATCTAAGTCCTTCTAAAGAACCTAATTACTGTAACATACAATATTGTTACTCTCCAGGAAGACATCCAGGCCTCTCTTGAACCCCTCGACTGAGTTCGTCATCACCACCTCCTCAGGCAAAGAATTCCAGATTCTCACTGCCCTAACAGTAAAGAATCCTCTCTAATTGGCACCATTGGAGTTGCTAACAGCTGAAGTGTGGGGGGGTGCTGGACACCCACAAATCTGATATTGATGACCTGGGTCATCAATATGAATAAAGGACTGCGTGGCACGCTCTTAGAGAGTCGGCGGCGGCGCTCAAGTAGGATTCCACTCCAATAATATGGTAATGACAACGTGGATGCGAGAATTATAGAATTGTTATTTCATAACCACAATCAATAAATAGAATTGACGTTTCAGAGCTGAAAATATGCAAAAAGAAAAAGACATTTTTTGAACAACTATGCTCAAGATCTAAATATCATAAAAATAATAAATGTACATGCAAAATTCTAAACCAAAAATGTGTCAAGATCCAAAGATAAGATTTATTCCAGATTAGATGTCATCTAAATGAGAAACCCATCTATGCGAGTATACTGCATGAGATTTATAAGCATTTTCTTTATAAAGCAAAATATTTGATTGCTGTTATGAAATACAATTTCTAAAATTCTCGCATCCACATTGGAGTACCAAGTTCCCTGTTACCATATTACTGGGTCATCAATATGCTGACCCTGGATAACCCTCGTGTAGGCCACCTTTGACAACCATATTTTTCTTACCTAGATGCACATATTTTGGCTAAAGGTCATTTTTGTAATTGGGATTCATAAAAAATTTGCCCCAGTTTATTTTCTGCAGCCTGTCGCACTGTCTGTCGCTGGCTGCAGAATCAATCAACTGAGAATCCGTCAGTCCAGTGGGAGAGTTTACAACTGTTTTATTGTTATTTTTTAACTCCTAACAGATGATGTATGACCGTAAACCACATCAAAGTCAAATGTCCAGGGAAACAAAGAACTTGGAAAAACAAAACCATACAAAATGTTTAACGAAACCAAATTACAAAAATGATTTTTAGCTCGAAATGCATGCATGAAAGTAAAAAACAGTTATTGCCCCAAAAGGTGGAGAACACCATGTATGAAAAATGGGTTTTGTCTGTCAAAAATGTTGGCAAGGGAAAGGAGAAAATGCAATGAATTAATGAAAGAAGCAATACCGGACCATTCAAGTACTGCTCCACACCAGTTCTTGTGGATTTGTCTGCAGTGATGATGCAAAGTCTACCTCCTACCGTATGACTCCTTCAGACGACCACTGGCCTCAGAAGTATACATTACTGAGGCCAGAGATTGTGTATAGAGGTCCCATGTCGTATATGTCAGTCAATCAGCAGGTAAAGTAGCACTTATTTTATTATTTCATTACATTATCCTATTTTTCACAACTCCTAAAACCCATTGATAAAACTAAAGTTATCCTGGTGACCTGCAGCTGCCGTGGAGAGTTTAATAGCTTTCTGTATATCCTAAGCTCTCAGTATCGCACTGCAGAGTTGGCTGCTTTTAAAGGGATTGGCCAGCCAGTTAATTATTTTTAAAAACCTCTTTAGAATACAATGAAATGTTTAAAAAACCCTTACCTTATCTATCCCTGCTGCTATTTGGACACTCACAAGTCTTTGTTAGTTTTGTTCCAATGATATTGCGTCAGACATGTGACCTAAGCGGAGTTTCTAAGCCACACCCACAGCCGCTGACTGGCTGGATAAGTCACATGTTTTGACAACACATCATTGCCAAGAAGAACTGAGACCTGTGGAGGCATTGGGAACCATGAGAATGGCGGCCGGGGATATTATTTAGGTAATTATTATGGAAATTTAGAGCCATGTTATAGTGTGCCAAGTATTTTTAAAAATGAAAATACATATATACTGTAGATTGGCGGACAACTCTTGTAACTCCTTGCAGATGATTCAACATTACAATCCAAGCAGTTAACATAAAGGCCAGAACGAAATATGTAGCATATTGGATTCTGCTATTGAAGCCTAAGTGAGATAGAGTATGCAAATTGCCTCTTCAGGAAGGGGACGTGAACTTTATAGTGCCATCTGTTGGAAGCAGCAATCGTACAAATCACTGTCGACCCTTTAAGGAGTGAATAAGTGAAATAGGGTACTTTCCCCCATATCTCTCATCAGCCTTAGGGATCGCCCAGACGACTATATTTTTGGTGCGATCTGACAAAACATAGGATTACACTCGGACCAATATCATTCTATAGGGCCGTGCATGCTTTCCACAGATCGAGTCTATCCAAGGAATAGCAATCGCAGCATGTATAATTTGATTCCTTAAATTGGATCGCACTCGGCCATTTGCATCTATGGGGCAGCGGAAAACATTGGCCACACGCCACACTCGGATGACATCCGGGTATGGTGGGATTTTCACGGACTGACAGAATGAAGAAGATGGAGAATTATTCTTCCATCTTCTCCACATCCACGTAAATCGGATCACACTGTGATCAAACGCTGATCAGAGTGTGATTAGCATAATCGGCCCGAATCTCTCGGATGAGAGAAAATATGGTCGTGTGACCCCAGTCATATTCTTGCACGAATGGGTCCATGCAGAGCCTAACTTCTGCAGATCTAAGTGCAGAGCTGCTAAGTAGTTTTGTTGCGTTGTCATTTTTACTGAATCTGGGGAGGCTGGAAGTGATATGGAATTTAATTTGTAGGAGGAATATTTTCCCAACAATACACTAAGTTAAAGCTTTCTAGAATTATTTCATATTTATTCTTCATCATGAGTGCCCCAAGTTCTGCTGCACACGCACACATATGTGTATCTGTAGAAACGCTCATCCATCTGTTGTTTTTCTACTTACCAAGGACGACTGTTAATTTATTTTTGAAAGAGGGTTTTAAGCAATGAGCCGCAGTAACTACCCAGTTTGGTGCAATTAGTGTCCCACCACAGATTGTCATTAATGGTCTATCTAAGACGACTCGAGCCTGCAAATATATTTTTAAAAATAATGATTAGTTTTGGATCCCTGATATTAGCACCGGTCGAGTACTAATTATCTGTTTACTGATACACAATTTCATTTTAACAAAAATTGAATTTATTTCAAAAGACGGAATGAAGCATTTATGTCATATCGTGTATGAGGAGGGAATATCATCTACATTTCCTATTTGTAGGACGGTGCGAAGCAAATCTCTATAAAATGTGGTTACAATTAAACCACCTGCAATTAGATAATAAAAGTTGTTAGAAATGTTTTTTGTACATTGTATTGATTAGTAGAAAATATGGGGTATATATTTAAAGGTGATTTCCTTCAAGATAGTAATCAGTAGAAGATTTTCCTGAGGGGTGTAATTTCAAAATGGTTCACTTTGGGGAGAGAGTGCTTCTCCGGTTCTGGCATATAAACTCTTTCAGAAAAATGTGTGATCCAAAAAATCAAATCGCACTCCTTCACTTTTCCAACCACATATTAGGTATTGAGGCATTTAGAAGAAATTGTGTAACAAATAGTAGCGTATATTTTCCACTCTCAAAGTTTGTAAAAAATGAAAACTCTGAAGGCAAAACAATATTTTAGTGGAAAACAAGTCATTTTTATCTTTAGAGCCTTAAAGGGAACCTGTCACCAGGATGTGTACAGTAATCTACAGACAGTGTCAGGTCGGCGCCGTTATACTGAATAAAATGCTACCTGGGGGTTATGAAATCCGTCTTGTGGTTGTTGTTTAATCTTTATTTTCAGTTAATGATATGCTCGTGATGTGGGGCGGGCCTGGAGGGGGTCTTTATGTGTTGCTCTGATTAAGTATTCACTATTCCTCACTGACCTGCCCCCTAGTTTACATAATGAATATTATACATACATATTGAAAAAAAAAACCCTTCTGCAGGCAGGCGTTGGCCATGGCAGAAATAATTATAAATTTATATGCACATTACACATGTGATTATGCTGCAGCATATCATTAACTCATAACTGAAAATAAAGATTAAACAACAACCACAAGACAGATTTCATCACCCAGGTATCATTTTAATCTGTATAATGGTGCCGTCCTGACACTGTCTGTAGGTTACTGTGCACAATCCTGCTGACAGGTTCCCTTTAAGGTATAAAATGCTGTGAAACAACTGTGTCGACATCTCACTATACCCATAGATTAATTCATGGAGTAGTGTAGTTTGTAAAGTGGGGTCACATTTGCGTGAGTTCTACTGTTGTGGCACCTCAGAGGTTATGACGTGACATCCACATACCAATCTGGCAAAATCTACACTCCAAAATGACCTTCCATTCTTTTTGAGCCTTGCCATGCGCCCAAACAGTAGTTTCTGACCTTATTTGAGGTATCAGCATTCTTAGGAGAAATTGCACAACCAATTGTGAAAATAAAAAAACTTGGGACTAAAGCAACATTTTCTTGGAAGAATATTTTAACCCCAATTCCCAAAAAGTTGAGATGCTGTGTAAAATGTAAAGAAAACAAGAATGCAATGATTTGAAAACCTTTTCTAGCCATATTTTATTCACGAGAGAACATAGAACACATCACAAATTTTAAGTTACATATTTTTCCACTTCATTTGAAAAAATTAACTAATTAAAAAATTGATGACAGCAACACATCTCAAAAAATTTGAGACAGTGTTAACAAAAGGCTGGAAATGTGAATGGTACTAATAAAAAAAAAACAGCTGGAGAGTCAATATTCAACTAACATGAATGCATTTTATATACAGTGATGTGACTTAAATGAAAATCGACCCTCCAGTTTTTTCAGCCTTTTGTTATGACCCTGTCCCACCTTTTTTCATATTTGTTAGACCTTGTTAGAGAAGCAGAGTCTCTCAGAAGCAAAAATGATCATAGGATTCACCAATCTGTGAACAACGGCATCTAGAAATAGCGAAACAATTTCAGAAAAATATTCATCAATGTAAAATTGCAAAGACCTTAATATTCCATCATGTACAGTACATAATATCAAAAGAGGCAGAGATTGTGGAGAAATCCATGTGGACAAAGGACAAGTCTGACAGTCACTATTGCATGCTCATGAGCTCAGGAATACTTCCAGAAATCATTGTCTGTGAACACAGTTCTCTGTGCAACCCACAAACGCAAGTTAAAGCTTTAGTATGCAAAGAAGAAGCCATGTATCTACACAATCCAGAAACGCCTTCATCTTCTCTGGGCCAAAGCTCATTTAAAATGGATTGCGGCAAAATGGAAAACTGTTCAGTTGTCAGATGAATCAAATTTGAAATTCTTTATGGACACCATGGACGTCTCCTGTGGACTCGAGAGAAAGGGACCATACAGCTTTTTAGCAGCGAACAGTTAAAAAATTTGCATCTCTGATGGTATGGGGCTGTATTAGTGCCTATTGAATGGGAAGTTTACACATCTTGAAGGGCACCATCTGAGCTTTACATAGAGGTTTTAAAACAACATATGCGCCCATCCTGTCCTGACAACATCTACATCAGGGATGGACTTGCATATAAGACAATGCTAAACCATATACTAAGTCCATCTCAACAACATGCCTTTGCAGAAGAAGAGTTCGAGTGATGCACTTCACACCTGCAGTCCAGACCTTTCACCAACAGAAAACACTTGACGCAGAATAACCAGGACTGTTGGGCAACTAGAATCCTACATCAGACAAGAATCGGGCAACATTCCTCTCTCAAAACTTCAGCAATTGGTCTCACTCATTCTCACGTCATAGACATTTACCAACTGTTGTAAGAGGAAGAGGATGTGCTACACAATGGTAGACCTGGGCATGTCCCAACTTTTTTGAGAAATGTTGCTGCCATCAATTTTTAAATGAATGTTTTGTTGTTTTTTTTCAAATGAAAAATGTGCAACTTTCAACTTTTGTTATGTGATCTATTTTAATCCCTTCCCAACATTGGGCGTGATAGTACGCCGATGTCAGACACCCTACCCTTGATGTGGGCTCCGGCGGTGAGCCCACATCTTTCCCAGCACATGTCAGCTGTTTTGAACAGCTGACATGTGTCCGTAGCAGTCGCGAGTGGCATCGCGATCCACCCGCGGCTATTAACCTGTTAAATGCCGCTGTCAATCTCTAACAGCGGCATTTAACATGCGTTTCCAGCAATCGCGCCAGAAATCCGCCCATCGCTAACCCCTGTCACATGATCGCGCATCAACGATGAGTTGATATGAAAACCATAGGTCTCCTGCAGACCTCTAAGGTTGTCACTGCCGTAATTCTGCTACATACAGGCGATCTGATCAAGTTATGGCAGCTTTTAGTCTACCATGGAGACTGTTGTAGTATATCAAAAGTAAAATAAAAGATTTTAAAAATATAAAAAAAGTTCAAATCACCTCCCTTTCTCCCCATTCAAAATAAAACAATTAAAAAAAAATCAAACCTACACATATTTGGTATCGTCGAGCTCAGAATCGCCGGATCTATCAATAAAAGAAGAATTAACCTGATCACTAAATGGTGTAGCGAAAAAAAAAGTCAAAAAGCCAGAATTATGGGTGTTTTTATTGGTCATCGCAACATTGCATTAAAACGCAATAACGGGCGATCAGAAGATCGTATCTACACTAACATGATATCATTAAAAACATCAGCTCGGTGCACAAAAAATAAGCCCTCACCGAACCCGAGATCACAAAAATGGCGCAATTTTTTTTTTTTTTTAATAAAGTTTGGAATTTTTTTTCACAGAGTAGATAAAAAAGAACCTAGATATGTTTGGTGTCTATGAACTCGTAATGGCCTGGAGAATCATAATGGCAGGTCAGGTTTAGCATTTAGCGAACATAGTAAAAAAGCAAAACAAGAAGCCAGTATAGGATTGGACTTTATTTTTGCAATTTCACCGCACTTGGAATTTTTTTTCCCATTTTCTAGTAAACGATATCTTAAAAACCAATGGTGTCGTTCAAAAGTACAGCTCATCCCACAAACAACAAGCCCTCACATGGCCTTTTTGACTGAAAAATAAAAAAAAAGTTATGGCTCTGGGAAGAAGGGGAGCAAAACACAAAAATACCTCCGGGGGTTAAGGGGTTCACTGAAAACCAATTTTTTTTGGAATTCGGTTGAAATTTTTTAGTTTTACAGCCCAAGGTTGTAAAATTATGTAAAGCACCTGTGAGTTCAAAATGATCACTTCACTTTTAGATTAATTCATTTAGGGGTGCAGCATCCAAAATGGAGTCATTTCTTGGTGGCAATATAGAATGATTAATATTTTTCTAAGTTCTATATTTTGTGTAGCATTAATAAGTCTCGTGGTATCGTATTATGTTTACTAATTTTTAAGGTTTACTATTTGGTCTAATATTTTCCTATCTCATATATAATGTTTTGTGTTATGATTATGGGTAGTTAATTAAGAAAAAGACATAATAACAACAACTCAAAACATGTTTGTCAGAAGGGGGTGGCAAATAGAAATTTCCAATGGGAACCACATTTGTCTTTAAATGGAATAAGAAAAACTACTCACAGAATAATAAACAGAAATGATTTGCTCACAGATCATGTATGCATTCGTTTCTCCAAAGGCTTCATATGATAAGGGTCTTAATTTGGCCTCACTGGTGATCCCGTAATCTGACTTTGGGTCAGAATGAAAACAGCTACAACAGCAGTTTCTGCCGTTTTACAACCTCCGAGACTCTACAAATGTGACGTGGCATCCACAATCTATTCCAACCAAAGTTGCGCTCCGAAAGTCAAATAGTGTGCTCCTTTCTTCTGAGCCCTGTCACGTTCCCAAAGAGTGGTTTATGAACACATATGGGGTATTACAATGTTTGTGAGTAACTGTACCAAATTGTGGGGTCAATTTTCTTCTATTACACCCCGTGATAAAGTTTATTTACTGATAAAGCAATATTTTAGTGGAAAAATATTATTTTTCATTTTTTCATTCCATTTTGCGTTTATTCCTGTGAAGCACCTGAAGGGTTAGAGATTTGCTAAATGCAGCTTTGAAGTCTTTGAGGGGCGCAGTTTTTAAAATGGGCTATTAGATGGGGATTTTCTGACATATAGGCCAAACAATGTTACTTCAAGAGTGAATTGGTTCCTAAAAAATAGGGAATGGGTTTTGTAAATTTCTTTGAAAAAATGAAAAATTGATGTAAAATTTTTAAGCTTTCTATCATCCTAACCATTAAAAAATGTTTAAAAAATGATGCCATTGTAAAGTAGACATATGGGAATTTTTATTTATTAACCATTTTGTGTAGAAAGATGGATGTCAGATTTGAACAATTTGGCCTGAGCAGGAAAGTGAGTGGAGCTAAAAGAACTTTATACCTGCCATGGACACTCTCCTTTTGGACACTCTTCACCTCCAACTATTCGCCCCGTTTCTATTTTCTTCTTCAACACTGGTATCTGTCCACATGGATATTCCACTGTTAAACAAGCATTGGAAACATACTGGTGAATTATAGTAGGAAATCTAAATATTTTCATATATTCCTACAAGAATTTTGTCCTGGAAGACCATATCTATACTAGTTAGCTTTAACAATGGCTTTTTATATGGTATTTGCCATTCTAATCTACCCCATCCAACAGTTGCCCAATAGTAGATGATATTGTACTGACCTGTAGGGATGCATGATGTTCCATCTTCCCCTAGAGCATATCCTTCCATACATGAGCAGTGTCGAATGGTGGGAGTGTCATGACATAACTGCTCACATTGTCCATTCTCAAATTCACACCTCAGTGTGCCATTTTTATCTGTAAAAAGGAACAAAATGTTATTCTGACTCAATACATCATCTTCTAAATGCACTATCCTGAGGCTTGGTTAGGTTTAAGTCCTGGGAGGGAGATGCCAACTGAACCATTGTTTGACCAAGTTTTCTTATGTCTAGGTCCACCGAAGTGAGGAACTCTTTGCTCTCTCCAACATACTATGTGTTGCTAGGCCAAGACTTCCAAAAGCTAATTCTGTTGAATATGACTCGTCTCTCAAACAAGGTGTGGACCACCTGGACTGAGACTCTGAAAAGTGACAACCACCTCAATAAAACCCACTCTGATTATATAAAAAAAATTGGGGTATTGAAGTGAAACAATGGGAGGCAATATAGTATGTGAAGATAAAATGGGGGTCCCTATGTATAAAATAAAAGCAGCAGGAGGCATGCTATGAGCCTCTCTTGGGGCTTCTATCAAGACTTGATGACAAGAACTGTGTAGCATGACACCCTATTCTTTCTATAAAAACATGTTAAGGCCTCATCACACATAGCGACGCACCAGCGATCCCGACAACGATATGACCTTGTCAGGATCGCTGGTGAGTCGCTACAAGATCGCTGGTGAGCTGTCAAACAGGCAGATTTCACCAGTGATCAGCACCAGCGACACGGGGGTTACAAGCGACGCACGTCGCTTAGTTACCCACTGTGCACCTTAGTTACCAGTGCACTGGTGCAGGGAGCTGGTAACCAAGGTACACATCGGGTTTCTAAGCGGCGCGCGGCACTTAGAAACTCGATGTGTACCTTGGTTACCAGCTCCCTGCACCAGCGCACTGGTAACTAAGGTACACATCGGATTTCTAAGCGCTGCGCGCCGCTTAGGAGCCCTGTGTTTACCTTAGTTACCAGCGCCAGCTCACTGATCGCTGGTCTCCCACCTGTCACACGCAGCAATGCATGCTGGCCAGCAGGAGACCAGCGATCAAAAAAATGTCCTGGCCATTCCAGGATGATCAGCGATACTCGGCAGGGGGGCCGGTCGCTGGTCAGTGTCACACACAGCGATCTCGGGGGCTTTAATCTCATCAGTACCACAATGGATCTCATAATTAGTGAATGTGGATCCTACAGGAATCCTTCATATATAGATTTGGCATATTGTCATAGCGTCTGTTATAAACCAAAGCAGTGTGGACAGAGCCTAATGAATAATCTATTGAAAAAATAACTTACTTGTTTCACAGTTTCTGCCCTCATACCCCTCTGGACATAGACACATATAGAACTGATATTCATCATAGCACGTGCCGCCATTTTGACAAGGATTGGAAAGGCATTGGTTTTCATCTGTGAAGAGTTCAGACTTGACATTCTTACCATATCAATAACACAGATGAGATTGGCTGTTCATCAGCTAGCAGTTTACATACCTATGTATAGCCTCCAAAATTCTTTCTAGAAAGGAGGAAGAGAATTTCACATTAGCCCTTCTTAAATCATGATTTTGCGCAATCAATGTAATAATATGGAAATAGAGCCAATCAGAAAATAATGTCTCACATGCAGGCCTCATATTCAGATGATTGTGTTTTCAGTACAAGTGCTATCTGTGTTTTTCATAGATAGCACTTCTACTTTTATGAGTCATTCATACGTACGTGGTTTTCTGCGGACCGAGGAGTACACGCAAAATGGTGAAGACATGTCCAATTTTGATCTGAGTGTTGGATCAAATTCTTCATTGCAAGTCTATGGGTCAATGAGAAAATTGTACAGCACTCGGATGCCATCTGAGTGTGGTCCAATTTTCATGGATTGTTAGACAGGAATATAATAGAGAAACATTTTTTTTCTCGTACAAGAACAACTCGAAAAACTAGGACTGAACTCCGACCAAACTCTGATTGAACTCAGATGAAATTGTAACTAAAATCACTGATGAAACTTGGTCAGTTTTTCTTGTATATGAAAAAACTAACAAGTGAATTAGGCCGTAGAATGACTGCACTACTCTTTCACATAAAGGACATCACAATTTTAAATATGGCAGTTTAGGGGTTTCTTATTGTTCGGTGGCTTAGAAAGGAATACCTAATATCTCAGGTGGTGATAAAGTCATTACCCCTTTCACGACATATGATGTTTATTTACTTCATATGTCATGTCCCAACCTAGGATGTGGACTCACATGCCGGGCCCACATCTTATCCCACACATGACAGCTGATTTAATCAGCCATGATGTGCCTTTAACAGCCATAGGTGGAGTGGAGCTCTACCCCTAGCTGTTAACCTGTTAAATCACGCTGTCAATCTCTGACAGCAGCATTTAACACAGACTAACATGGCCCTGGTGATTCCATGCTCCCATCGACGAGCCCGTGATCGAGGGATGCCAATGGGTTGTCATGACAGATGGGGGTCTGCTGATGATCTCCATGCCTGTCATTAGGATCCTCCTGTGACTGCCAGCCCGTGACCAGCATTCATAGGAGATCGTGATTTTCACTATATGTAGCAGTGCTGATGTAAGGGGAGGCCAGGACTGTAGTAATGGCCAGAGACACTGAAGCATCTGTGTCCCGACCTTCCCTCACAGAAAACTGTAATCCTTTGCTCAGCATACCTGCGTCTTCAGATTCAAGTCCCCCTGGGGGCTTCACAAGTGGTGGCAGCCCTTCTTCCAGGCAACCCCCAGTAATGGAGACACAGTCCAGTATAACTTTAACGTTTTCTTTACTTAGAACTTCACACATTATATCCACAGTTGGCACACCATGGAATTCACATTCAACTTGACTTGTTTCCTCAACTTTCCATGCTTTGCTGATGCTTCTGTGTGGCATACGACCGGACCGTCTTAGACTGCTCCCCAGATTGTTCCTGGCCTAACCTCGCCATGATGACAATTCCTTCTGCCTGTTTCACCCCAGACCTGAAATTATCCGCCACCCGGTTTAGTTGCCTCTGGAAAAGCATCCGGCCGGTCTGTACCATTCCCTGCAAAGTTTCAACTTCCTTCTGCTCCTCACTCGAACCGACTCTCGCCCTAAAGGCATCTGCTCAGGCTATGAGTCGCCACATCTTCTTTCTCCTGTACTGGCCCACTGCAATGATGCCCAGTGGCTGTGGATAACGTGGGCTGCAGCTACTTAACGTTGCGTGGCTGCTGAGCCGTCCTGGGCCTATAGCCCATGTGGAAACTTCGGACACCCTGGCTCCGTCTCACTTACTTCCCTTCTGCTCTAACCTTATCTCTCAGCAGCCCCTCCTACACTTAACCCTATACTACCCATTAACTATTCTATATACTAGAGTGCCCCCTCTAGTGTCCAACCAAGAGTACTACGCTTTCCCTAAACTATATATGAAACAAAGTAAACATTATCACACTATATACAATGAAGAACATGAAAACACAGCAATGGTAATACTCATGAGGGGTAGCAGTACCATATCATACATTAGGTAGTACACAAAACATGTAGCAATACCTGTAAGCAAAAAGGCATAAATACAGCAATGAACATTATTAAACCAACCCCTTTACACTGAAGCACAGCTATGTATAGCACAAGTGATCAAATGATTGCAGCTTCAATTCCCCTAAAAGGACTATTCAATACAGTAAAAAGTTTTAAAAATATGAATTAAAAAAATAAATAAAAGTTCAAATCAGCCCTTTTTCTACATTGAAAATAAAACAATAAAAAATTCACAGATTTAGTATAAGAAATCAGATTTGTTCAAAAATATCTGATCTATGAAAATATATTATAAATTAATCTGACTAACAAAAAACATTTCAAAACATCAGAGTTATGTTTTTTTGACTGCTGCAATATTGCAATAAAATACAATAAGAGGTGATAAAAACATTGTACCTACACCGAAATGGTATCTGTAAAAACATCAGCTCTGGGTACAAAAAGTAAGCCCTCACACATCCCCAGATCCCAAAAAATTAAAATATTACGCGTGACGAAAATTGGCGACAAAAGCAAAAACGTTTTTCCATACAAATTTCAATTTTTTTTTCACCACTTAAATAAAATAAAAACTATACATGTTTGGTATCTGCATACTTGTACTGACCTGAAGTATCATATTGAAAGGTCAGTTTTACAATGTAGCCATTTTTTTATTTAAGGGATCCTTCTACCTGCAGCTCCAGGGGACTGCTATGGGGGCGGCCTTCACTCCCACGTATGCAAATCTTTTCCTGGGGCAGTGGGAGAGGGAGCTCTTCCTGTCTGACAAACAGGGGTCGATTGACCGCGTTCCGTTTTGGACGCGCTATATCAACTATATCTTCTTTGTCTGGCAGGGCACCTCTGTCGACCTTATGCAGTTTGTCTCTTCCTTGAACAGTAATGATCTTAACATATGACTCACCCTGGTGTGGGATCAGGATAGGATAGACTTCCTTGATGTGACAATTAGAAGGGATGGGGCGGGTCTTGTTCAGACGGACATCTTTCGCAAGAAGACAGCAACAAATATTCTACTCCACGCCTCCTCATGCCATCCCCGCCATATGATCAGGGCAATTCCGGTGGGCCAATTCCTCCGCCTGCGACATATTTGTTCCAAAGAGGAGGACTTTAAAACGCGGGCGGATGAATTAAAATCACGTTTTTTGGCCCGTGGTTATAGCAGGAGATCAATAAAAAAAAGCATATCATCGGTATAAGTATTCCAATCGTGATGATCTTCTGTATAGGAATCCTGAGCGGAAGCCCAACACTGATAATGTGGTTAGGTTTATCACATCATACCACTTACAACATGATAAAATGTGATCAGCTATCAAGAGGGCATGGCCTATTCTGAAGGTCGACCCTGTTATTCAGAAATTTCTTCCAGATAGTCCATCCATCACATTTAGGTGGGCCAGAAATTTGCGCGACCAACTCACCCACAGCCATTATGTTGGTCAATCTCCATCCACCTTTCTTGATGAGATCCCTGGTAGGGGTGGTTGTGTGCCGTGCGGCAGATGTTTCGCCTGCCCCAACATCGAGCGAAGTACTACTTTCGTTAACTCTGATGGGTCTAAATCCTACCCAATTAGACAGAGAATTACATGTAACTCCAGATACGTAATCTATTATGCCACCTGTCCGTGTGGCCTAATTTATGTAGGTTTAACCACAAGGCAACTAAAAGTTTGTATCAGAGAGCACGTGTTGGGGATTCAGGCGGCCTCTGTATGCACGGACACTTCCACCCTTAAAACCCTGCCACGTCACTTTAGGGAATTCCATCAAAGTAATGGTTCGCTACTTAGGGTACGAGGTATTGACACCCTTAATATAAATATTAGGGGGGGTGGGTTGTCCAGACGCCTGGCCCAGCTTGAAACAAGATGGATCTGGACACTTAGGATGATTCATCCGGATGGCCTTAATGAGAACATGTCTTTTGCTCCCTTTCTCTGTTTTTTGTCTGTTGGCGTATTGCACGCATTTATGTGATTACACATTTTTCTTAATTTTTTATATGTTTTTAATATTACATTCTGTTTCTAGTTTGGCAGATTGCCTCCTATATGCATTTGATGAGGTTTGACACCGGGATTTGGAACACGAGTGAAGAGTGCTCCGGGGTACGCGAGTGGTCTTCTTCGGAACAAGATGTTTTACATCAAGTATTGTCTACTAGAATACAAGAGAGACTTTTGTGCATTAAGCATTAATTGTATGGTGTGTACGTTTTATAAGTCCATGGATACTGCTATTGTGTTTTGTATGACTCCATATACTTACGCTGACTTAATTGCTAAAAAATCTCTAATTGTTATATTAGTATTATATGTACTAAGCATTACTTATATAGGACCTCAATTAGGAGAGCCTGAGTCCCAATATTGCACTGCATTTTGTATTTTGCATGGTCTATAATGTTATTTTACTTGTATATTCCTTTACTGTTATACATGGATATATTCCTACATTTTTATATTTATGATATTAAGGAATATTATACTTTGTAATATTATCCATCAGTAATGTGGTTTTGCAATTGTTGGGAGCAGACTTTATGATCAATATGGCTTGGTATTATGCTGTGTACAAGCTGGAGTACTTCAGTCTTTTGGTTTTCCTCTTATTGTGGATATTTGGCTGCCCCTACTTTTGCCCTAAGTTATAGTGTCGGTCTGTGGGTGACTGGGATATACTGCGCATGCGCCGCTTCCCTCCTGTTCTGGGTCTGATGTTCCTCCTCCTGCCATCTGACATCAGGTCACGTGGGGCCCCACGTAGTTCCTGTGCCAGCGTCTGGAGGAAGTGTGACGTTCTCGCTCAGAGCGGGCGGTGCGGCGGTGTATGGCACTTCCGGTCAGCACTGTATTTAGACACGGCGTCCTCGCTCCCTCTCCACGCCCCCTAAGGAAAGAGTCTCGCGCTCCGAAAAGCGCGTCGGGGAAGGCTGACGGTCCGGTCATCTACAACATCCTCTATCATTAGGTAATGTAGATCTTGGTGTTTGGCTGCTTCTTCACACTTGCAATTGTCCTGGAGCTGCAGTTAGCATGTGCTTTGGACATTGCGGATACTCTATGTACTAATTATGTGCCATATTTATTGTTCTGGTATATCTTTGCATTTGCATGATATTGAGTATCTGCCATGGTTAGTGTAGGTGAGGTATATGGGAGTCTATTTCTATGTTATAGTAATTTTCCTATTAGGGTATATGGGCACTAGCTGTTTGATAATTAAGCATCATAACTTTTAGCATAACCATATTTATCCTACCTATGTGCCGTGCGCATTTATTTCTCTTTGCCTACACCGAATTTTTGCAAATATAGGAAAACATTTCTTGTTGTGGAGGACTCGGTCCATATGCCTTTACATACTGTGTGACCACCTGTTGTGTGCAATTTTCCTGCCCCCGTATTGTAGTGGATGTATTTTTAACTATTTGTAGCTAATAAAGATATCATTTTTTATGGGATTCTATGACTGCTTCTAGTTTTTTCTTAAGCATGCTTTATGCAGTTTTCCCGGTATGTGTCCGTTAAATACACATGAGTGAGTGGTAGGTGGCAATCTGCATTGATATTGTTGAAACCGTTTCCTATCCACATGTGTTATGCTTACCACTATCTAGTTACAATGTAGCCAACAATGTAAATAGAAAATAAAAAAACAGCAATTGTGCGCTTGTTTTGCAATTTCACCACACTTGAATTTTTTTTTGTTTTCCAGTGCACTGCTCTCCCGCCACTGCCATGCTTATTTTTGGGTTACTGAAGGTCAAGGACAAAGGGTAAAATACTGTAACTGAATGTGGATCTTGGAGATTTTCCTAGACGCTTTAGCATGTCCTTGTAATTTAACCAAAATGGCAATAAGTGAGACTACTCTGGCTTGCTTTAATGGAGCAGGGAGCATTCCAAGGCACATTTGTAAAAGATTTGCCTCCCTAAAAACACTGCATCTGTGTCTTAAAAGTGGGAGAATACAATCTCATTTTGCAGAATATTGAAGGCTATGGCTAATGGTAAAGTCTTAGTAAGGCTAGTTTCACACTAGCGTTTATTTCCTGCAGCGCACGGCGCCGCTAAGCCCCGGCCCTCCCGGCTCCCTGCCTGCCCCATCCGGTCATCGCCGCCTACTAGCGCACATGGACGCTTGCGATCTGCGCACCCTATCTTTAGCATAGGGCGTGCAGATCGTGCGCTAGCAGGATTTTGCCGTGCGCTGCGCACTTTTGAAGGTGCGCCGTGCGTGCCTAAATGCAACATGCTGCGTTCGGCGCACACGGGCGCACCTTCAAAAGTGCGCAGCGCACGGCAAAATCCTGCTAGCGCATGGCCAGCGCACGATCTGCGCACCCTATGCTAAAGATAGGGTGCGCAGATCGCAAGCGCCCATGTGTGCTAGTAGGCGGCGATGACCAGATGGGGCGGGCAGGGAGCCGGGAGGGGGCGGGGCTTAGCGGCGCCGTGCGCTGCAGGAAATAAACGCTAGTGTGAAACTAGCCTAAGAATGATTTTTTTGCTCAGTGTTCAAAGCAGAATATCTAAAAGAAAAAACACAAGTTAAAAAACCATGAGTTTTGATGGCAGAGTTTCTGCTCTGAAAACGCAACTAAAAAATGTATGATCACATCCTAAGAGCTCTGAAGTAAATTATCTCATGGAGTCTGTATCTACTTTTATGAATAAAGCCTTTAGCTTCCTGCACCCCAAGCCTACATTCAGATGTTCAGTATTTGGAAAAGTATAATAGAACCACGTCACCACTTCTGGATTTATCACCCACTTATGGTTTTGGCTTACAGAGATACTGAGGTCAAATACTGACCAAATACTGAATATGTGAATTTGGCCTAAGTCATAGCGTTTGAAGGTGGCAAATAACATTTATCTCTTTTGGACAGCACAAAGTCAACACATCAACAATACTAACAATCCTTAAAACAGCTATGAAATACAAAGCAGAAGGCAACATTAGTCTGGGAAAGTTTGAGTTTGTCCACTACAGAGATTTGTCTCGTCATCTTTCATACTTGAAAAGATTTTCATTAAGGCTGTGTTCACACGTAGCGTTTTTTTCGCGTTTTTTTCCGCAGATTTGCCAATAAATCTGCTATAAAAATGCTTAAAATAAGCTTGCCATTCATTTCTATGCATTTTGCACTTTTTGTGCATATAGATGCGTTTACCGCGAAAAAAACCACTTCGCGGTAAAAACGCAGCATGGATTTTTCCGCATTTCTGGCTATTTCTATGTGTCTGGAACCACGCGGGAAAAAAACGCATAAAAACCGTGCGTTTTTTTGCGCAAAAAAGCGCGGAAAATGCACAGAAAAAAAACGCACGTTTTTTGGGAAAGAATCCGGTTTTTATGCAGAAATTTTCTGCATACATGTGCACATAACCTAAGTGGCAAACATACAGAAAGTCAACTATTTTGTATCCAAGTGTTTTTGGCAAACCAGGATTACCGTACGTCTGTCGTCCTTATAAAATTCTCTGGCTTCTTCATATGAACATATTTCTTCATAGCACTCTCGTTCCAAGGATGCTTGCCTGAACTCCTCAAATATACTGTTAGCTCTCCTTATTCGACTCTTTAATACTGTATTGGCCTCTTTGGTCTGTATGAAAACTATAAAGGACAGTGTTAAACCCACTATTCATACTCAACTATTTGGCAAATGATGGATAAAATGCAGTCGAAGATACGGACTTTGGTGGGAAAGATAGACAATTTAAAGAAAACATATCACAATAAAGAGGATCTTGCACCAGTTTGAACATATTAAATTATGGAACAGTAGCTGCAGAACCAAAGAAAATTTACTTTTAATAGTTAATTTCTCCTCTCCATTGCAGAAATATTAGCTTGTAAGGTTTAGGTTATATAATAATAATTTAAGATAACTCCAACTGGGTGTTACCAGAGATTCTTCTCTGGGGGCGTGTGCTTGTTCCCCTGTTTGACATTGACCAAACATAAGCATGAAGCAATATATAGGGGGGAAAATAACACCCCACAACAATAGTTTAGAGCAACTTACTGTATAATTACATTCATCTCTGCTCTTCTCCCAACACTCGTAATCATTCTGCAGTGAGACTTGTGAGTAGAGCAGACTGTCTGTCATTATATGTGTCACACAGAAGAAAGTCTGTTCTAAGCTATTATGTAAATGTCATACAGGGGATGAAGTACAAACCTGTGGTAATGCCCCATTGTGTTTTTTGATAAATTATAACCTAAATTTTACAAGCTAATATCTCTGCAAACCAGAGGATAAATTAAAAAATAAAAACTAAGTTTAATTCAATTCTCCAGCCACTATGTCATGAGGTGGCCAGTTCAACATGCTCAAACTGGTGAAAGATCTTCTTTAACAAACAGTCTGATTAATCAGCAACAAGATATGAAACTGAAGTATCTATGCATCCAAAAAAATATTTAGGTTTGTGGATTCATGTAAATCTCTGCACATTCTGGGTTCAAGAATCTAGTGGATAGTCTTATCTGAGTTTGACTACTATCCCTTTATGTTTGCTTATACAGGGTAGGTTGTCATTTAACAAATAGCACCTCCCACTGGACTCTTAAATGAGCAGAGAAGTTGTTTTTAATAATGACTCATTAATTTTTTTTTCCACAGTTTCTTGCATATGGTTTATTATACACGGCAAGTGATTTGGACACTAGCTTTCGAAATCTTTTCATCTGAACAAACAAAAAAAGGAATGCATTGGAGATTCGCATGTATATAAATCCAACAGCCCTTGCCTCAAACCTGGTTTACTCTTTAGTAATTCATGTATTAATGAAGAAATTGCTAATCACAAAATATTCCTTTTTTAAGTGCTATATAGCACCGTGAAAACATATTGGCCCCGATTCATCAAGCTTGGTAGTGTTCCCGCCAGTCTTGATGAAGGCCATGTTGGAGTCAGTGGGCACGCCTCTTAATAAATCCAGCACATCTTAAATATGGAGTGTGGCATTGTGCACCTCATCACAAATTTTACTCCAGTCAAAGACTGGAGTAAGATTCGTGACATAATGCAGATTATGGAGGTACCATATCATACAGGGCAACGACTAATCTATATATGTTCACTTAAAGGGTGTCTGTCACCAGGAATAACGATGTTAACCTGTTGATATGCATGTAGCTGAATGCAGCGGGGGGGGAATGATCTTTATTCTCTCAGCCTGCATTCGGATTCAGTCATGGGGACAGTGGTGGCGCTGGTTCAGTCATGCTCTGAGTATACAGAGCGACCACTGTAACTGCACCCCCAACCCTGACTGACGCTGGCTTTACATTGAGGCCGGCTGTCAGTCAAGACTAGGGGTGCAGTTATAGCGCCGCTCTGTGACTGAACCGTCCCTATGACTGAAACTGAATGCTGCCAGGGGGAGAATAAAGATAATTCTCTCCCTGCTGCATTCAGCTACTTGCAGGTGCCGGCCGGACAGCATCATAACGCTGTTAATTTGCAGATTAACCCCATATCTGCAGGTTAACAGAGTTATTCCGGGTTACGGGTTCCCTTTATCTTATATCCTAATGTGAACTTGGCCTTCAGATATTTACTTCCGAATTTATCAGCTCACTGATAATTGTGCTTTTTCAGATGTATATAGTGTATAGTCATATAGTATAGCTTACTAAAAAAAATATTGCCCAATTTCCCATTTACAGTAAATGTGTTACACATAAATAAAGATCACACAAGCTCTGTATTCATGATGCCTGAATGATTTGTGAATTTTGCCTTATTTCCAGTTGTATAAGATGATTACAACTTGCACATTGCAACCATTTTACTTAATAAACTTTCTGGTGGACTATGACTTTTCAGTACAAACAAACACCTAAAAGTACAAAACAGCTATGTTTGTAGACGTTACACATAAAACACGATGTTACGTACACTGTTCTTGTCAAGAAACAATTTTTCTCTATTAAATATTATTTAACATCACTTACCATACACCATATCAAACCTGTAAATCAGTATACATTGGCTTGCAAAAGTATTCCCCCACTCCCTGGTATTTTTCATGTTTTTCTACCACACAACCTGGAATTTCACAGCTTTCTTTTTGAGAATTTGCATCAGTTCATGTAAAGACCAAGCCTACAACTGTGAACATTTGTTATTCCTTTTATTGTGAAGCAAACAACAAATTGGACAAAATAGCTGAAAACATCATTGTGCATAACTATTCACCCCCCTAAAGTCAGTACTTTGTAGAGCCTCCTTTTGTGGCAATTACAGCTGCAAGTCCCTTTGGATAAGTTTCTATGAGCTTTCCACTTCAATCCTCTGGGATTTTTGCCCATTCCTCAAGGCAAAACTGCTCCAGTTCCTTCAAGTTAGATGGTTTCCTCTGGTGAAGAGCAATCTTCAAGTCTGACCAGAGTCTCAATTGCATTAAGGTCTGGGCTTTGACTAGGCCACTCCAAAAGATTTACACATTTCCCTTTAAACCACTCAAGTGTTGATTTAGCAGTATGCTTTGGGTCATTGTCTTGTTGGAAGGTGCTTCCAGACTCAGTCTCAAATCACTGACAGACTTAAACAGGTTTCCCTCAAGAAAATCATTGTATTTTGCACCATCCATGTTCACCTCGACATGGACTATTTTTCCTGTCTCTGCTGCCAAAAAACATCCACATAGCATGATGCTGCCACCACCATGTTTAACTGTGTGGATGGTGTTCTTGGGGTCATGAGCTGTGTTGCTTTGGCCAGACATAGCATTTACCTTAGTGGACAAAAAGTTCAATTTTGGTCTCATCTGACCACAGCCCTTTCCTCCATAACTTTGGGGAGTCTATGGCATGTTTTTTTTTGCAAACTCAAAATGAGCCTTACAATTTTTGGTGTAAGTATAGGCTTATTTCTACCCACTCTTCCATAAAGGCCACCTCTATGGATTGCACAGCTTATTGTCATGTGGAAAGATACTCCAGTTTCTGCTTGGGAACTCTGCAGCTCCTTCAGAGTTACCTTTGGTCTCTGTGCTGCCTCTCTGATTAATACCCTCCTTTCCCTAGCTGAGAGTTTTAGTGGGCGGCCCTCTCTTGGCAGGTTTGTTTTGGCATCGTGTTCTTTCCATTTGATGATAATGGATTTGATGGTGCTCCGGGGGATCATCAGAGATTGAGATATTTTTTTTTTTACAACCCGACCTTGACTTGTACTTCTCAACAACTTTGTCCCTGCCTTGTTTAGAGATCCCCTTGGTCTTCATGGTGTTGCCTCTTGCTTAATGGTGTTGCAGCCTCTGTGGCCTTTCAGAAAATGTGTGTGCATACTGACAAATGTGACAGATTACACAAAGGTTGACTTTGTTTCACTAAGCAGGTGACTTATGAAGGTAATTGCTTGCACCAGAAATTTTGAGGGGCTTCATAGCAAAAGTGGTGAATGCATATGTATGTGCCAATTTTTAGCTATTTAATCCCATAAACGCAATTTATGCCTAAATTTTTCTCACTTCACCAACATAGACTATTTAATGCTGATGTGTCACATACAAATCAGATTGCAAAACTATTTAAACACAGGTACTAGTGTAAATACATAAAAAGCCAAGGAGAGGGATGGGGGTGTGTGAATACTTTCACAATCCATTGTAGATACTTTTTGCCCTGTCTGGTCTGTAAATAGTCATTCCTGTTCAGTTTCTAATTTGACAAACTATAAAATGTATACATATGTATTTATAAATATAAAAGAAAAAAAAGACAAATTCACACTAAAAATATGTATAAAGTTATATACAGAGGTATTCTTTATTCTTGGCCGTGAATACTATTGGTATTGCATATGCCATTTTTTATCATTAATTCAAGGTATTAATTATTTCCCCCGTATTTCATATTACTGCGTCCTGGAAGGAAATTACGCCACAATGTACATTATAAGTAGAATACATTCTATCACTTACCAGCAGAAGATAAGAGAGGAAGAAGTATCACAATAATCCAGAGACATGTCATTTTATTTCCTTCTATCCCCATGATGGGAAGACTTTGCTATTCCACCACTATCTGTATTCAAGGGAACACGGCTGGTCCAAGGTTCATTGTTTAAATATTTGGATATGGGGGGAGGGCACAGGCACGATGAGATCAAAGAAACAGCCATGACAAATCAATGCTGGAGAGTGATTTTTGTTGACATTTTACTTTTTTCAG
This sequence comes from Dendrobates tinctorius, assembly GCF_039654945.1. Classification (NCBI taxonomy): domain Eukaryota; kingdom Metazoa; phylum Chordata; class Amphibia; order Anura; family Dendrobatidae; genus Dendrobates; species Dendrobates tinctorius. Next base: position 9,370,338 of record NW_027361907.1, on the reverse strand, counting down.
TGTAACTTTCACTTTACTATTATTGCAGCTGATCATTAGGATGTTATAAAAAGAGCAAGTAGAATAATTAAGTTGTACGCAAAAAAATTACTGGAGGACTTAGTAGCCTGCGCCTGATGATTTATTTTTTATACCCAACAATCTGATGAACAACCTCAAGATAATCCAATAGAGTTTTTTTCATGATTCATGCGCAAAATATACTTTCCCTCTAGTGAAAGTGACAAGTCATTTATCACGGCAGGGTTCATTCTTTCCACCAAAGTTCATATGGTGGTGGGCACAGTCTCTTTGGAAGTAGGAGCAACAAAAAATTTATATATAAACACCTGGTCTTCAGCCTGGATGTCCTACAGCAATATCTAACCTTTGGGAGTGAAACTTCTTAAGAGTTAATATTTCTCTTTCTGTTTTTATTTTTTGAAAAATATTTTTGTTCCTTTTTTTTTTAGCAATACAAATAGGACATTAATATAGTACTAAAACTGAAGCAATATTTTTGAATACTTTAGCTTTTATAGAAGTAGAAATGGGCAAAATAAAAAAGGGAAATGTTATTTTATTATAGTTTTCAATATTTCTTATTAGTAGGAGAAATATAATTGTATATAAATAACTATTATATACAAATACTTTGTTAAACTTAAAGGGTTACTTCCCATAGTGGCATGCTGCTAAAAGCGTCATACCATGCATGCATATGCTATGGGGTCCAAGAGTTGGGCAAGGATGGGGCATGATGCCAGCCCTCCTGGATGCAGATACAGTCGAAAGCAGTGATGGAACAGGGGACCTTTAGCTCCCTTCTCCATCATTATCCCTGTACATTGGAGCTCTAACGTCTCAGTGTAGCAGGCGTGATGATGTTACTACATCGCTCCCTTTGTGCAGATCTTCAGACCATACGCTGCTGTAAGTAGATAGACATATTGCCTTGTTCCCCCTTGAAGACATCAGTGCTGTGTACAGTGTTAAGTGTAATGTGTATTATGTCATGCGCAATTGTAAGGGTGAGGTGTACTGTGAATTGTGTTGTATTGTTTTGTAATATTTGCACTGTACTGGAGGAAGCGGAGTTCTGCCCAGTAACAGACAGTGAGTAGAATAGGATTGAGTTAAGTGTTGGGACTAGCCCAGAGGGGAAGGGGCTATGTAGCAGGATCAGAGAGAGCTTCCTGGTATTGACACAGATAAGTCCTAGTTTGCAGCTAGAGTAGAGGTTTAAGCCCCCGTTACACATAGCGATATCGCTGTAACGTCACCGATTTTGTGACGTAGCAGCGATATTGCTAGCGATATCGCTATGTCTGATACTTACCTCCGACCGGCTCCCCTGCTGCTCATCGCTGGTCGCGCGAGAAGGTCCTGGATCATTTCTCGTCGGCCACTTCCGCTGGGCAGGAGGACGCCAGGATCGCTGCGTCTGACAGGTAAGTAGCGACCCCCAACCCCTGCTATGTCGCTGGTGAGATCTGCCTGTGTGGCAGCTCACTAGCGACCACTTAGTGATGTACCAGCGGTCCTGACCGCGTCATATCGTTGTCGGGATCGCTGGTGCATCGCTAAGTGTAACGGTACCCTTAAGGGGGTTTTACACATAGCGATATTGCTATAACGTCACCGATTTTGTGACGTTATAGCAATATCGCTAGCGATATCGCTATGTATGATACTTACCTCCGACCGGCTCCCCCGCTGTCCATCGCTGATCGCTCGAGAATGTCTGGCTCCATTTCTTGTCGGGCGCTTCCTGCTGGGCTTCCTGCTGGCGCCGACGAGCGATGCGTGGAGGCGGGCGGGAGGACGTCAGGATCGCTGTGTGTGAAAGGTGAGTATCGTGCGCTGCGTCGCTGCTGCATCGCTGTGAGGTCTGCCTGTGTGACAGCTCACTAGCGATCATTTAGCGATGCACCAGCGATCCTGACCGGGTCCGATCGCTGGTGCATCGCTAAATGTAAAGGGGCCTTAAGTTTCAGTGCTCAGCAGGGCCTCATGCAGTGGGTGTTCTGTGGCAAGAGAGAAAGGAGATTAGGACAGAGATAGTGTGATCCTGAGTAACACACCAAGACAAAGAGAGAAAGAGTTACAGAGAAGGATAGTGCCAGCTCAGAGGACTGACCAAAGAGCAGAGTGACCACATGAGAAGATGGTACGCCTAGCAGCATGGCCGTGAGTAACGTACAGCTCTTAAGGGGCAATGGGTGGCCACTATCCCATTTGCATGACTATGTGGAGGCATTTATCTTATTTGGAGAGCTATGTAAGGGCCATTAACCTACTTGGACCCATTATCCTATTTGAAGGGCTGTGTAGGGGCCATTATCCTATCTGCAAGGGTGTTTGTGGCCCAACTATATTGTTTTGAGGGCTGTTTGCGGGCCAGTTATATTGTTTTGAGGGCTGTGTGGAGGATAATTATACTGTTTGATGAGGATATCTGTGGATGTAATGGCTACCTCAAACCAATTTCATAACCTGTAAATTAGCCAGAAATTTGTATGTGCAATGTTGTAGCTTTACACTTTCATTTTAGAGGGGATGAATAAAAACTTTGCAATTTTCACATTTTGTACCTCCCTACTGTATACTTATCTGTGTGAGCTCCTATAACATAAGGTTATCAGCAATCATCATTAAATCTCCACCTAGTTACTGGAATGCTCTGCCTCAGGCCATCAAACTCACAATTAACATTACATTAGTAATTGGAAGAATGTCTTGAAAATGTGTTCCGCAGATGCCTATCTTATACTAACATTGTTTTTAGAGCTACAGTCTGTAGGTTACTGACCTGTATGTCAAGCTTCTTTTTCATATCATATGCCTTAATTTTGCTGTTCTCTTGAGCCCAACACTTACAGTCGTCTACAATTTAATTCACTGCAACACATAAATTGTGATTGTTTTAGCTGGAAAAACAATGACTTGGTAAAATGCAGGATACAATAAAAACTAAAGTCCACATCCAGATTAAAACATTAAGTAACAGTAGAGCCTTGATCAAAATTTCTGGTACTATACATTGGAATATCCTACAAGAAAGGGGAAAGGGTGTACATAATTTACAATTTCAACAATTTTATATATAAAAACCATATATTTCATTAAACAAGTTTACTAAAATAAACAAAAAATTAAAAAAAAAATAGTAATAAGACAAACAGGTGCTTCTTGTGTGAGCGACCACACAGCAAACAGCCTTTCAAAGTATATAGAGTACTTAGATTCTTTAAAAAAAAAATAAAAAATTGGGTTTAAAGAGAAAATAGTCATTCAACAGGCAGCATAAGGATTATATGTGGGAGCACCTATTTGCATAATACAAAACCATGTGCTTTCATATAAACGTGCAAGTGCATAGAGAAAAGTAGGTTTGTATATACCTCTTGAATATAAGCCAAGTGGCCTCAATTAGGATTCTATGCAAGTGACTGAATTCACATAAATAACCATGCATGAAACATTTTACCTATTGAGGTCTAAAATGGTGAATATTCGGTGTTTCATCGGGGTCTGGCTGTGCTTCCCTCAGCTCCAATACACATTTCGTGTATACTTCCTCAAGAAACATGTTTAGAGAGGGGAAATGTCGAGTATTTTAAATATCGTGCTGGCCAATGAGATCTTCGGTATCCTGTCATGTGATGGGATTCAGTAGAATCATAGAGTTGGAAGGGACCTCCTGGGCCATCTGGTCCAACCCCCTGCTCAAAGCAGGATTCGCTGCCTGTTCCACTCATTGATCACTCTGTCAAAAAGTTTTTTCTAATATCTAATCTGTGTCTCCTCCCATTCAGTTTCATCCCATTGCTTCTAGTCTTTCCTTTTGCAAATGAGAATAAAGATGATCCTTCTACAATGTGACAGCCCTTGAGACATTTGTAGACAGCTATTAAGTCTCCTCTCAGTCTTCTCTTCTGCAAGCTAAACATTCCCAAATCCTGCAACCTTTCCTCATAAGACAGAGTTTGCAGACCGGTCACCATTCTGGTCGCTCTTTTCTGAACTTGCTCCAGTTTGTTGATGTCTTTTTTAAAATGTGGCGGCCAAAGCTGGACACAGTATTCCAGATGAGGTCTGACCAAAGAGAAGTAGAGGGCAATAATGACTTCACGTGATCTAGACTGTATGCTTCTGTTAATACATCCTAGAATTGTATTTGCCTTTTTTGCTGCTGCATCACACTGTTGACTCATATTCAGTCTGTGATCTATTAGTATACCCAAGTCTTTTTCACATGTGCTGTTGCTTAGCCCCATTCCTCCCATTCTATATATGCATTTTTCATTTTTATTGCCCAGATGTAGTACTTTGCATTTTTCCCTGTTAAAAACTATTCTGTTAATTGCTGCCCACTGCTCCAGTTTATTTATATCTTTTTGAATCCTCTCTCTCTATCTTCTCTAGTACTAGCTATCCCTCCTAGCTTTGTGTCATCAGCAAATTTAATCAGTTTACCCTCAATTCCTTCATCTAAATCGTTGATAAAGATGTTGAATAATATAGGACCCAGGACAGAGACATTCTTCCAACTGGATGTGCAGCCATTTACGACCACTCTTTGGGTTCGTTCACTAAGCCAGTTATGAATCCACCTAACAGTTGCCTTGTCCATTCCATACTTAGTCATTTTTTCAATAAGGATTGTGTGAGATACTCTGTCAAATGCTTTGCTGAAGTCAAGATATACTATATCTACAGCATTTCTCTGATCCACCCAATCAGTGATTCTGTCATAGAAGGAAATTAAGTTAGTCTGACATGACTTATTAGGTACAAACCCATGCTGACTCTTTTTATCTACTATCTACTGGCTAACACGGTACGAAGATATATATCTTTCTTGTATCTGGTTAATCACTTCATTCTTATCCAGGTACTTACATACATGTGTTTTTTTTTTTTTTTTTATCAATTAGTGTTTATTAAAGATTTTCAAAACAATACAGTGCCATCAAACAGTAATAACAGTAACAGTAACAGAGGTTAACCAAAAATGACCAGAAATAAGTAAGGAAAAGAAAAAGAAGTAGGGGAGAGAAGCGGGAGGAGGGGGTAGGAACGGTAAGGGGAATAGGGGGAAGAGGAAAGGAGTATAGGCATTCACAAGGCACTGTCTAGCAGTTCAGTTATAGACAAGGGTTCCTGGCAAACTATGGCAAAATGAGAATATTATGTCAATGATGCTTACTTATTCCCACTCAAGTAAACGGTCAAACAAGGTGGAGCGGGTTAATAGAGGAATGACCACTATGTAACCAGGGGTGCCAAATATTCTGTCTTTTGGTTTTGGCAGTCATGGAGTGAGCCAAGGCGAGTTCATATTGGCAGTGGACATTAAGTTTATCAATTAATTCACTAATATTGGGAGAATTAGTGTCTTTCCATCTTGAGGCGACTAATAACCTGGCAGCTATTAGAATATGTGATAGTGTACCTCGAAGTATGTGTGGAATTTCCTCCAGGCCAATGTGAAGAATGGCCTGCCTAGGTGACAGATTCAGCTGGATCCCCAAGACCTGTGCAATTAAAAGGTCCATATCTCTCCACCAGGGCCGAAGAATTGGACACGACCACCAGGCGTGTTCCAGAGTTCCCCTGTGACCGCAACCCCTCCAACATTTGTCCGACCCGGCAGGGTCATAGTGAGCCACCTGAACCGGATATTGATACCATCTAAGGTGTACTTTTTTAATTGTTCGAGATGATTGACGCAGGCAGATACCCGTAACACCTCACCCAGCCCCCCCTCCCAGTCTATCGGGTCAGATAGGAAGTTCAAATCCTGTTCCCACTTGATCATATATGGCAGTTTAACATCTTCTGCTGGGTCGTTTAAGGCTTTATATAATATTGAAATTCCCTTCGGGCCAGAGTCAGGCAACAAGAAATAACCATTAACCCTGTTATTTAAATGTGAGTTGAGAAAAGGCGAGTTTGGGGAATTATGAAGTAGATGACGTATTTGCAAGTATTGATAGAAATATCTTCGGATATTCGGGAAGTTAGAGGCCAAGTGGTCAAAGGGGACAAGGCCAGTGGCACCCAATATCTGCCCTAATGTTACGATTCCAGCATCAACCCAAGGCTGGAGATTAAGAAATGGGATGTGTGTCTCAAGGGCTTTTAGGGATAGGGAATCATGAGATAATTTAATCAGGGAAGGGACCAGTGCCCTCCAGTAGTGGAGCGCGGTTTTCATGGTTGGTAAGGTAGGGGAATAATCAGTGATTGCAATTGATTCAGCCTCAAGAATTGTGCGGGTAGATCTAGTTTTGGCATAGTAGTTCTCTATTTGGAGCCATCTATGGTCTTTGTCCGCCTGCCACCAATCTCTGAGTCCAGTTAGTATGGCCGCTCTATGGTACAGCAGGAGGTTCGGCATTCTCAGGCCTCCCCGTTTGAACGGATAGTACATCAAGGTCCTAGAGATTCTAGATTTTTTATGTGACCAAATAAAATTGTATGACATAGTTTGTAATTTCAAAATCAAACGTTTGGGGATTTTTAATGGGATACACCTAAGGAGATACAATATTTTAGGCAGGATCATCATTTTGAAAACATTAATCCTTGCAATCCAGGACGTCATAACCATGTGAAAATGGTCAAGTTGTGACTTAACCTGTGTGATCAACTTAGAGAAATTCTTCTCGACAATCTGTTCAGAACCCGTCAATATAACTCCCATGTACGGGATACCCTCTGTCATCCATGTAAATGGAAATTCTGCTTCCATTTTTGACTTGGCCGCGCATGGAACCGCCACCGGAAACAACAAGGACTTCGTGGGATTCAACCTGTAATATGACACATTACTGAATTCCCCGAGTTCCAAGATAATAGCTGTCAAGGATGTCTCCAAGTTGACACAGGACAGGACAACATCATCAGCATATAGGCCAATTCTGTGCTCCATCTGTCCAACCCTGATTCCGGTGATATTAATAGAAGTTCTTATGCGCTCAGCAAGCGGCTCCATGCACAGTGCAAAGATAATAGGAGAGAGTGGGCAACCTTGACGAGTGCCATTCGTGATCTGAAACGAACCAGATAAAAAAACGGACGTCAAGACCCTGGCACAAGGAGTCATGTACATAGCACAGATTGCTGAGAATATGGGGCCTGACAGTCCAAACTTCTCCAATACTGCCCGAAGGTACCCCCAGTGCACCCTGTCAAAAGCCTTCTCAGCATCAAGTGACAGGAATGCACTGGGCAGGCCAGACAGCTCGGCTAATTTAATCAGATTCAGCATGCGCCGCACCCCATCTTTCGTCTCACGTCCAGCCACAAAACCCACTTGGTCCGGCGAAATTATAGTTGGAATGATAAGCTTTAGTCTGGACGCTATAATTTTAGTGAATATTTTGACATCCGAATTGAGCAGAGCAATGGGTCTAAAGTCACTAGGGCGTGTGAGGGGTTTCCCAGGCTTGGGTATGGTAGATATGGTAGCCTCCAAACCAGGAGCCTTATGAGATTTAGTTTGTTTAATCGTCGAGTTAATTTCTAAATCAGTGAAGGGAGAATTAAGGTAGTTTAGCTGCTCAGATGTGATACGGGGTAATTTTATAGAGTCTAGATATTTATAGATAGATTGGTGATCCGGTTGGGGGGTAAAAGGGTCATCTTTTAAATTATACAAACCGGTATAATATTCTGCAAAGGCCTGGACTATGTCCTGAGGGTTTCTGAGGGCCTTCCCATTTCTATCTAAGATATGGTCCACTCTTGATTTAGCTTCCCTCTTGCGTACTCTGCGTGCCAGGAGTGCACCCGCCCTATCACCTACAGCATATAGATTAGTCTTGAATTTCTTCATGTTATGTGCATATCTAGCCAAGAGATTTTCTCTCAATTTAAACCTAGTTTGATAGATCTCCTCAGAGATGGAAGGCGTGGGAGCAGACTTGTTAATAGTGTCTAAATATTGCAGGCGGGAGAGTAATACCTCTCTGCCACTCTCCCTCCTCCGTTTCAGGTAGGAAGCTTGTTGGAGGAGCACACCTCTAATCACTACTTTATGTGCCGACCATAAGGTCTCATCAGAAACCTCTCCATTATCATTTATCTGAAAGTAATGTTCCAACTCCGAGGAGATTCTACCCAACACCTCCCAATTCAGCAGCAATGCGTCGTTTAATCGCCACCTAAAGGCTGTGTTAGCTTGGTGTGCCAAAGTAAGACTCAGAGTGATGGGAGCGTGATCAGACCATGTTATTAAGCCTATAGTTGCGGATCTACATCTGGACAGAGTTGCACTGTCTGTTAGAAAATAATCAATACGAGAGTATGTGGAATGCCTGGAAGAGTAAAAGGTATAATCCCTCTCAGATGCATGTGAATATCTCCAATAATCATGCAAGTGGAATTCGCCTGTAAGGAGAGTCAAGTCCCCTCTAGGTCGTCTGCTACCAGAAGAGCAATCAAGGTCCACATGCATGGGGAGATTGAAGTCACCACATATTATATTACTACCCTTCACATTCGTAGAGACTTCATGAAGGGTTGTTCTCAGGAATTTATGTTGTCCCTCATTGGGAGCGTAAAGATTTGTCAACGTGTGTAATTCACCATTCAGTAGGCACGTAATAGTTAAGCATCTACCCGTGGGGTCATTATTTTGCGCTATCAATTTAAAAGCGATTGTATTTTTCACCATGGTGCACACACCAGCCTTTTTGGTTGGGCCATTAGCAAATAGAATGTGCGGGAAGAGGGGATGACGAAGCCTGAAATTATCCTCGGCCAACAAATGGGTTTCCTGCAAGCAGATAATATCTGCTTTTGACCGCTTCACCTCCCTCCACATCATAGATCTCTTCTCAGGAGAGTTTAAACCCCTGACATTCAAAGAAAGAATTTGTAAACTCATGGTACCATTATACTAAAGTCTATACTGCCAGTATTATCCAGTGACCCCACCAATGGTGTGCCGAAACTTACATACAAATAACTGCCAGTTCCATAATAGCAATCAAAAATCAATATAGACAGAGAATGCCCGGGGATTTGGAGAGAAAAAACCTGGAGGGAAGAAAGGGGAAGGGCAAGTATGTAGTCACATCGGGGGGAGACTCTTAATGTATGCTGAACAGAGTAAAAAGAACCAAAAAATAAAAAGGAGTAAAAACAAAAGGAAAAGAAAAAGAAAAAAACAAAAAAAACAAAACATAGGTAATCCTTGTAGGAACGTCGGGAACAGTCCAGACAATCCGCAGAACAAAATCTGCGTGGAGGGGTGGAAGAGAGAGGTTCACAATCCAAAGGCCCACTAAGGGGTGCAGTAGGAGAGCTCAGCAGTCCAGACACTGTCCATGTGACACTGTCAATCCGTTGACCAGTCCGAGGCTATTTTCCTTCCTGTATCCGCAGGTCTGGGAGCAAAGGGTATTTTCCAGGCCGTAAGCTTCTCCTCTGCCTGTTTGGGTGAGGAGAAGACGACTGTGCGTCCTTCGTATGTGATAATCAAACGCACAGGATTAAACCCACATCGGTAACGTATGTTGGTGTCCCTCAGAGCTTTACAGACACGGGCATATTCTCTCCTTTTGGCCAGGGTAGCAGCTGACAAATCCGGGAAGACCTGGAGATCCCGGAATTCAGGGGGTAGATCGGGGGGGCTCCTTATCTGCCGCCGGAATGTCTCTTTAGTAGTGTACAGATGAATCCGTGCAAGGATATCTCTAGGAAGAGATGGATCTAGATGCTTGGGCTTGGGTGTTCTATGTACCCTATCCGTCAGTAGATCTCTAGAGGAAAGTGAGGGCAGGACAGCCTGCATAAAATTCTGGAGGAAAGCAGCTAAATCTTTATCTGCAACATCTTCAGGGATTCCTCTCACACGTATATTGTTCCTCCTGGATCTGTCCTCTAAGTCGTGCAGTTTATCAAACGCCCCTTCTAACTTGCCCTTTATAGCTTGGTTTTCATCCACCAGAGCGTTAATTACAGAGACATATTCGGACATTTTGTTTTCCAAATGATCCGTGCGGGCCCCTAAAGCGTTAATGTCTCCTCTTATCTCCTTCAACATATCCTGCATATCCTCTTCTAATGAGGCGCGTATAGATGTGAGGAATTCCTTCATATCCCCCCTGGTCATAGGTGCGGAGCTGCTATATTGTGCTCCTGCTGAGGCCTCACCTCTTTCTGAGTCATGGGAACCACGGGAGGAGTGTGATGATCTGGAGGGAGAAGCCGCCGCCATTTTCCCTGCAGCATGTGCGGTCTGTGACCGCGGGAAGAAATCTGGCAGGCGAGGAGGAGAGGCCTTCTTTTGAGATCTACCTCGGGTCATCATGTGCCCAGTCGTGATACGATGCCAGCAGTAAGCGCCTCAGCGGTCAGGAGAGTCAGTGAAAGCCGATATGAGCCGCTTTATGTCTGGTGGTGCCGGAGCTCGTCACCTCATTTTAGGTCCAGCATAACAAGGTTAGGTGTGGGACAAGCCCAGAACAGTGCACCCGAGAGTACAACCCAGTGATGATGTTGCAAAAGCAGGAACACAGTCAGGGCTGTGATATTAGTAGAGAGGAGAAACATGCAAAAAAGACGCTGTCTCTGATAAATGTCTTATTGTTCTACTGTGTGCTGTTACTGGAGAAAGGATGGGATTCTAAAGTAGTTTATCTTCTTTTATGGAGGAGGGTGACAGTAGCACACACTCAGCTGTGCCCGCTCAGAGAAGAAAGATCTGTCCCAGCCCCCACACTGTGAGAACAGGTCTATTGTTGCAAGCGTGTGCAGGTAGTAATCACCACTCTGCTCAGGGGGAATCTCCTTAATCTGGCTGTGAGCAGGAAAGGATTAGGGAAACTTCTGGGAGATGATAAAAGCGCTGGCCTTTCTGCTGTTAGGTATTTGGGAAGCAAGGAGTGCAGGGAGCAAATCACAGGCCCTCGCTCTCAGGGGAAGCACAGGCCTGTCACACTCACCAGGCCTCCAGGCTCAGGTTCCAGAGATCCCTTCACAGTCTGTAAAATCTATTTTCTTGTGGTCCACCAGGCGCAGCACACTGTCATGGAGGCTTAGACGTTAAGACAAGATGATTTACAGCAACAGTGTGGCCGATGGATGTTGATTTCCAGGCTTGAGGTCAGGAGCCCCTGGAAGAAGCTTCCTCTCTTGATGGTGCCTAGGCCACACCATACATGTTGTTTAATAATTTGTTCAAAGATCTTTCCTGGTATAGAAGTCAGTAGCGCTGTGTCACTGGGTTTTCAATTGGGTGTATCTCGGCTCACAAGCTGACAGCGCATTCATTGCTCTGTGGGGGTCGTATCATCACATCTAGGACTCCATGTTCTTCTTTAGATTGAAGATGGTTTGTAATGACATTCGCTGTATGTTTGGGGTTGTTGCCCTGGTGCAGAATAAATTTGGAGCTAATCAGACACCTCAGTAATGGTACTGAATAATGGATAAGTATCTGAATGCTTTTCTCAGTATTAACCCCTTCATGACGGTGCTTTTTTCGTTTTTTGCTCCCTTTCTTCCCACAGCCCAGAGCCATAACTTTTTTATTTTTCAGTCAATATGGCCATGTGAGGGATTTACATTTTTGCGGGACAAGTTGTACTTTTGAACGACACCATTGGTTTTAGCATATTGTGTACTGGAAAATGGGGAAAAAATTCACAATGCGGTAAAATTGCAAAAAAAGTGCAATTCCACACTTTGGGGGGGTTTCCACCATGTCACCTAAATGCTAAAATTGACCAGCCATTATGATTCTACAGGTCATTTTTAATTATACATTTTGGTGCAGATACGATCTTTTGATAGCCCATTATTGCATTTTAATGCAATGTCGCGGCCACCAAAAAAAACAATTCTGGCGTTTTGACTTTTTTCTCGCTACATTGATTAGCGATCATGTTAATCCAATTTTTATTTGATAGATCGGGCAATTCTGAATGCGGCGATACCAAATATTTTTGATTTTTCTTATTGTTTTATTTTGAAGGGGGGTGATATGAACTTTTATATTTTTTTATACTTTTAAAAATTTTTTTTTTAACTTTTGGCATTCTTTAATAGTCTCCATGGGAGACTAGAAGCTGCCATAACCCTATCAGCTCTGCTACATACAGGCGATGATCTGATCGCCTGTATGTAGCAGAATTACTCACTTGCTATGAGCACCAACCACCGGGTGGTGTTCATAGCAATCCGGCAGTGACAACCATAGAAGTCTCCAGGAAACCTCTGGTTTTCTTGCTAACCTATCAGTGACACACGATCACATGATGAGGGTCACTGATGGGCGGATTTCCGGCCAGATGGCCGGAAGCTCATGTTAAATGCTGCTGTCAGAGTTTGACAGCGGCATTTAACTAGTTAATAGCTGTGGGTGGATTGCAATTCCACATGTCAGCTGTTCAAAGAGAGGGAGTCGTAAATGTACGCCCAATGTTGGAAAGGGGTTAAAGACATCATTAATCTTGACTAGAGATGAGCAAACCCAAACTATAACGTTTCTTCTCTCTGAGTTCAGTGTATTCAACGTTCTTGTGCACCGGTGGCTGTGAACAAGAACTGGACCATAGAAAGAAGGAAGAGGTACAGATTGTCGAGAAAGGGCAGAGCTCATGCGCAGGATTCCGGCATGGGATTCAAGCACCACAACTGCACGTCACAGGTCAGTGTGACGTGCATGGGAGGGGGTATATATATGTATACCGTGACACAGCTGAAGTGGTGCACAAAAAAGGTTCCCACATCAGAGTAATATATAAATAAATTTTTGGCACTCAACTTGGAATAGTAGAAGAATTTTATTCGCAGTCACAATAGACGTTTCGGTCAACACACTTTGACCTTCCTCAATATACTGCAATAATACAAATGATATGTAAATCAATAACAATAACTCTGGATATTTCATCCGAGATTCAAATCAAGAAATAACGATCTCCAAAAAATTGTGCATGAGTGATGGAAAGACAAAGGAGAAGGATGAGAAAAAAAGGGGTAAAACAAGATAGACAGAGTAGGGAAATAAAGAACATACCCGACTGCTCTTGTAATGTAAGGATGGATAGCCTCAGCCTAAATATATATGTGTCAAAAGGTGGTTACGTGGTAGGACAAAAGTTATCAAACAGTGGAACAACTTACATAAGAAGTATAATTGGAAGACCAGGATTCCGTGAATAAATTGCATGGGGTCCTATTGAGTCCTAAATCAACATGAAGCAAGAACCTTGTTGAGTACTGGGAAATGTTGTGTGATGATGAGGCGGTCTTTATAAATGTGTGTGTATGTATAAAAAATGACCAACCTGTGGTAAAATATACAGAATTCCATATCACATGTGGCGTTAGTCACTGGCATCAGTTTACCTGAATAATATATGGCAGAAATATAAATTAGTCCGTCCAGACCATAAGTGATTCACTATAAAATCCATAAGTAACATACCATGTATATATATATACACAGAATAGCCAAACCAGACCATATATGCACTAAAGCGTGTCTGTATTCTCCTTGGTCTTTATCACCTATAATGATGGCACACCATATATTGTCAGTACTGTATGGTAAATAGACAGACCGCAACTTCAATACAAATCTATATGTACACACCCTGTAATGGCTTGCCAATGTAAATCTGTGTGTCCCTTTTCTTCTCTTTTGGGTCACCGTATAGTAGCTTTGTAACTTGAACCGGACTCAGAGGTCTGAACACCAGTGCGGTCTATGTAAGAAAATATGGGTCAATCTCTGCGTCCTACTGAATAAAAAAACAGATCCTGAGGTAATGAAATATGATGTCCCTTACCGGTGGTGGATAGTGGTGTCTCCTGTCACAGAGGAACGCGGCGTCCACCCCTTGTTCACGGGCAAGGAGACAGCATATCGGCGCCATTATAAGAAGGCAGGGGGCGGGACTAAAAATCCAGCCACGAAACCGGAAATACGTCTCCGGAATTGACATCGCGCTCTGTTGTAATGTTGTGTGTGTTCCACAGTACACAGGAATAAATATAGTGGTGCGTTCCACCATTATTAATGGCATATAGGATGATATAGCGCAGAAATAGACGTGAAGAATATGCAAATAATGATGTTTATTAGAGAGATGCGGTATCAAAATGGGAGTTTCAATGTACATAAAGGGCAGTGGGTGAAAAATAGAAAAGGGGCAGAAAAATAAGAAAAGGGTCAGGGATCCAAGAAGGAGGGTCAGGAGGTGACAAATTGCATGATGTCAATTCAATAGTGGCGACTCTGTGAAAAACATAACAATATATTAATATATACATAATATATACATACTCAAATTTGCATGGGAGGGGGGTGATAGTATAATGATGAGTGGAGGCAAGGATTTCTTACAGGCACCACGTGCCCGGAGCCTGGTAGAAATCATTAGCATAATGAAATAATTGTCTATTTCTCCATATCTAGACAGCAACTATGAGGCATACAGGTAAGAGTAGATTAACATTTCTATTACCTCTATGCTCATAGTAATAGCTGAAAAGTTTCCCAGGGGGTGACAGATTCCCTTTAAGGGCACCATGTTGAGAAGAGGGAAGTTTGAAGAGATGAGCTCTGGGTGTGGAATCTTATCATGGTGTCTGTACTATGACAAAAGGGATTGGAATGACTTCAATCAGAGAAAATGTCACCTGTAAGGCACCTGGATGTGTGGCGCCCCTGAGGCTCAGTCGCCACAGAGGTACTGCACCTTCTCCTAAGGTGTAGTGCCCCACCACCTAGGTAAGTTGGGAACTCCTTTCCACACTCCAACACTCGCATCCCACACGACAGGGTAGTTCAGCACAACCACCGTGAGGGTTCTCTCTCCTCCTAGACATTAGGAGAGCCCTGGTGGTTCCCTGCATGGAACACTGGAAGTGCTGGGAGGTGGGTGGAGTTGAGATCCATATGAGATCCATATAAAAGGTTGGGAAGGTTTAGAATTACAGGTCAGTCTGAGGGGAGTCTGGACAGTCAGTCAGGAGAGTCTGAGGACGGGTCCGAGAGGAAGGAGATCCCTAGAAGAGGGAGAGAAGGAGTGCTGCAGCTGCCTCAGTGATCTGAGCCAGCTGGCACGGGAGAGGAACAGAAGGAGAAAGATGTAGAACTGCAACCTAAGCTTCCCTAGGAAAGAGGAGTAGAGAGAACAGAGAGGCGTTGTGGGTCAGAAGAGGAACCCTGCCTATAGGTTCTCAGCGTCCCCGAGGTTGTATGAACGCTTATGGTTCTGCAGCAGACACCGGTGGAGGAGTTGGCTGTAAATTCACTGCTCCCATCTAAGACTTGGGGCACAACAGCAACTGAATAGAGAGCCAGGACTCCAGAGAAGGGAGTCCCCGAGAGAGGTTACAGCTGTCTGCGCCTATTCTCATCTATTGCTATTACACTGCCCTGGGGTTACAGCTTCACCTGTGGGGAGCTACACCAGCTATGGTGCAACACACCATCAGCCCCAGAGGATCTGCACGCAGCGTTGGCTTAACATCTTGCTTGCCAAACACCATAGGTGGCGTCACGAACTATCACATAAACTATATCACGAACCACCGTTGATTTGGGCGCCCAGGACCACGGACTGGGCCACCGCCGCTGTGACACATTCCCCTGACACCGGCCAGGTACCGAGTACCCCACAGCCCTGGGAGGGCGACCCAGATGTAAATGTTTATTTGTGATACTGACTATGTCTCATCAATACTGTGGTTCCCATATGGTCTGAAGTTTTATCATAGCTGGTAGCAACAAACTTATTTTTTGGGAGGAAAAACTGAGCAGAAACTCTCCAAATCCTTCTCTGATACTCAACACTTGGTTCTGTTGATGTATTCATGTACTGACGATGGTGTTGGTGATATATTTATTCAAATAACCCTTCAAATTTTTTTTCAGCCCTTAGGAAAGATTCAGTATGATAATGTAACTTTTGAACCAAAAATGTTGTGCACCCTTGTTCTAAAGTTTGGTTACACCTGTTTATGCAATTGGTTTCCTGATTCTTACTGAGATATGCACAATGTAGATTCAGAACAAAGACAGCAAAACCATGATGGAACATATATTACGGCAAATTCAGCTAGAGGTAAATAGGTAACCCAATTCTCCAGATTCTCAGACACAAAACACCTAAGAAAAGTCTCAAGATTCTGGTTAACCCATTCAGTTTGCCCATTAGACTGCAGGTGAAATGCTGAAGAGAACGACCGATGGATACCCAAACGAGTGCAAAACGCCTTCCAAAATTTGGGAAAAAACTGCACCCTTCGATCAGAATCAATATTAGTAGGGATCCCATGTACTTTTACAATCTCTCTGATGAAAATTTACGCCAGAGTCTTGTTAGGTAAAGCGGGTAGGTAGCGCAATGAAATGTGACATTTTACTGAATCTGTCCACCACCACCAAAATTACAGTATTACCTGCCAACACGGGTAGATCAGTGACAAAACTGATAAATAAATGAATCTAAGGTCTACTGGGAATCACCAATAGTTGGAGTGACCCAGATGGACGAGTATGAGAGGTTTTAGAACACGCACAAGTACTGCAATAGTCTACATACTCCCATGCCGGCTCCATGCGAAATGCACTGGACCATAAAACATATCCTAGAAAAGGGATCTCCTAAACCGAGAACATGCATCTCTATGGACTGACAATTTATTGTCTCTGAGTATCTTTAAAACCTGTCTGGTCTGACATGTACCTGATGTGACGCAAGGTCGGTTGAATAAATTAATATGTCATCAAGATAGATTACAACAAATCTGCCTACCAGGTGACTAAAGATGTTATTCATAAAATGCTGAAAGATGGCTGGAGCATTAGTCAACCCAAATGGCATCAAAAGATTCTCACAGTGTCCCTCAGGCATATTGAAAGTTATTTTCCACTGTTTAATTCTAATGAGATTATACGCCTCCCTGAGATCCAGTTTAGAAAACCACTTTTACATCTACATTCTGATTAAAGAGGTCCGGGTTGAGAGGGAGAAAATATGGATCACAGACGTTTGTGGAAATCTAGGCAGGTTCGTAAAAAACAGCAGCAATAGGGGATGAGGATGGTCTGATAAGACCCTTTACCAAACTTACCACGATATACTGTAGTATTTATTGACCTGCCTCTTTGGACCAGAGATATTATATAGTCTGCTCTTTGACAGTTTGTCCCCAGGGACATGATTAATGGAACAGTCATAAGGATGATGGGGAGGAAGTTCTTGGCACCCCTGCTACGAAAGCACATCCCCAAAGTCAGACAGGTATTTAGGCACAGACTGGGTATCTACTCTTGCAAGCTGGATGCCCAAGCAGTGTCCTTGACAATACTCACTGCACTTTACCACCTCCCAAGTCTGCAAATCTACCACTGGGTGTGCAAAGTGAGACAATTTAGTCCAAGAACCACAGAAGAGGGCAAACCCTCTAGCACATAGCAGTCAATACCTTCTGAGTACATGGCCCCTTGGACGACTTGAGTAAAATACCCCTGTCTAAAGGGTGCAGAGTCGATGGCTATTATGGTTGTAGGTCTGGAAAATGTATGTGGTTTGAGGCCCTGGACGATCCTAGCGTTGATCAAGTTAAACTCAGCCCTATAGTCCAGAAAGGCAGAAATAACCACATTATTTTTGCACAGATAGATTTCAGCAGGGAGATATGGAGGAGATATGTACAACCAGGTTGGTAACCTTGCTGCAAACGAGGCTCCTTGGTTTTCCGGTGGCTGTTTCCATGAGGTAGGGAAGGACTTGCATCCACAAAATGGCCCTTTTTCCTACAGTAAACACACACTCCCCCTTAATGCTGAACAGTTTGATTCCAAGAATGTGTCACCCCACCCAACTGCTTGGGTGGGGTGAAGGCTTGGGTTACAGAAAAGATGGAAACTGTCGACAGGAAACAAGTGGGACTGGGCAGCCTGAGGGAACAAATGGCAAGGCTTTTGGGCAACTCCCGAGATGTTCCTGAATGGAAGAGGAACGGGGAGCCCCAGGAGGAAGCGGGACTGTCATCTCAGTTAGCTGTGATACTGGGTACCTGGGAACCAGATCTTGTGCCAGAAGACAGTACTAGGGAGAGTCTAGAGAAGGAAGTTTCTGTGGCATGTGGAAGATACTGGGCTGTAACTGCTGCAAGTTTGAACGAATTAAGTAAAGTTTTGCAGAAAATGAATAGAGACGCTGTCATTGTTTGTGTGTGCGTGAAAAGAAAAGGAGCCGTGCACTTGGAGGAGAACGCTGGCCCACAGGTGGGTGAAGCACCGCAGACAGACAGCACATTACAAAATGGACATTCTGATTTTACAATAGTGGAGCATCAGGGTGTGGAAGAGTTAAAGCCCCCCGCCACGACTGACACCCTGGCCCCCGATACACCCAGAAAAGGACTTTTCTTTTAATCGTTCAGAAGCGGTATACAAGTACTGCGATAGCAATTTTAAACCCTGACTATATGTCTCTAATCCAAAACTATCCCTCCTCCACCAGCTATCCCTAGATTGAATGCAGGTAACATCATGTTTTACTAGAGAAAGGGCAGTATGTAGCCCTGAAAAGGACTGTTTTTATGTTGCAGCAGTATACCTATAGAAGGACTATAAGGTAATAAAACCTTACTATATGCTTGCTCTAAAATAATCTCTCCTATAACAACTCTCTCTTTACTGCTTCCTGAGGACAGTGTGCCAAGCATCGCATCCTCTATAAGACCCAATGAAGCGATGTGACCGGTTAATCACACTAATGCCAGTAGCCAACATGGCTACGGCACTGCTATGTATGTCAGGCAATCCCTGCAAGTTTATCCGCTGTCTACCTGGTGCAAAATATGTAAGGGCAGGAACTTGAGCATGGCACGCGAGCACCCGCAATACTTGATCAATTAACCAACGTACCCGAGCACCCCGATGCTGGATGGAATATTGAGCAGTGGTGAGCACACTGGTTCATCAATACCAGCTACCTGCTCCTGGAGCTGTTCCATTATGCAGTGATGTTTTAGAATGTTACTGCAGAGTAGAATGCAGACCATCTGGATGTGTATAGTCTATGGGAAATACAGAACTAATTAAGTTATTTCTGGGGTGGACAGCCGATACAACTGCACCGGGGCCCGAAGATGGAGGGGGGGCCATGGAGGCATCCCATAGCGGCACAGTATGCAGCGGCTATGGGGCCACTGAGTCAAGATTACAAGCAGGAGTGAGAGAGGCCCCATGTCATGCAGTATCGGGCCCCTCTCACTCTCTCCTGTTTTCATGTGTATGCTGCCTAGAACTGGGGAGAGAGCGGTGCACAGATTGCATGATGAGTTCAAAAAGGGGGTTGTGTCATGCAGGGAGAGACGCTAGCCAATGAATGCTTTCCCTACCAGACTGATGAGAGCGCTCATTGACTGCTGTCTGTCCTCCTGCATGGCGCATCCAAATGGTCAGTACTCACCTGTAGTCAGGGGCCCGTTCCGCACAGCACACAGGAGACAACAGTGGGGGAAGAGCAGGACTTACAGGGGGTCTTCTGCTCCCTCCACTGTTATATTCCCAGCAGGCTGCAGCATCTCCTCAAAGAGGTTTGGGAAGGAGGCTCACTACACGAGACAGCACGGAAACAGCAGGGAGCTGATATCAATACGCTCTCCCCATCACCCACAGAGGGTTCTTCAGCCTTCTGTAGCTGAACTATGAGACCTACCTGCTCCAGGGCTCATCTGAACACCTGAGGTTATAAATTAGTATGTGTGTGTTTGTATATGTACAAATGTGTGTATTGTATGTACAGTACATGTGTGTGTGCATCTGTGAATGTACAGTTGTGTTCAAAAGTTTACATAGCTCGGCAGAATTTTTGCTTTTTTGGCCTTTTTTTCAGAGAATATTAATGATAACACCAAAACTTTTTCTCCACTCATGGTTAGTGGTTGGGTGAAGCAATTTATTGTCAAACTACTGTGTTTTCTCTTTTTAAATCATAATGACAACCCATAACATCCAAATGACCCTGATCAAAAGTTCACATACCTTGGTGATTTTGGCCTGATAACATGCACAGAGATTGACACAAATGGGTTTGAATGGCTGCTAAAGTTAACATCCTCACCTGTGACCTTTTTGCTTTTAATCAGTGTGTGCATAAAAGCTGAGTGAGTTTCTGGGATCCAAACAGACTCTTACATCTTGCATCCAGCCACTGACGTTTCTGTATTATAAGTCATGGGGAAAGCAAAAGAATTGTCAACGGATCTACGTGAAATGGTGGTTGCACTACATAAAACAGGAAAGGGATACAAAAAGATATCAAAGGAATCGATAATGCCATTCAGCAACGTTCAAACTGTGATTAACGAAAGGAAAATACATGGATAATAACTGAGAAACAGAGACCTGCGAAACCCATAAAGGCAACAGGTTTCTGCTAATAACTAAGAAAAATTATCTTTCACAATTGGTGCAAAATCCAACCAGAGGATTAGCACTGTTAGACCTAATGCTATCTAATAGACCTGACAAAATAACAAATCTGCAGGTCGTTGGGCATCTAGGAAATAGCGACCACAATATTGTACAGTTCCACTTGTCTTTCGCTAGTGGGGACTTGTCAGGGAGTCACAAAAACACTGAGCTTTAGGAAGGCAAAGTTTGACCAGCGATGTCATTAAGAACATCCTAAATAGGCACTGCAAGCGGTTTATACCTTGTGGGAATAAAAGGACAAGAAATAGGAATAACCCAATGTGGCTAAACAAAGAAGTAAGACGTGCAATTAACAGTAAAAGGAAAGCATTAACACTACTAAAGCAGGATGGCACAATTAAAGCTCTAAGAAACTATAGGGAGAAAAATACTTTATCTAAAAAACTAATGAAAGCTGCCAAAAATAAAATGAAGCAGAGAAGCACATTGCTAAGGAGAGTAAAACTAATCCCAAACTGTTCAACTATATCAATAGTAAAAGAATCAAAAGTGAAAGTGTATGCCCCTCAAAAAATTGTGAGGAAAGAAGGGTTGTAGATGACGAGGAAAAAACTAATATATTAACCCCTTCGCGCCAGAGCCCATTTTCGTTTTTGTGTTTGTTTTTCACTCCCCTAGCCATATCTTCTTTATTT
This sequence comes from Dendrobates tinctorius, assembly GCF_039654945.1. NCBI lineage: Eukaryota > Metazoa > Chordata > Amphibia > Anura > Dendrobatidae > Dendrobates > Dendrobates tinctorius. The sequence goes on along the minus strand of NW_027361907.1, from coordinate 9,349,236 downwards.
CTCAGTCAATATGGCCGTGTGAGGGCTTGCTTTTTTGTGGAACGAGTTGTACTTTTGAACGACGCCATTGGTTTTACCATATCATGTACTCAAAAACGGGAAAAAAATTCCAAGTGTGGTGAAATTGCAAAAAAAGTGCAATCCCACAATTGTTTTTTTTTTCACCATATTCACTAAATGCTAAAACTGACCTGCCATTATGATTCTCCAGGTCATTACGAGTTAATACACACCAAACATGTCTAGATTCATTTTTATCTAAGTGGTGGAAAAAAATTCCAAACTTTGTTAAAAAAAAAATAATTTGTGCCATTTCCAATCCCCATAGCTTCTCCATTTTTTATGATCTCAGGTTGGTTGACAGCTTTTCTTGTGTGTGCCGAGCTGACGTTTTTAACTATACCAGCTTGATACAGATACATTCTTTTGATAGCCCGTTATTGCTTTTTACCACAATGTCAAGGCGACCAAAAAAACGTAATTCTGGCGTTTTGAATTTTTTTCTCTCTACGTCCTTTATCGGTCAGGTTAATTTTTTTTTTTTTTTTTTTTTATAGATCAAGCGACTCTGAACACGGCGATACCAAATATGTCTATGTTTGATTTTTTTATTGTTTTATTTTGAATGGGGCAAATTTTAAAAACTTTTTTTTTACTTTTGGCATACTTCAATAGCCTCCATGGGAGACTAGAAGCTGCCATAGCTCGATCGGCTCTGCTACGTAGAAGCGATGCTCAGATCGCCTCTATGTAGCAGAATTACAGACTTGCTATGAGCGCCGTCCACCGGGTCGCGCTCATAGCAAACCTGCATCAACAACCATAGAGGTCTCAAGGAGACCACTGGTTGTCATGCCGCCACACCGGTGACTCATGATCACGTGACGCGGGTCACTGGTGAGCATATTTCCGGCCCGATGGCCAGAAGCTCTTGTTAAATGTCAATGTAATAGCCGCGGGAGGATCCCGATTCTGCCTGCTGCTATTGCAGGCACATGTCAGCTGTTCAAAACAGCTATGTCCCGTCTTTGAGGTGGGCTCACATCAAACGGGGAGATGCGACATGCGCAGTATTAGTACGACGCATGTCGCAAAGAGGTACGGTATTCATGGTGGAAAATGAAAAGCTAGGTGAAATGCCGAGAGACAAAAGAAATCGGCCAAATAAGATTAAAATAGATAAATCTCTGGGTCCGTATGGCATACACCCACGAGTACTAAGAAAACTAAGTAATGTAATAGACAATCCATTTCTTATATTTAGGGACTCTATAGTGACGGGGTCTGTTCCACAGGACTGGCGCATAACAAATGTGGTACCTATATTCAAAAAGGGCTCTAAAAGTGAACCTGGAAATTATAGGCCTGTAAGTCTAACCTCTATTGTTGGTAAAATATTTGAAGGGTTTCTGAGGGATTTCTGGATTAGCTCAATGAGAATAACTGTTTAACTCCATATCAGCATGGGTTTATGAGGAATTGCTCCTGTCAAACAAATCTAATCAGTTTTTATGAAGAGGTAAGCTATAGACTGGACCAAGGTGAGTCATTGGACATGGTATATCTTGATTTTTCCAAAGCGTTTGATACCGTGCCACACAAGAGGTTGGTACACAAAATGAGAATGCGGAGTCTGGGGGAAAATGTGCGTAAATGACTGGCTTAATGATAGAAAGCAAAGGGTGATTATAAATGGTATATTCTATAACTGGGTCGCTGTGACCAGTGGGGTACCGCAGGGGTCAGTGTTGGGACCTATTCTCTTCAACATATTTATTAATGATCTGGTAGAAGGTTTACACAGTAAAATATCGATATTTGCAGATGATACAAAACTATGTAAAGCAGTCAATACAAGAGAAGATAGTATTATGCTACAGATGGATCTGGATAAGTTGGAAACTTGGGCCGAAAGGTGGCAGATGCGGTTTAACAATGATAAATGTAAGGTTATACACATGGGAAGAAGGAATCAATATCATCATTACACACTAAACGTGAAACCATTGGGTAAATCTGACATGGAAAAGGATTTGGGGATCCTAGTTAATGAAAAACTTACCTGGAGCAGCCAGTACCAGGCAGCGGCGGCCAAGGCAAACAGGATCATGGGGTGCATTAAAAGAGGTCTGGATACACAGGATGAGAGCATTATACTGCCTCTGTACAAATCCCTGGTTAGACCACACAAGGAATACTGTGACAGTTTTGGGCACCGGTGCTCAGGAAGGATATAATGGAACTAGAGCGAGTACAAAGGAGGGCAATAAAATTAATAAAGGGGATGGGGCGAACTACAATACCCAGAGAGATTAGCAAAATTAGGATTATTTAGTATAGAAAAAAGACGACTGAGGGGCGATCTAATAACCACACATGTATAAGTATATAAGGGGTCAATACGAATATCTCTCTGAGGATCTGTTTATACCAAGGAAAGTGACGGTCACAAGGGGGAATTCTCTGTGTCTGGAGGAGAGAAGGTTTTTCAACCAACATAGAAGAGGATTCTTTACTGTTAGGGCAGTGAGAATCTGGAATTCCTTGCCTGAAGAGGTTGTGATGGCAAACTTAGTAGAGGGGTTCAAGAGAGGCCTGGATGTCTTCCTGGAGTGTAACAATATTGTAACTTACAGTTATTAGATTCGTTAGATGTACGTAGATCTGGGGATTTATTCTGACAGAATATAGGCTTAACTGGATGGAGAAATGTCTTTTTCGGCCTTGCTAACTATGTTACTATGTAAATCAGGGGCTCTGTAATAGCAAACCCACGGTCAGGTAGACCAACAAAAATTTAGTCCACAACTGCCAGGAAAATTGTTCGGGATGCAAATAAAAACCCACAATTAATATCAGCTGAAATACTGGACTCTCTCAAAACTAGTGGTGTGGCTGTTTCAAGATGCACAATAAGGAGGCACTTGAAGAAAAATGGGCTGCATGGTCTAGTTGCCAGAAGAAAGCCATTACTGTGCAAATGCCACAAAGTATTTTGCCTACAATATGCAAAACAGCACAGAGACACGCCTCAAAACTTCTGGAACATGGTAATTTGGAGTGATGAGACTAAAATTGAACTTTTTGGCCACAACTATAAACGTTACATTTGGAGAGAGGTCAACTAGGCCTATGATGAAAAGAACACCATTCCTACTGTAAAGCACAGAGGTGGATCGCTGATGTTTTGAGGATGTGTGAGCTACAAAGGCACAGAAAACTTGGTCAAAGTTGAAGGAAAGATGAATGCAGCACGATATCAGCAAATACTGGAAGCAAAGAAAGCAAACATTCTGACCGGGTATGTAAACTTTTGAGCACAACTCTATGTGTGTACACATCTGTGTGTGTGTATATGCATCTGTGTGTGTAGGTATGTACAGTATATGTATGTTTGTGTATGTACGCAGTATATGTACACACATATTAAACGAGGGGTACCAACAATTTTGACATGTGTATGTATATATGTGTATTTATGTATGTGTGTATCTATATGTGTATGTACAGTATATGTATGTGTGTATCTATGTATGTGTGTACATTTGTGTATGTATTTATGTACAGTATATATACATGTGTATATGTATGTACAGTATATGTACATATGTATGTGTATGCATGTGGGTATCTACGTACAGTATATGTGGGTATCAATGTGTGTATGTATGTGTCTGTACATCTGTGTATGTATGTGTGTATATTGTGAGGTAGCGCTGTCATTCAGGGTTGGGGGATACTCGCTTGCAGCGATAAAAAACACATCCGGCACAGGATTTTCCAACAAATCATAGTCCATGAGGTTTATTCATCCTTCATAAACCTCCAGCAGTAACATGCAACAGTCTTATAGCAGACAGCAGGGTATCTTCACACTGGAGATCTGCTCCCCTATAGCCCTCCTAGTCACACAGACTGTGCTTCATCTAGCTAGCAGGCTATACAGTCTCTCAGTAGCAGTCCCGTCTCCGGGTTACCTTGCATGCTGCTTTACACTGCTAATGTTCATTCCCTCTCCCTGGGAACGGTCAGGCACACATCGCCATTAGTCACAGCGTCCACACGTGCTGTTAGTGAGGAGATCCTTCTCCTCACGGGACCTTCCAAACTGCACCAATCAGGTCCCAGCATTCACCCACATGTGACCAGACCTCAGGTACCTTATGTGGTCCATAACCACACCCACAGGTGATCACATGGCTATGACCTCACCCAAGGTCCTATTGCAGACAACCACACACAGGCTTCCCTGACACATTGTAACAGAACATACTAGTCAGCAGTACCTCTGCTGATCATTATGATCTTTTAGTATCCTACACCTATCAGGGCAATGGAAATGTTTATACGGCTTTCCTGGGACACCCACACAGCGCCCCCTAGCGGACACAGCGGTCACTGCACCACATACCTCCCCCCTATGTTCAAACCTGTGGGGTTGATCACACAGCATAACCCCCGGCTCTCGAGACTGGGCACTCACTACACCTTGCCCACCAGGTCGAGAGAACCGTCTCCATTTGTCATACGGCCTCATCTCTACGTTAGGCCTCCCCCGCTCCCAGCGGTCATAATACTGGTCATTGTCTTTGACCCCCCAGTCACGGTTTGTCTGCGTCATCAGACACTCTCTAGTCTCCACCTGTCTGCAGTACGCTTCGTCACCTGATCTTTCTCTCACTGACCGTCTCTTTCGGTTGGTGCGGTTATAAGTCTTAGTAGAGCCTGCTGTCTGGTCTGAGTCTGACTCAGTCAGCGTCTCACAGGAACTATGGTCTTTCAACGTCATCCTGCCAGTCGAACTACCCCTTGCTGACACTCTTCTGCCATCTGCCCTGTCACTTCTTGGAGGAACCGTTCGGGTCCTTACATCTTGGGTTGAAGGCGGCCACCACCTGGTATTCTGTATTTCTTTATTAGTTCGCCGACGGTCCAACCTCAACTGCTCAATTTCTTGCAGGTACCCCACTCGATACTCCACGAGCATCCGAAATTCTCTCAGGCTTTCCACGGAGCCAACCACCATGATGGAAATCCTATCCAATTCCCTGGATACCTGGTCATCATCAGGAGGGATCCTCACCCTCACCACACCGGAGATATTCAGAAGGTCTTGCATTACCTTCCCGGACCTTCCAATGATTCTCCCAATCAGAGTTTTGGGTACCGGAACCACATCTTTCCTCAAACCCAACCGATCCATAGCCTCTCTTTCTATCTCTAGGAGTCGAGCAGCCTTCATATTACTCTGCCTAACCGATTGTTTGACACGTAGACACTGCAAATGCATCTCTTTCAGGACAGCTACTCGGTTTGATGTATCTCCCCTGGCTGATACTATCCACCAACTGCCGCGTCTCAGGTGCCCAGTGCACCTCACACGCTTTGACCGCCTCTTTGAAAGCCTCATGTACACCTTCCTCTGCACAGGCTTCTTGCAGGTCTTCGGGTACTTCGATCACAGATTTGAAGGTCGTGGTCTTGCTCTCTTCCTGGACAGAAGACTCTGGCTTTACCACGGACACTTCCCTCACTACAGTTGACCCGACCGAGTGACTGTCTTCGGCTCTTTGCTCACCAACTTCAGGAAATTTTATCTCCTCGTGAGCCTTTGCCAAGATAGGTACCGGCCGTTCTGTCTTGTTATCACTCGGACCCAGCCGTTGCACATCTCCGTCCTAGCTCTTCTCCCGCAGAAGACCTTCTACTACTCCTCTGAGTTCCTCAATCTCTTCCTTAAGGCTCTTGTTCACACTTTGCCAGGTGGACAGGTGACCACTGAGCTCCAAGACTTCTTTCTCGAGCCCCTCCAGCATGTGCTCGGCCAATTGTCTCGATTCTCTCTTGTTTGACATGTTCTTCCACTGTCTCTTTTATTAGTTGTATCTCCTGATCTTGTTCTCTTTTGGCCAGCACATGTCGCACCACTAATTCTTTAATTATAACATCAAAGGGTACCACTGAGTCAGTCCTATCAGTCGAGTGAACCCCCCGGTTACCCTCTGACTGTATTTCTATTCCCGTTATCCTCTCGATCAGGTTACCACCAGTCCTGTCATGAGTTTCAGTCAGCACAGCATTAGATTCTGTCCTAGTGGTGGCTACTGGCAATAACACGTCACAGTCACCCCACACCGTACGGTGAACCCCCAAGACACTCTCTATCTGTGTGTCAGCTCCGCTCTTTTTGTTTACCACACCATTCTCATTCACACTGTGGAACGCTTCAGGTGACGTCAGGTCAGTAAATTCGTCTGACGCAATTCTTTCTCCTGTCGCCCATACGTCTGGCCTGTCCACATTAGGAGGCGTCAGCGTTTCAGTGTCTGCTAGCGCTACTGTAGAAACGTCTCTATCGTCCTGCCCCACATCTTTAAATATGACAAAGTCCCGGCGCCTCTCAAAGGTATGCACTAAGTTTGGTGGCATACTACCACCTTGGCACTCCCCCTTTGTCATCTCAATCAGGACTCTGTCCACTTTAGAATTCACAATGACCCCGTGGAGGCAGCGAACTCTGACGTTTTTCTCGGTCAGAGCTAAAACGAGTGGAGTTCCTGTCAGAGTCACCTGACTCTTTGAGTCCAGCCTACCAGGGACTCCTACCCGATGCAGCATCACGGTACACACCTGCGGCCCATCGTCACTATCCGGAAAGGATATCCCACATTCTAACCAAGTCATACACACACACTGTGGTACTCCAGACATACCCACTGAGTCATCAAGTGCTGACATTTCTTCAAACTTGGCCCTTTTCTGGACCACCACCCCACTTTGGGTTGCCGCTCCAATTTTGGTCACCGCCCCCTTTTGGGACTCCACCCCTTTTTGGGCTACCACCCCAATTTGGGCCACCGCCCCCTTTTGGGACTCCACCCCTTTTCAGGCTACCACCCCGATTTGGGTCACCGCCTCCTATTGGGACGCCACCCCTTTTTGGGTTACCACCCCCTTTTGGGATTTCCCCATGTCCGTTCTGCAGAACTTCTTATGCCACAGTTCACACAGTACAGTTTATGTCTTTTTTTTTTTTACGATACCACACAAGTCTGTTGGCACCACCACTACTCCTGCTGTCACCGATCACCGACACCACCGGCGGCTGTTCACACACCCAGCGGCTGGTATCACTGCAGCTCCTGCTGCACCATCTTCGTGGACCCGCCGATCCATCGGAAGCCGCTTGTCCCCTTCGTAACCCCGCCGGGTTACCGGAAGCCGCTTGTCACCCTCGAAGATAAAAGAAACCACAAAAGCGCGCCCATAGGGCCTTACCAGTGCAGGTATAATGGATATAAAGAAATAATACAGGGTACTCACCCTTAATAGTTGTGTAAAGCCACAACTACTGTATCCGCTTAGTCACATGCAATAAAGCTGCAGCAGGATGGTGTAGACAGACAGCGTCTGCTACCGATGCTCAAAGAGGAGATTCCAAAAAAGAAAAACACCAGGTCCCTGTGCTGCGAGATCTTCGTGACCCCACTGAGCCACAGCAAGCACCTTCAGGTTTTGCAGAGGAAAAAAAGAAAAAACACATGCACGAAAAACTCCAAAAAAACTCACATATCCTGTCTGTGCGCTATTCAGGACGTACCGTCTCCGCCTGAGACCGTCCAACACACAGGGCACACCGTGTGCTATTCAGGGAGCCGACCCTCCTCCCAGGGTCTCCCAACACACCGGCCTCACCAGGTCCAAGGTCATATCACGTGTTCCAGGGATCCGATTCCTCTCCCAGAACCTCCCAACACTGACCCTCCAGGACCTTGCTCACTGACCCAGGTCAGTACAACAACGAACACCTGTCGTTACCTGTGTCGGCCACACAGGTCCTCGGGTACCTCTTATCCGCAGAGGCACCCTAGCAATCACCAGTCTCTTTCACTGAGCTGCTGTCAGTATACGGCTTTCACAACAGTCAGTCCTCCTGGCTCAGCGTTGCCGCACTGCAACATGTGCTGTTGGAACCGCAGCCCTTTGCAACAAAGTTTTTTTTTTTTTTTGGCAGTCCTTTTCCGTTGCCCCCAGCAACAAGGCTACTATATTGCCCTTAGCAATTCTCCACCATTTGTGAGGTAGCGCTGTCATTCAGGGTTGGGGGATACTCGCTTGCAGCGATAAAAAACACATCCGGCACAGGATTTTCCAACAAATCATAGTCCATGAGGTTTATTCATCCTTCATAAACCTCCAGCAGTAACATGCAACAGTCTTATAGCAGACAGCAGGGTATCTTCACACTGGAGATCTGCTCCCCTATAGCCCTCCTAGTCACACAGACTGTGCTTCATCTAGCTAGCAGGCTATACAGTCTCTCAGTAGCAGTCCCGTCTCCGGGTTACCTTGCATGCTGCTTTACACTGCTAATGTTCATTCCCTCTCCCTGGGAACGGTCAGGCACACATCGCCATTAGTCACAGCGTCCACACGTGCTGTTAGTGAGGAGATCCTTCTCCTCACGGGACCTTCCAAACTGGACCAATCAGGTCCCAGCATTCACCCACATGTGACCAGACCTCAGGTACCTTATGTGGTCCATAACCACACCCACAGGTGATCACATGGCTATGACCTCACCCAAGGTCCTATTGCAGACAACCACACACAGGCTTCCCTGACACATTGTAACAGAACATACTAGTCAGCAGTACCTCTGCTGATCATTATGATCTTTTAGTATCCTACACCTATCAGGGCAATGGAAATGTTTATACGGCTGTCCTGGGACACCCACACAGCGCCCCCTAGCGGACACAGCGGTCACTGCACCACAATATATACAATATATTTGTATGTATAAGTGTGTACGGTATGTGTATACTATATGTGTATATAAGTGTGTGTATGTGTATGTATGGTATACAGTGAGGGAAATAAGTATTTGATCCCTTGCTGATTTTGTAAGTTTGCCCACTGACAAAGACATGAACAGACTATAATTTTAAGGGTAGGTTAATTTTAACATTGAGAGATAGAATATCTAAAATAAAATCCAGACTTGAATCTCATCCCCCGAGATCTCGGGACGAGATCTGATCCCGTGCATGCGCCGTCCCCGGACCGGCGGCCATCTTTCCGGCATCCATGTTCCCGGAGGCCACCGCAACATGGCCACCCTCACCTCGCAGAGCCCACCTGCCCCAGCTCAGCACAGGCCACCTGCCCCAGCACAGCTGCCCCTGCCCCAGCACAGCCCACCTGCCCCAGCCCCAGCACAGCTGCCCCAGCACAGAGCCGCCACCGCACGAGCCTGGACCACTGAATGACCCCTGTGACTACTCCTCCACCTGTGCCGGATCCCTTCCCAGGTAAGCTGAATTCGGACTGTAAGACGGACCCCCATTTGACACATTATTATTTTTTTCCCTATTTTTCTTCTGAAAATTGGGGTGCGTCTTATGGTCCGGAGCGTCTTATAGTCCAAAAAATACAGTACATTTATTTGTATTTTGCCGTGGGAAATAAGTATTTGATCCCCTACCAATCATTAAGAGTTCTGGGTCTTACAGACCAGTTAGATGCTCCTAATCAACTCATTACCTGCATTAAAGACAGCTGTCTTACAAAGTCACTTTTATAAAAGACTCCTGTCCACAGACTCAATCAGTTAGACTCTAACCTCTACAACATGGGCAAGACCAAAGAACTTTATAAGGATGTCAGGGACATTCTCTCTCTCTCTCTCTATATATATATATATATATATATTTATTACACTCACAAATACAAAGGTCATTTTGCAGGGCTCTGGCAGTGCTACTCCTGTTCCTCCTTGCACAAAGACTGAGGTAGCGGTCCTGCTGCTGGGTTGTTGCCCTCCTACGACCCCCTCCACGTTTCCTGGTGTACTGGCCTGTCTCTTGGTAGCGCCTCCAGCCTCTGGACACTACGCTGACAGACACAGCAAACCTTCTTGCCACAGCTCGCATTGATGTGCCATCCTGGATGAGCTGCACTGCCTGAGCCATTTGTGTGAGTTGTAGAGTCCGTCTCATGCTACCACGAGTGTGAAAGCACAACCAACATTCAAAAGTGACCAAAACATCAGCCAGAAAGCATTGGTACTGAGATTTGGTCTGTGGTCCCCACCTGCAGAACCACGCCTTTATTGAGGGTGTCTTGATAATTGCCAATAATTTCCATCTGTTGTCTATTCCATTTGCACAACAGCATGTGAAATTGATTGTCAATCAGTGTTGCTTCCTAAGTGGACTAAGTGTTGCTTCTCAGTGAAAAAATATAAGATATATATTTTTTAGGTGTGGGAAGGCCCAAATTTAACTTTTGCTATGTACGCCCATGCTTGCAGGGCAGTAATAATGAGGGTGATCTGATCTGTTTCTCAGAGTCCAAGGCTCCAGGGATACCATTACCAGATTGTCCACATCACAAGCAGGGTACCCAGCAGGGAGGGGGCCCCAGACACATTTCTTGCATAGGGGCCCTAAGCTGTCAGTGTCCGCCCTTGAGTTATTTAGTATGAAATGTGAACAGTGTAAAAGATTTATTTTTTCCTGTTCTGTGCCATAAAAGAATTCATATGAATTTCCATATATAATTTCTATAGAATTTGATAAATACTGGACTAGCATAACCAAGGGTGTCAGACTTTGAATGGACTGACAGATTGCATATCGAACTGCCCCCTACCAGGGTCGCTCATTCTGATGTCAGTAGTGGTCAACAGCCTGGCCCACACTATCTAGAATTTATCAATTATTTAATGGATAGGTGATAAATGCTTTTGACCAAACTAACCCTTTATTGCCCAAACAGCATTAGTCATAAGGGATGAATATAGGTGTGGCCCTTATTTGCAATCCTCCCTCTTTCAGCAACATTTCTGGAATCTGTGTAATTTCTGTTACAATACGTATAGAGAGTGTGGCAAAAATGTGCTTTGCATTCATATTTATTTGCTCATGTGGTACTTGCAGAATTTGCCCATTTCCATTTTTTATGCTTTTAATAGTCAAAAAAAAAAATCACAAAAAAAAGTTTTGAAATTATTTTTTATTTTATTACCACAGTGATTAACAGCAGGTGCTCCTGTAATGTCCTTGATGACCTTTCATACATACAATATTCACATCCTGTACTTGTCTTCAATTTACAATAGCAGAATAAAAATAAGCAGATGAGATGTAGTCTGTAAAGTGCAGTGACAATTATTTAGAATTCACAGGCAAATATTAACATAATCCTGTGGAAAAAGGGTCATTGTAACAGAAACATCTACACAATATTATTTAGGAACAGTCAAATATTTTTACAAAGTATTTACAAATAACTTACAATACACGTGACATCTGTACAGAATGCTACTCTTCACCACTGACTAAAAAAAGTATATAACATCATCAGCTTTATAAAGCAGTAAATTTCATGGGGGCTCTAAGAGATTGTCATATGTCCCTAATTTGCTTCTCTATTTGTAGACACTTTGTCCCCTATAAAAAAGACCCCTAAGGAGCAAAGAAGAATACAGGAGTATGTCAGGATCTGCAGTATGAGCCACAAGTGTTTGTGTGTCCAAGAACTTAGAAGAATTATACAAGAGCATAAAATATCCAATATTGGCTATAGCAAATAAATATACCTACAATCAGCCTACATTCCATCCTATAGCTAACCATATACATAACAGTTGGGCAAGCTAACTTTCCAAACAGATGGCCACCATGGGAGGTCCACCAGTCACTAGATACATGAGACTGTCAGTGGAATACACAAAAAAACTGAAATGGCCGCAATTTATTCAAACAATTTTGCCAGAATTTTGGATCAAAATTACTTTGAAAAGTAACAAAATTTGTTTGCAGCTCCAAGTTGCTCAAAAATTCTGCGACTTTTGGCAGTTTTTCTCAGCTTGACCAAAAAGGTCAAAGTTTGGGCAGGACAGGGCGTGGTGGTGCCATGACATGTGGCATTACTGATGTTAGAAAGTTTACACCTGTCAGAGACTGAAGTAAGAGTTCTGATTTGGTATGTGGAGGAACATGCCTCCTAGTGAATTGGCAATGTCGGACGAGTGACGTACGCCCCTTGATGAACATGAGTGTCTGGCTTCCACACGCCAGTGAGAAAATTGACGGTCTTGAAGAATCAGGCCCAATGTTAAATGCTAGCTAAAGGAATAATTTGAAAACAGAGTGTTTGCTAACACATTCAGAGGTAGTCGCATTGTTTAGGAGACTCTTCCATTTATAGTGTTTGCTCATACTTCATTTAGACAAGCTCCCTTTGGCAACTGACTGTGATGCTTGTAAAACAAAGCATCTAACGTGTCATTTATCATATGTGATCAGAAAAAGCTGCAACTAATGGAATCCGGCATCTCTGAAATGATGCAACTATTCATGATTTAGAGAACTATAAAGCAGCTAACAGATAGGATTTCCTTACACATTCTGCCTCACTTTTCATACACACATTTAATAACTGTAATTATGGCAAATGCTAAAGTTACAGCTACAAACATATATAATCTTTCATTGTTTAAAGGGTTTATCCAAGACACTATGGGCTTAACACTAACATGCAGGTAATTGCCTGCCTGTTGTACCCGGTCCCAGCACGGAGTGGTCATTGACGGCGATCCAGCTGCTCCACATCAACAAAGCCAGCCTCTTCTGGGTTCCTCTGTGGAAAGGTTGTGAGTGCCGACTTCATGCTGATTAATGGCTGGCTCCCTGCAGTTAGTCAAGTGGGAGCTGGCTTTCAATCAGCATGACAACGGCAATCATGCCCAGTCAACAGAGGATTGTGCAGAAGAAGCCGTTGCTGTGTCAACGTGACATCAGCCGCTGATTCACCGAAAGGAGCCATCTGAGACCTCTCTGAGGTGGCAGAGATCGGTGCCGGGCACAACAGGCAGGTAGGTAGCAACTACCTGTCTGTTAATACTTAGGCATATAGTAAAAAAAATAAATAGTCCAGGATAATCTCTGTAATATTGGGCTCATTTTTCTGTGATTGGTTATTCATTGACATTTCTAAAGCAAAAGGCTTCAGAAAAATATTAAATGTATTGGTCATGTGTATGTCTGGCTGTTAACGAAAGGAAATGTGAACCTTACTAAAGTTTTCATTTCGTAACATATCCCAAGTAAGAATTTTGGAAGAGAGAATATCTGACATAAGTGCTAGAAATAATGGGACAAATGTACTATCCTAAATCTGAAAGAATTTTGTCTCAAATTAATGTAGAATTCTGACTTAAATCCATAGCGCTCCATTTATTAAAGGGAACCTCTCAGGGCTGATATACTGTACATGATTCTATAATGCTGTATATCTGCCCCCAATCCAACCTATACTCACCTGCGGGGCGGTCTGGTTTGAGGGGTGTCGCTAGTACTGGTCCGGCGCCTCCCTTCATCTCAGTCCTTCTTGCTTCGTGAGGATGACGCATCCCTACGATATCCACACAGTCTCCCCGGCATCATGCTCTTGCACAGGAGCACTTCTCTACCCTGCAGGTGCCAGGAAATGTCAAAGAGCCCCGGCGCATGCGCACTATACTACTTTACTCTGCCCTAGTCAGGGCAGAAAAGTATACCTGCGCAGAGGAAGACTGTGTGGATGACGTAGAGACGCGTCATCCACACAAAGCAAGAAGAAGGACGGCATCGCAAGAAAAATGGAGGCGCCGGACCAAGAAGAGTGACACCCATTGAACCGGACCAGACCACCCTGCAGGGGAGTATAATAAAAGGTCTTTTTGTTGTCTTGCAGGTCGGGTTGGTGGCAGATATACAGCATTATAGAATGCTGTATATAAGCCCTGAAAGGTGATGGCAGCATCTCATATTGGTCAAACCTGGTGACAGGTTCCCTTCAAGTGTTTTAGGCACTTTTTGAGGCATTGCTCAAAAAATGGGTGTAAAGAATCTAAAGCTGCGCAAAATGTATCATCCAGCATAAGGCATGGTGATAAACTTGGCACATCAAAACTAATTCTAAGCAGTCTAAATCTAAGACAGAATTAGTGTATTTTCCTATTGACTTTACTGATTTGATATTAACACTAGTATTTCTTTCTTTTCCATAAATATGTATATATATCTTTCAATGTACAACACTTATTTTTCAGTCATATTCATCTAATTGTTGTCGACTTGTCTCTGCTACCGTATATCATTTTTTATAAATTTGTTCAATTTCATACATTTTCTTTTACACTCGTGAGGAAATAAAATAAATATTTCCTGTGCATATATAAAAATAAAGTTTGATTTTAAGGCATAAAACAAAACATATTGCTCCTAGGACATTTTTGGACTCGTCTATATTCTTCGGTGAATACTATGATGGAGGATTGTATTCCCCTTTGAATACCAACTTTTCTTACTGTGAACAGTTTATGTAACTGAAATGAACACTGGATACCACAAAGGACGTAGAAATGATACAACACACTAAGTATGCGTGCCATACCTAATAACATTGTGCCATTTAGTATCGTCAACTACTGACAGATTCAATAGTTGCCAGCTGTAATATAAGGAGTCCTAACTGGGAAAAGCACAATGGATTCTACATAGTGCCACACTGACGTTGGAGAACACAGCTTCTGTCTGACTAACTGTGGCAAAAATACAGATAAGGCTAAATTCAAACATGTTTTTTATGTCGTGTTACAAAAAACGCTTGTGAATTGAGCTTAAGGGCTCAGACATATAGCATCGCCATGTCTTTGAGACATACAACAGGGCATAGAGATCATTTTGCTCCAAAGTAAGCAGCCATATTGCCTCTGTGTAGTGCTATACTGGCTTGGTTTTGTCCTAGAAGTATGAAAGCGGAGAATACCACTTTACATGTGAAATCCTAAAAATCAGAGGCACAGGGAAGTGCAGAAAAGACCTATCGTCATCAGCCTTTATATCTTGGCAAATACAGATAATTAATGGAATATTGTCCATATTAACCAAATGCATTCACCCAGCAACATGCGGTCCAGGGAACATGTTCACAGGTAATATATGTAAAGGGGAACCTGTAAACTATGCATATGAAATTATAATAACCAATAATTTAATTTCCATTAAGTTAAGGTGCTGTGTCTTTTCCTAACATAAATGTCCTATAAAAAAGCAAAAGTATAACATTACAATGAACAGACAAAAGACATTTGTAAGCAAGCTCTGCAGAGGAAAGCTGGAAGGAACGGTCTGGCCCTTTAAACTGCTGGTGATAAAATAAGTATAAGCTGTGCATTGTACTTAAATTAACCTCTTCCCCCTGTGCTGCTTTCCGTTTCTTCCTCAGACACTATGACGCTTTGTCTTTGTAGTATCACATTCTACAACAGTAGTAGATGATGATGGTAATTTAAAGCGACTCTCAGCCCATAAGGATTGTTGAAACCACGTACAGGCGCTCGATGCATCATGGCGGGGCCAAACATTTATATACACCTTCCCACCTGCTTGTTTTCCATCTATCTCCACCCTTCTCTGGCTCTATGAAGTCAGAGCCATCAATCAAAGAAGAGGGGGGAGGTGGAGATTGTAGGAAAACAAGCAGATGGGAAGGTGTATCTAAATTATTGGCCCCGTCGTGAAGCACCGAGCAACGGGACTTAGTTTGAACAATCATTCTGTGCTGACAGATCCCCTTTAATCCATATGAACAAGATGTCCATAGCTGGTATGTGGCATACCTGTGGACAAAAATGCCATGGTCTACTACTATTGGAAGAGGTGATGGGTCATCAGAGAAGGAAAATTATGGCAGTATTGGACAATCCATTTTAAGGGAACCGGTCACCTTAAAAAACGCTATTTACCTGCAGATATAGGGTTGATTTGCAGGTAAATAACATTTCAATGATACCTGGCCACCTTAGGGGGTGTGCACGGAGTGACTGCAGTCACCGCTCACAGCACCACTCATTATACTGTGATGTTTTGATTGACAGCTCCTTCTACAGTATGTCTATGCAGAGCCGGCTGTCAATCAATTACCAGGGCGTGCTTACAGCCATTGTTCACAGTATAGTGAGCGGTGAACCAGTGTTGGTGACTCCTGGGAAGAAATGTGTTCATTTTCTCCCATTAGCCATACTTTTAGTAATGTAGCCAGCCATCACTGGAATGCTGTTTATTTGCAGATTAACCCTATATCTGCAGGTAAATATTGTGGGGTGACAGTTTAACATTAAGCAAAACTTTGAACACAGTGATAGGACACTGGACCTGTAAATATCTGGCAGGAGTCAGAAATTAAACAGGATTTTCATGTGCAGGTCACACAGGGATGAAATAAAGCATTGTCCTCTACCCCTTTCTACAATCCATCTACGGTATATTTTTTTAGATTCTATTTCTCTATACAAATATAAAAGTCCTGATTAGTGAAATTTTCCAAGTTTAATTACTTTCCACCAATAAAAATATCAGTTAAGCATAATAGAAAAAAAAAAATCAGCTTTCCCCAGGACAACGCCGCTCCTTCGCTACTCGTTTACCATTTCTGCGACTTCCTAAAGACATGGAGATGTGATCTACAAACGCTTGGCCTTACAAGTGGAAAAATGTATATTGTATCAAACTGTCATGCTGTGAAAAATGTGAAAACTATTTCCTTTTACAAATGGATAACAGCCAGAAATTGATCAAGTTGGTCTCAGTAAAAAGGTCTAAAAGGAAAAGAAGTCTTTTCAGATGGATCTTTACATCCAGTTGAGGAGAATCACAGAAACTGGTAGAAACACGGTTTAAACCATATCATGAAACAAACTAATGGCACCATTGCCTGGAATGTCTTACAGAGGACATAAAATGTTCCACGGCATGGGTGAAATGTTGGCGGCGTAAACACTGTTTATAGATCTGTAAACTGAACGAAGTGCGGTGATGGTCTCCCTGGCACAAGACATCACTGAACACAATTCTGCCTGGTTCTTACTTCATTGGCCTGTTAAATGAACATGACATTGACAGAGGCGAGAAACTCAGGCTTAGAATCATTTTCTGCCTACTTCCTTTGAATCAGCCCCACTGTGTCACCTCTTCTTCATCCATCCTGTTCTCACTTGGCCTGAAGTCTGGGATTACCCGTCCATGACACACCGGATTTGTCACGCTCTGTTTGGGTTTCAGCTTTTAATATCAGAAAAGCTGGTGCTGCTCACATTGCAGCTTTCACTGCAACTTGACGAGGTGCTTAAAGTGCTGGAAGCAGTTCCTGATTCTATGGAGCGGCAAACAAAGACATATTATTAATACACGTCCACAAATAATCTAAAACACACAACAACAGGTTATACAGAATCCTACCAGAGCCGCTGAGAGAATGCACTGACTTGGAAGCCCCAATGAGTATCATCAGGTTGCTGGCAGGCACTAATCCTTCTTTGTTGGTGCTCAGATTTTTCACATACCTGTGACATATTAAGCAATGGATAAACATGGACATTTCTTTCAACAGATAAAAAAATAGCGTTTAATCTAGTCACATCTAGAATTGATTTTTATCGCTAATCTCTTTATCCTATATCAGCCAGCACTAAAAGAACTTGGCAAACATGAGGGGCATAGATTCCGCTAAAGTGGAATAAACAAGGTTGACCTGGATATAGAAAACACAAGGCTCCATTTATAATAATGACAATTTACGTTGGACCCTCAAAGGTAGGGATAGAAGGTAGAAGGACAGTGCTTAATGTATTAATAGGTGAATAGTGAAGAATTATGCAATGCCAGGTTAAAACATACTGTAGAGCATTATTTTATTAAAACGGACTTCACCTATGAAAAGCCAATTTTACAATTCTGACCATTGTCAGTTTATGTTGGTAATAACTTTGGAATGTTTCAACATATCACAGTGATTCTGTGTCTGTTTCTTAGTTACACATTGTACTTTATGTTAATGGTTAAGTCAGGTCGATATTTATTTTGTGTTTACTTGTGAAAGTATAAGATGTTTTGGCGAAAATGTTGAAAATTTAATAATTTTCAAACTTTTAATTTTTATGTCTTTTAACCAAATAGTTATATCACACAAAACAGTTAACAAATAACATTTTCCACATGTCTACTTTGCATTGGCATAATTTCCTAAATATACATTTTTTTTTAGTTAGGAAGTTAGAAGGATTAAAAATGTTTTTCATTTCTCCAACAAAATAAACTTTTTTTTAGGGACCACATCACATTTGAAGTGACTTTGAAGTGCCTAGAAGACAAAAAATACCCAAAAGTGACAGCATTTTAAAACTACAGCCCTCAAACCACATTCAAGAAGTTTCTTCACTCTTAAGGAGCTTCACAGAAATGAAAGCAATGCATAAGAAAAAAAATGAAAATTTTAGCTTTTCCCGCAAAAATATTGTTTTAGCATTTTCACAAGAATAACGGGAGAAAATGGACAATCAAATTTGTTGTGCAATTTCTACTGAGTATGTCAAAAGTCAAAACTACTGTTTGGGTGACTTTTGGAATGCAAAATTGGCTGGAATAAACAGCAAACACAATGTTGCATTTGCAGAGGCCCTGATGTCACTAACCAGTGGAAACCACTCACAAGTGACCCTTTTCGGAAACTACACCCCTCAAAAAATGTATGTAGCGATAAACTGAGCACCTGGAACTCACAAGTGCTTCACAGAATTTTAGAATGTTGCACCATAATAAAAAATACATTGTTCCCATAAAAATATTTTTTCCACAAAGTTTTCATTTTCACAAGGGTAACAGGAGAAAATCGACCATATAATTTGTTGTGCAATTTCTCCTAAGTATGTGAATACCCCAAACGTGGTGGAAATCTACTGTTTAGGCACATGGCAGAGCTTGGAAGGTAAGGGGCACCAATTGAATTGTGGAGCACAATTTTGTCTGGAATAGATTGCAGGTGCCATGTCAAATTTGAAGAGCCCCTGACATGCCAAAACAACAGAAACCACCACAAGTGACCCATATTTGGTAAAATACCATACATTTTTTAAGGAATTCATCTAAGGGTGTAGTGAGTACGGTATTTTCAACACACAGACAATACACAGAATTGTGAAACCTTTTGCCAAGTAAATGGAAAATTACCTTTTTCCCCTAAAATGTTGCTTTAGCCCCATTTTTTAAATTTTTTTAATTTTCAAAAGGTGTATAGGAGAAAATGAATGGTAAAATCTGTTATGCAATTTCTCCAGAGTAGGCTAATACCCTATATGTGGTCGAAAATTACTT
The DNA here is from genome assembly GCF_039654945.1 of Dendrobates tinctorius. NCBI lineage: Eukaryota > Metazoa > Chordata > Amphibia > Anura > Dendrobatidae > Dendrobates > Dendrobates tinctorius. The sequence continues at coordinate 9,330,034 of NW_027361907.1, read as the reverse complement.
TTGAGGCACAGCACAAAGCCCAGAAGGGAAGAGGTGCAATTTTGGAGTTCTGATTTTGCTGGAATGGGTTTGAGGGTGCCATGTCACATTGACAGAGCCCCTGAGGTACCAGAACAGAGGAACCCCCAATAAGTGATGCCATTTTACAAACTGAACCCCTCAATTAATTTATCTTGGGGTGCAGTGAGCATGTTGACACCACATGTGCCTCACAGAATTTTATACTAAGAGTGATGAAAGAATAATTACATTTTTAACACTAAAATGTTGTTTTAGCCCCAAATGTTTAATTTTTATAAGGGCTAATAGGAAAAAAGGACCTTTGCTTGTTGTGCAATTTCTCCTGAGTGTGTCAATACCTTATAGGCATCGGGAAATATTTTTCAGGCACAGTGGAGTGCAGATTTTGCTGTTATGGTTTGCAGGTGCCATGACCCACTGGCAAAGCCCTTGAAGTGCCAGAAAAGCAGAAACCCCCATTAGTGAACCAATTTTACAAACTACACCTGTCAATAAATTCATCTAAGGGTGCATATTGACTCCACGGGCGTGTCACAGAATTTTATATAATTGGGTAGTGAAGAAAAAATACTTACATTTTTACCACAAAAATTTGGCACGTAAATTTGCCACACAGTTTTTAATAAACGTGGTAATACCCTTATGTGGCTGGACAGTTCTGCTTAGCCACACGGCGAGACTAAGGAGGGACGAAACACTATTTGACTCTCGGAGAACAAGTTATTGTAGAATAGTTTGTGGACTCCATATACACAGCCTTTACACGCCTGGAGAACAGAATCAACCCCTCAAGTGAACCCATTTTGAAAATTACACCCTTCTGGGAATTTATCTACAGATGTAGTGATCATTTTGACTTCATGGGGTTTTTCTAGAATCAAGCAACAATGGATGTTACTGAGTGAAAATTGCAAATCTGCTGTTTGTAGTGCCCGTACACTGTAGTGCCCAGTATATTATGCCCAGCTCTTTCATCTGGACTCATACCGCCATAAATTAAGGGGATTCTCATCTCTACAGAAATGCCAAACATGTGGACGCTATATGTGTTTTAGGCACACTGGGGCTTAGAAGGGAGGGAGGCTTTTGGACTTGGAAGAGCAGAATTAGCTGGTTTTCTTTTTTTTTTTTAGGGGGGGGGGGAGGGAGAGTAGCCACGGCACTTTTCCATAGAGTCTGTGCTAACAGTAAGATGGAAGACCCCTATATTTCCGGTGGCAGATGACGGACCTGGGTAGGGACATGCTTTCTTGGGAACATTTTATACAACATTTGGGATCACATTTATCCAGCGCTCTGCGCTGAGCACTTGCATCACGGTTTCCATCTAATCATCCGAATTACACGATTCAGATGAAAACCCTGAGTGATTCATTCACTATGATGAGGCAGCAGAGTTACTCTAGACTTCGTCTGGCCTCTGTTCGGCTTTATCCTTCTCTTCAGAGGTGAACAAGGCTGTGATCCTCAGCGCTTTTATACATGCTTAAAAAAATGGACAAAGCTGGATCACAGGCCAGACACAGTGTCCCCATCTGCCTCATTATAGGGAATCTTCCACAGGAAGTTCCGTCTGATTCACTTATTTCAGAGATTTTCATATTTTCTTCGGGTTGGTGGGATTACAGCAATACCAGATTTCTAATTTTTTTATGTTTGGCTGCTCTCACACATGAAAAAAACACTTTTTGCAAAAACAAGTTTCTGCATTGCCATATTTTTCTTTATTTCTTCCAACAGTCACGTGAGGGCTTGCTTTTTGTGGGACGAGTTGATGTTTTTATAGGTACCTTTTTCAGGCACATAATATTTTTTGATAATTTTCTACTCCTGAATTGCTGGTATTTGTTCATTCTGCTTTCCAAAAATCAGAATACTTTTTCTTTATGCTGTTCACCATCTGGTAAACGTGATGAGACAGCTATATTCTTCTGGTAAGTACGATAACAGCCATACCACATTTATATCTTTTTTTTTTCCTTATGTTTTGGCGCTTTTACACAATAGAAACTATTTTATAGAAAAAATAATTATTTTTGCATCGCTATAGTCGGAGAGTTATAGCGTTTATATTTCATCGCGGATTCCGCTATACAGCTCTGTATTTTGCGGGATAAGATGACACTTTCAGCTATACCATTTTTATTTACTTTCAGCTTTTTGAACGTGTTTTAATCCACTTTTTTACGGCAGTATGATGAAAAAAGCATCTTTTTGCTATTTTTTTAAGTGTTCACTGAAGGGGTTAAATAGCAGGACAGTCTTATAGATTGGGACGTTCCGATGCGGCAATAACAAATGTATTTTTTTTACATAAATTTTCATACTCATTGTTATATTTTTTCATTTTTTAAAAAATTTATTTTGTGATGTTTTTAATAAAATATTATTGCTATTTTTTTTTTTTACTTAGTCCTTCTATGGGACTTTATCTTTTATTATTTTGATCACTGATATAATGCATTGCAAAGTATTTTACCTGTCAGTGCTGCTCATGTGCCCGAATGATCGCTTTAACGTAAATTTACAATGCAGAGCAGTCCATGGACATAACCTCAGAAAATCCTGTCAGCCACACACTCATGTAAAGACCATGAAAATTATTACTATATAAAAAGGCCAGTAACACTGTAAATGTACAGCAGAATTTTAAAAAATGGTGTACGGTAATCAAGGGAGCAAACAGAATAAAATCAAAGCAAAAATGGCTTCTTTCGATCTAGCGACTAAGACTTTTTAGCAAATTTTTTATGTTGAACTGGACATCAGGAGACCCGCTACCCTGGAAATTGCGTCATGTGGCTGTTGACGTGGAACTATGGAGAGTGTTGGAGGAGTGCGTCTTGGTTGCCATGGTCACGGGGGAAACTTGATACCCCAAAGTCTATGTCGCTCATCTGCCAGCACCCATTGGCCTTTAATGTAGGTCTGCTTTGTACATGAAAAATTAACCCCTTAGTGACAGAGCCAGTTTGCAGCTTAATGACCAGGCCAATTTTTACAATTCTGACCACTGTCACTTTATAAGGTTATAACTCTGGAACGCTTTAACGGATCCCGCTGATTCTGAGATTTTTTTTATTACATATTGTACTTCATGTTAGTGGTAAAATTTATTCGATATGTCTTGTGTTTATTTATGAAAAAAACGGAAATATGGCGAAAATTTTGAAAATTTTGCAATTTTAAAAATTTAAATTTTTATGCCCTCAAATCAGAGAGATGTATCACACAAATTTCTTAATAAATAACATTTCCCAAATGTTTAGTTTACATCAGCACAATTTTGGAAACAAATTTTGTTTTTGTTAAGAAGTTATAAGGGTTAAAAGTTGACTAGTGACTTCTCATTTTCACAACAAAATTTACAAAACCATTTTTTTTTAGGGACCACATCATATTTAAAGTCATTTTGCGGGGTGTACATGACACAAAATACCCAAAAGTGACACTATTCTAAAAATTAGACCCCTCAAGGTGCTCATAACCACATTCAAGAAGTTTATTAACCCTTTACGTGCTTCACAGGAACTAAAGAAATGTGGAAGGAAAAAATTAACATTTAACTTTTTTTTGCAAAAAATTTACTTCAGAACCAATTTTTTTTATTTTCACAAGTGTTAAAAGAGAAAATGAACCACAAAATTTGTTGTGCAATTTCTCCTGAATACACTGATACCCAAAATGTGGGGGTAAACCACTTTTTCAGAGCACGGCAGAGCTCGCAAGGAAGGGAGCGCCGTTTGACTTTTTCAACACAGAATTGGCTAGAGCCCCTGATGTTTCTAAACAGTGGAAACCCCCAACAAGTGACCCCATTTTGGAAACTAGACCCATTAAGGAACTTTTCTAGATGTGTGGTGAGCACTTTGAACCTTCAAGTGCTTCACAGAAGTTTATAACGTAGAGCCGTGAAAATAAAAAAATAATTTTTTTTCCACAAAAATGATCTTTTCGCCCCAAAATTTTAATTTTTAAAAGGGTAACAGGAGAAATCATACACCCACAGTTGTTGTGCGATTTGTCCTGAGTACGCAGATACCCCATATGTGGGGGTAAACCACTGTTTGGGCGCACAGCAGAGCTCAGAAAGGGAAGGAGTACCGTTTGACTTTTTCAATGTAGAATTGGCTGGAATTGAGATTGGACGCCATGTAGCTTTTGGAGAGCCCCTGGCGTGCCTAAACAGTGAAAAACCCCCACAAGTGACACTATTTTGGAAACTAGACCCCCTTAAGGAACTTATCTAGATGTGTGGTGAGCACTTTGAACCCCAAAGTGCTTCACAGAAGTTTATAACGCAGAGCAGTGAAAATAAAATAATCACTTTTTTTTCCTCAAAAATGATAATTTAGCCCGCTATGTTTTATTTTCTCAAAGGTAACAGGAGAAATTGGACCAAAAAAGTTGTTGTGCAAGTTGTTCTGAGTACGATGATACCCCATATGTGGGGTGGAACCACTGTTTGTGCGCATGGGAGAGCTCGGAAGGGAAGGAGCACCATTTTAGAATGCAGACTTTGATGGAATGGTCTGCGGGCGTCATGTTGCGTTTGCAGAGCCACTGATGTGCCTAAACAGTATAAACCCCCCACAAGTGACCCCCATTTTGGAAACTAGACCCCTGAAGGAGCTTATTTAGATATGTGGTGAGCACTTTGAACCCCCAAGTGCTTCACAGAAGTTTATAGACGCAGAGCCGTGAAAATTAAAAATAATTTTTTTTCCTCAAAAATAATTTTTAGCCCGTTATTTTTTATTTTCCTAAGGGTAACAGGAGAAATTGGACCAAAAAAGTTGTTGTGTAATTTGTCCTGAGTACGCTGATACCACATGTGTGTGTGGGAACCACTGTTTGGGCGCATGGGAGAGCTCGGAAGAGAAGGAGCGCCATTTTGGAATGCAGACTTTGATGGAATGGTTTGCGGGCGTCATGTTGCGTTTGCAGAGCCCTTGATGTGCCTAAACAGTATAAACCCCCCACAAGTGACCCCATCATGGAAACTAGACCCCCGAAGGAGCTTATCTAGATATGTGGTGAGCACTTTGAACCCCCAAGTGCTTCACAGAAGTTTATAAACGAGAGCCGTGAAAATAAAAAAACAATTTTTTTCCTCAAAAATGATTTTTTTAGCCCGCTCTTTTTTATTTTCCAAAGGGTAACAGGAGAAATTGGACCACAAAAGTTGTTGTGCAATTTGTCCTGAGTACGCTGATACCCCATTTGTGGGGGGAACCACTGTTTGGGCGCATGGGAGAGCTCGGAAGAGAAGGAGCGCCATTTTGGAATGCAGACTTTGATGGAATGGTCTGCGGGCGTCATGTTGCGTTTGCAGAACCCCTGATGTGCCTAAGCAGTATAAACCCCGTACAAGTGACCCCATTTTGGAAACTAGACCCCCCAAGGAGCTTATCTAGATGTGCTTCACAGAAGTTTAAAACGGAGAGCCGTGAAAATAGAAAAGTATTTTTGTTTTCCACAAAAGAGATTTTTTTAGCCCCCAATTTTTTTATTTTCCCTGGGGTAACAGGAGAAATTAGACCCCCAAAGTTGGTAAATAGTGGAAACCACTCAATTCTTGCTCCAACCCTAATCCCAACACACCCCTAACCCTAATCCCAATTCAAACCCTAATCCTAATTCGCCCTAACCCTAATTCTAACCCTAACCATTACCCTAAACCCAACCCTAACCCTAATTCCAACCCTGACCCTAACGGAGAAAAGAAAAAAATATATATTTTTTTTATTTCATTATGTTTGCCTAACTAAGGGGGTGATTAACGGGGGGGTTATTTACTTTTTTTTTTATTTTGATCACTATGATAGTTTATCATAGTGATCAAAATGAATGAATGGAATCTGCCAGCCGGCAGATTGGCGGGGGGCGCACTGCGCATGCGCCCGCCATTTTCTTCCGGATCCAAGATGACGGCGCCCACCGGAGGACGCCGGCGGGACAGAGAACCACCGGGAGGGAATCCAGGACCACCGGGAGGTACAGGGGGGGGATCGGGGACCCTATTTCTCTTTCCTGTGATGAGCGATCACATCAGAGGAAAGAGAAATTAAATGCAAAATCGCGGCTTTTTTTTTTTTTCCGATCGCCGTTATAGGCTTAACAATGGCGATCGCAAAAGCGGGGTCGGTAAAAACCGACCCAATTCATGTTCTCCAGGGTCTCGGCAACCACCAGCAGCCGAGACCCCGGAAAAAATCTGACACTGTGGGGCGCTATTTACTTACTCCACAGTGCCGTGAATTAACTGCGCTGTGGATTAAGTACCCTTTATTACCGCCGTTAAAAGGCGTATCGGCGGTCGTTAAGGGGTTAAAATAACTTGCATCTTTCGGAAAAGAGTGTGCTATGAATTTACTCAAAATACAGTCATGGCCGAAAGTGTTGCCACCCTTGTAATTGCTCCGGAAAATGAAGTATCTCTCTCTGGAAATTATTACAATTACACATGTTTTGTTATGCACATGTTTATTTCCTTTGTGTGTATTGGAACAACAACAAAAAACAGAGAAAAAAAGGCAAATTAGATGTAATTTCACACAAAACCCCCAAATGGGCCTGACAAAATTGTTGGCACTCTTAGCATAATTTTTGCTTGCACACCCTTTGGAATCAATTGCTTCTTATAACCATCAACAATATTCTCACACGTCTCAACAGGAATTTTGGACCACTCTTCTTTTGCAACTGCTCCAGGTCTTTCATATTTGAAGCATGTCTTTTCCCAACAGCAATTTTAAGATCTCTCCACAGGTGTTCAATGGGATTTAGATACAGACTCATTGCTGGACTCTTCATAACCCTACAGCACTTTGTTTCCATCCATTTCTGGGTGCTTCTTGAAGTATGTTTGGGGTCACTGTCCTGCTGGAAGACCCAATGACCTAGGACACTAACCCTGCTTTCTGACACTAGGCACTACATTTTGACCCAAAATCCTTTGGTAATCCTCAGATTTCATGATGCCAAGTGCACAATTAAGGCACCCAGTGTCAGAGGCAACAAAACAACCCCAAAACATCTTTGCATCTCCACCATATTTAACTGTAGGTACTATGTCTTTCTTTGTAGGCCTCATTCCATTTCTAATAAACAGTAAAATGATGTGCTTTACCAAACAGCTCTATCTTGGTTCCATCGGTCCACAGGAAGCTTTCCCAGAAGGATTTTGGATTACTCACATACATTTTGGCAAACTGCAGCTAAGATTTTCTATGTTTCTGTGTCAGCAGTGGGGTCCTCTTGGGTCTCCTGCCATAGAGTTTAAATTCATTTAAATGTTGACGGATAGTTCGTGCTGACACAGATGCACCCTGAGCCTGCAGGACATCTTGAATTTATTTGGATCTTGATTGGGGCTGCTTATTCAACACATAATATGTTGCAGGACTATCCTGAGTTGCAGCCTATCAATTTTTCTTTGCTGTCCAAGTCCAGGAAGATTAGCTACAGTGGGTTGCAAACTTTTTGATTATGCTGTGCACGGTGGACAGAGGAACATCAAAATCTCTAGAGATGGCCTTGCAACCTGGATATTGTTCAAAAATTTTGTTTTTTATGTCCTCAGACAATTCTTTTCTCCTCTTCTCGGTTCACCATGCTTAGTGTGTCACACATAGATATACAATGCAAAGTTTGAGTCAACGTTTCCCCTTTTGATCTGGTTTCAGATGTGATTTTAATATTGCCCACACTTGTTATTTGCCACAGGTGAGTTTGAATGAGCATCACTTGCTTGAAACAAAGTTGTTTACCCACATTTTTGGAAAGGTACCAACAATTTTGTCAGTCCCATTTTTAGGATTTTGTGTGAAATTATGTCCAGTTTGCCTTTTTTCCTCTGTTTTTCTGTGTTGTTCCAATGCACACAAAGGAAATAAACATGTGTATAATAAAACATGTCCAACTACAATAATTTTCTGGGAGAAATACTTCATTTTCTTGAACAATTTCAAGGGTGCCAACAATTTTGGCAATGACTGTTTGGTTCTGGGGTTGTACATCCTGTTTGATCAGCACCTTGAAACATTAACAGAGTGTACATCAATATTCTTTCCTTGAAGTTGCTGACGAATTATAAGCAGGCAGCAACATACCGGTGCAAGAAGAACACACCCTCACACAATAGCAGAACAGGTTTCTTAGTGTGTGAGACTTATAATGTCAGAGAGCATGATCTCCAGTTTAATTCTGTGCATGACTAAAAAGTACTTAGAGTAGAGCAAAGATGACTAAAACCTTTCAGAAATGGTCTCAGCAATCAGTGTGGTGGTGGTGGCAGCATATTTGAGTTTAGATGCATCACATTACAAACCCTTCTCTTAGCTCTATTCCTCTCATAGCACTCTCACTGCTCCTATACTGCCCTTTTCCCAAACTGCCTGTCCAGAGATACAGTCATATGTTAAAGTTTGGGCACCCCTATTAATGTTAACCTTTTTTCTTTATAACAATTTTGTTTTTTGCAACAGCTATTTCAGTTTCATATATTTAATAACTGATGAACTCAGTTATATTTCTGGATTCAAATGAGGTTTATTGTACTAACAGAAAATGTGCAATCTGCATTTAAACAAAATTTGACCGGTGCAAAAGTATGGGCACCTCAACATAAAAGTGACATTAATATTTCGTAGATCCTCCTTTTGCAAAAATAACAGCCTCTAGTCGCTTCCTGTAGCTATTAATGAGTTCCTGGATCCTGGATGAAGGTACTTGTGACCATTCCTGTTTACAAAACAATTCCAGTTCAGTTAAGTTTGATGGTCGCCGAGCATGGACAGCCCGCTTCAAATCATCCCACAGATGTTCAATGATATTCAGGTCTGGGGACTGGGATGGCCATTCCAGAACATTGTAATTGTTCCTCTGCATGAATGCCTGAGTAGATTTGGAGCGGTGTTTTGGATCATTGTCTTGCTGAAATATCCATCCCCTGCGTAACTTCAACTTCGTCACTGATTCTTGCACATTATTGTCAAGAATCTGCTGATACTTAGTTGAATCCATGCGACCCTCAACTTTAACAAGATTACTGGTGCCGGCATTGGCCACACAGCCCCAAAGCATGATGGAACCTCCACCAAATTTTACTGTGGGTAGCAAGTGTTTTTCTTGGAATGCTGTGTTTTTTAGCCTCCATGCATAACGCCTTTTTGTATGACCAAACAACTCAATCTTTGTTTCATCAGTCCACAGGACTTTCTTCCAAAATGTAACTGGTTTGTCCAAAAGTGCTTTTGCATACCTCAGGTGACTCTGTTTGTGGCGTGCTTGCAGAAACGGCTTCTTTCGCATCACTCTCCCATACAGCTTCTCCTTGTGCAAAGTGCGCTGTATTGTTGACCGATGCACAGTGACACCATCTGCAGCAAGATGATACTGCAGGTCTTTGGAGGTGGTCTGTGGATTGTCCTTGACTGTTCTCACCATTCTTCTTCTCTGCCTTTCTGATATTTTTCTTGGCCTGCCACTTCTGGGCTTAACAAGAACTGTACCTGTGTTCTTCCATTTCCTTACTATGTTCCTCACAGTGGAAACTGACAGGTTAAATCTCTGAGACAACTCTTTGTATCCTTCCCCTGAAAAGCTATGTTGAATAATCTTTGCTTTCAGATCATTTGAGAGTTGTTTTGAGGAGCCCATGATGCCACTCTTCATAGGAGAATCAAATACTTGCAAGTGGCCACCTTAAATACCTTTTCTCATGATTTTATACACCTGGCTATGAAGTTCAAAGCTCAATGAGGTTACAAAACCAATTTAGTGCTTCAGGAAGTCAGTAAAAAGTAGTTAGGAGTGTTCAAATCAAGAAAATGATAAGGGTGCCCATACTTTTGCACCGGTCAAATTTTGTTTAAATGCAGATTGCACATTTTCTGTTAGTACAATAAACCTCATTTGAATCCAGAAATATAACTGAGTCCATCTGTTATTAGATATATGAAACTGAAATAGCTGTTGCAAAAACCAAAATTGTTATAAAGAAAAAAGGTTAACATTAATAGGGGTGCCCAAACTTTAACATATGACTGTATATTAGTAATTTCACTTATGCCTTTTTTGTTCACACCAACTTGTACTTGCTCTGCAATGAGATCAGAGCAGGCTGCCATTATACATTATGCCTCACACAAGAGTAACCTGCTTATTCTATGCTACTCCTGCAACTCCTACAAGTTGCTGTGAGCATAACAGACATGATTGTGTCTACTGATTCATTTCTGGACAGGTAGTGTGGGTGAGGAGCAGAACAGCAGAAGTGAGAGTGCTATGAGAGGAAAAGAACTGATAGAAGGGTTTGTAATGTGACACAGCTAAACGGAGCTGTGCTTCCCCTCCCTCACACCACACAATGACTGTTGGAACTTATCTGTAAGGTGTTAGTCTGTGTTCTACTCCAAGAACATCCTACACGAGGACATTGAAGCTGTCTGACATTATATTATGACATTATATCTAATGTTACATTTTTTCACCAATTAAAAACCAGTGTGAACAGCATGCAAAAACATTGAAGGGGTGAATGCCTTTTCACACAATTAAAGCATGTAATATGTGGGAAGCTTCAATATACCATCTACATAATTATGTATAAGAAACTTAAATAAGCTTTAAAGGGTTTTTTTTTATTTTTACTATGAGCCAAAAAACTAACAGGCAGGTAGTTGCCAACTACCTTCCTTTTCGATGCTGGCTCCGAACAGTCACTGATTGCTCCTGCCGGTGATTCAGCTTCTCCATGTCAACAGACCAGCTATTCCTTTTCCGTGGTGTAATGTCGACGGGTTGTGACTGTGCCGAAGTCATACTGACTTGACAGCCAGCTTACCACAGTGAAACAGTGGGGAGCTGAATGTCAATCACCATGACATCAGCAGTAATGCCATATCAACAGAGCAGAGCGAAGAGAAACAGCTGATCTGTAACACCAGCAGAAGTTGCAGAATCGCGGGTTGGAGTGGTCAGTGACCACTCGGTGCTAGCAGAGATCTGTGCTGGGCAGAAAAGGCAGGTAATTAGCAACTACCTGTCTCTTAGTTCTTAGGTCAACAATAAAAAATTAATATAGTCCTTGATAACGTTTTTAAAAGAAACGCCCTGATAATCCTCACCATACTCCATCCTCTTCTTCCCGTATCAGCAGAACTATGTCTCCACTTTTCACTGGGAGGTCTTCTAACCCTCGCTTCTCACAGTCTGCAACAACGGTATATTTACCTGGATTCTGAAATCACACAAAACAGATTTCACAGGAAGTTCTCAAACATTCAGAAAGCAAAACAAAACCTGGTTAAATGACACCAGTAATCAGTATGTTCTAGTCCAGGGGTCCCCAACCTGTAGCTCAGGAGCCACATGTGGCTCATGGTCCCATGAATTGTGGCTCACGACTCTCTGCCAGCTTGATGCATTAGGTCCAGGTCTTGCAAACAGGTATGAAGAGTACATTTCAAAATGGTTAATTTTGTGAGTAGCCCTTCATAGAAGTGCAGATCTAGATGCACATTTACTGGTCTTAGGGGTTTAGAGACGTTTTAGGTATGGTACACTGGAGAAGGGTACTACCTGTTAGAGGAGGTGCTCAAAGCTGGATGTGACAGTGTGGTGGGAGTCCTTGATGGGAGAAAACTGAATGGGGGTATTGTGGGAACCCCTGGATTTCAGTGTACTGCTTTGGAGTGATTTCTGTGGAAAAGCTGTGGTTATCACTATGCCTGTAATGGGGGTGTGGCACCCCCAGGAGTATGGCCGCCACAGTGGCTTAGCCTTCCCTCCAGGGGAGGGTAATGCCAGGCTTGGAGGCAATGATGGGTTTCTCTCGCAGTCAAACCATACATGCAACACAGTTCCACTCCAGGCCAGCAGGAGGAGCTCTGAACCGGAACTAAGGGGAGGAGTGCTCTCTGAGGGCCAAGAGGAAGGAGTGGTCAGTTAGTCTGGGAAGGGTGAAGTGTGCAGACGTGTAGAGAGAAGCTGGAGGTTGAGCTAGGAAAGGAGAGCTCCCTCACAGTGAGAGCGCATGAACTGGAGCCTGGTCTCCACGGTTGTATGGATACTAACGGTCCTGCAACAGACACCAGAGGAGTAGGAGGCTGTAAATGCCCTACTCCCATCTAAGACTTGAGGGCACAACAGCAGCTTGGATAGTGAGCCAGGACTCAAGAGACAGGAGTCCCCGAGAAAGGCTACAGCTGTCTGCCGTGCAAGTAAGGTTCTTGGGAACATCTGACAGGAGGAACTTCAGTGTAACTCAGTACTTGGAGTACTTCATTCAAACAAGCGCTAGGAAGGAGACTGCACAGCCCATCTGCTGAGAGAGAATCCCTGAATTGCTTTCAGGCTAGCTTGCTCCGTTGCCATCTGTAATCAGGACCCTGGACTGCAGTTATCAAGTAAAGGTACAGAAATTGCACCCCGCTGTGTCTTGTCTGCTTCCTACCCTTACGGCACTGCTACATCCCCATACCAACCACTTCTACACTGCCCTGGGACTACAGCTTCACCTGTGGGGAGCTTTTACACCTTTGCTGCACCCTACCATCATTCCCAGTGGATCTGCATGCAGCGTCGGCTTGACACCTCCCTTGCCGAGCACCACAGGTGGCGTCACAAACTATTCCATTCCATTAACTACATTCCCCCATTACTTGGGCGCCCAGGGCCACGGACCGGGTCACTGCTGCTGTGACACATTCCCCTGACACCGGCCCAGTACCGAGTACCCCAGAGCCCTGGGAGGGCGACCCAGGGGCTTTGGCTGATACTACTTTGAAGGGGGTGGAGCTGGATGTGGCTCGCAACCCTCTGTGCTAAATGTGGGTCGTGACCCTCTCTCTAAGTTGAATGTGTCTCTCAAGGTCAGAAAGGTTGGGGACCACTGTTCTAGTCCATTTCAGTCATTTGATTGCTTTTGGGGGTAAAATTTTGTGTATTATTTTTTGTACAGACCTGTGGAAAAATATAACAAAGCCAGGGTAGAGCAAAAATTGGTGGTCAATGGAAATGATCATACATTTTTGGTAATGTATATTCTGTTTGATAACAATGGGTTCATATCTCAGCAATTAGTACCTATGCAAAATACAATGGTGTATATGGGATGTCCAAAATTTGTGTATGAGGTTTGGAGAATTTGAACTTTTTTGGTGAAAGGGACCTTTAGTATATTGTTATATTGCTATGCCAGTAGCCTGTTAATTTACATAGAGTAGATACATAGTTTGGACAGCTACAGTTTTTACCAGCTTTTTATCTGTTGTTTCTGCCACTTCATCCTCTGCATCTGAAGAATTAATTGGATCTTCCCCACTAGACCATCCGTCATTGTTTTCTTCTGAAACTTCTAGTGATTGAGAAGTCCTGTTCCAACCTAATAGTGAGAAAATTACAAGGCTCTCCTGAGTAAGCAAAACTTTGCTAACAAGTCTTCCAAATCGTGAATGTGCTTTGTGGTCTTTTACATCATGATGTTCATGACATCTGGCCACAGTATGTGGCACGTTATTTGTAAGTGAGTGGCAAAATTCCACGGCTCCATTAACATATGGAGAGAATGAAAACATGATTCATTGACATACTTTCCAATGCTTGCAACATCTATTATTTTCGTGCACACTCCCTTGTAAGTCCACTGCACTCAGAAACTACATGCAATGAGGCATAAATATACTTACATTTAGACATCACTTACAGATTTTGGAATATAATTTTCTAGTGTTACATTATATAGGTTATGTGCACTGTTCAAATAAAACAAATACCCACGTCCAGAGGAAGATATAAACCTATCATCTTTCAGCATCTCAGTGTAAGATCAAATAAAACTTGACTTTTATTAGATATTGTTAAAATGTGGTATATGATAGGATCACACTTTTCAATGATATTTGAGAATTATTCTCTACTAACTGCTGGCCCGATTCTAAAGCATCGGGTACTCTAGAATATGGCCAGCGGCAGATTAAAATAAAAAATGTGATATACTTACCATCCGATGGCCCCCCAGAATCTGTCCCTCCTCTCCACGCTGCCGGCATCTTCTGTTCCCAGTACTGCTTTGCGCCAAAGACCGCTGCTGACTTCCTCTCGCGAGGGCGCGACGTCATCAGCGGTATTTCGCGCAAAGCAGTACTGGGAACGGAAGATGCCGGCAGCGTGGAGAGGAGGGACAGATTCCGGGGGCCGTCGGAAGGTGAGTAGATCACTATTTCTTATTTCAATTCTATTTTTTACACATTTATGGTACCGAGGGTCCGAAGGAGTCTCTTCTCCTCCGGACCCTGGGTACCGGCTAGCGCCGGGCATCTCCGGCTGCGTCGCCGCTGACGCTCGAGCGCCCGGAAATGACCCATGGCAACCGTCGGGAGATCAGCGGCTAGCGCCGCTGATTTCCCGACGGCACGGTAGCGGTGGCGTGCGTCCTGCTAATTGCGGACTGCGCCTGCGCACTGCGCCTGTTGCTGATTGGTTGCGGCCTGGCGGCCGCGACCAGTCAGCGCAGCGGGATTTCGGTTACAGACAGACATGATAAGGCGTGTATATATATAGATGGTGACAATGCTTGTAAAGGCTAAATTGATTTATTCTCCCAACCTGAAACTTTTTATTATTGAGAACCAAGTGGTATATAGGGAGATGGGACAAAACAGAGATAGTATTATATATGAGAGAATGAAATACGGGTGAATATTATCAACACAGATCTGATAGCAAGAAATGCCTATAGATAATAATGAGTCCTGAGTAATTTCTCAAGGACCCATATTGACACCCATCTCTCTTTCATGATATAAGTAGATGGATTGGAATGCCCCAAGTGCACACCATATAGACTGAGATATATCAACAAATTAAAGATTATATTAGCCTGCCTGATAGGTTTCGCCATAAAACGGCATCATCAAGAGGCCAAAGGGCTAATGCTTATATTCCTTAATAATGCTGTTTTTCAGATAAAATAATCTTTTAACTGGCACCACTTCTCAATCTATATGGTGTGCACTTCAGGCATTCCAATCCATCTACTTATATTCAGATAGAGAGATGGGAGTCAATGCGAGTAAATAAGAAATTACTTAAGATTCAAAGACAAGGATCTATAGACATTTCTTACCATCAAGTCTGTGACGATAATTCTCACTCATTTTCATTCTCTCATCATACATCATACTCTCTTTCCTCTCATCTCCCTATATCCCATTTGGTCCTCCCTAACAAAATGGTTCATATTGGGAGAATAACACTATTTAGCATTGTCAGCGCAGAGACTAATTATCAAAAAAATAATATTGAGAAGTACGATACTAATTTTAGCCATCATATAACACATCAATGATCAGTTTTAATAATATCTAATAAAAACTAAAGTTTTATAAGATCGTATCATTAGATAATTAGAAGATTGGTTGATTTCTTCCTCTGCTCGTTAGTATTTATTTTGCCTTTGCACCATATCATCATTTATAGGTCTCTTTACTGAGTTCTGTTCACAAGCCATGCTTCCCTAAAATAGTTCCCTGCCGATCAGCCACTAGAGCCACAAAACCATCCAATTACTGATATTTTGTGCTGTATAAATAACTCAAAAGAAGAAAGCAACACATCCACTGCAATCGAGACCAAGTGTCCTCCTTATACCTCTCTGACGCATGTCTGCTGAGGTCAGGTGAGATGTGCTAAGCCATTTGGACTTCGTCAGAATAAGAACGGAAGCTGTATCTGTGAAAGCGCTTGTGATAAATTGTCTTATCCTAATAGCACCATTTCACTCACATGAATATTAGGTTATTGTTAGGTTCTTGAATTTTTCTGAAATATTAAACACTTGCAAAGCTACAGGTGTTCTGTAACTTGAGAAAATATGGATCCTGCTCAATAGAAATTACATTTTAAACACCTAAATACAAATATAATAGAGAATAGTGATATACTAGCACATGTCTAAATCAGTCAGTGACTGGTAGAAGTAAAAAATAATGGAAGTGACATAATACTAGGTGCACGGTGAAATAACAATCTGAAGGATGAAACATTGAGTCACTCTACCTCTTAAACCAAATGGAGTTGGGTCACTCTTTACTTCATGGCGTTTAGTTTTTTTGTCAGGGCTGGTAGGAGAAGCTGCAGAAGGACAAACAGGAAAAACATAGAAACACAGGTGTTGAAGATTCGGAGAGGATAGAATGTTACATGAGTAAAGTTCACACCTTTGAGTTATTTAGGATGCAGTTTTCATGGGTAAATGAACAGTTATTTTACATTGTTGTTTAGAATCAATTTTGCCTATTTTGTCCACGTACTAATGCAAATTGTACATACTGTACCCCAATACTTCTAAATAACAATGATGAAACTTCTGTGTGATTATGGGATGCCATACCGAACTCTAAAAAAAAAAAAACTCTCCCCAAAAATTGCCCTTTATCTGTGACTAAGAGGGCTTCAGGTGTATGTGCTTTCTGAATGAGAAATTATTAATGCATTCTGCAAAGAAGTCAGCCAGGTTCTCTTTTGAACACACAGGATGCCCAGCCTCACTAACTGGAATTTTGGGTGGAATGTTCTGTATCCATCTGGTGATTATCTAAATGACATTTTTTTTAATAAATATTTCCAAACTTACCTTAAAAAGTGATATCCACTACTAGGACAACCCTTTCTCACTTGAAATGTTTGCCCCCATTAAAATAAAAAAAACCTACACTCACCAACTCCCGTGCCGGTGCCATTCCAGCAGCGTCAGAAGTCGCGTTCCCGGGGCTCAAATAAGGTTGTTACGTCACTTAAGCCCTGCACTCAATCACCGCTAGCGTCACTGTCCCCACCTTCAGATGTATAAGTAATCAACAGGAAGTCAGGGCTGTTAATTATGTCAGCGATGACAGTAACGCCAGCGATGATTGGGCGCAGGGCTCACAAGTGATAATCACCTCACGAGCCCCAGGAACGAGAGTGCAGACACCGCTGGAATGGTGCTAGCACGGAAGGAGTATAGGTGTTTTTATTTTCATGGGGGCAAGCATTCAAAGTGGGGTAATTATTTCAGAATCACCTAATGGTCTGAATATTTCGGGGTTCGAATTCTTTTCCTTGTAGTTATGAAAAAAAAAAACTTATGGTAGTTTAAAAATCCTTTCAGCCTTTAGAAATGTCTGAAACAACAGCCCACTTCAGTTTAGCATTAATAAACTTAGTAAAAGCTTTACAGACACATGTGAACTGGTTTCAATGTACACTGTCTCACAAAAGTGAGTACACCCCTTTTGTAAATATTTTATCATATCTTTTCATCGGACAACACTGAAGATATGACACTTTAATACAATGTAGTCAGTGTACAGCTTGCATAACACTGTAAATTTGATGTAACCTCTAAATAATGTAACACACAGCCTTTAAAATCTGAATTGCTGGTAACAGAAATACGTACACCCCAAAAGTGAAAATGGTAAAATTATGCCCAATTAGCCATTTTCCCTCCTCAGTGTCATGTGACTCATTAGTGTTACAAGGTCTCAGATGTGAATGGGGAGCATGTGTGTTTAATTTGGTGTTATTGCTCTCAAACTCTCTCATACTGGTCACTGGAAGTTCAACATGGCACCTCATAGCAAAGAACTCTATGAGGATCTCAAAAACAGAATTCTTGCTCTACATAAAGATGGCTTAGGCTATATGGAAATTGCCACCACCCGGAAAACTGAGGTGCAGCACGGTGGCCATGACCATACAGTGGTTTAACAAGACAGGTTCCACTTGAAACTGACCTCACAATGGTCGACAAAGAGGTTGAGTGCATGTGCTCAGTGTCATATCCAGAAGCTTCCAACACTGTTGCAGAGGTTAAAGAGGCGGGAGGTCAGCCTGTCATTGCTCAAACCATACGCTACCGCACATTGGTCTGCATGGCTGGCGTCCCAGAAGGAAGCCTCTTCTAAATAAGATGCACAAGAAAGACTGCAAACAGTTTGCTTAAAACAAGCAGACTAAGATCATGGCTTACTGGAAATATGTCCTGTGGCCTGATGAGACCAAAATAAACTTATTTGGTTCAGATGGTGTCAAGTGTGTGTGATGGCAACCAGGTGAGAAGTACAAAGACAAATGTATCTCACTTACAGTCAAGCATGGTGCTGGGACTGCCACGGTTTGGAGCTGCATGAGTGCTGCCGGCTGGTGGGAGCTACAGTTCATTGAGGGGGCCATGAATGCCAACATATACTGTGACATCCTGAAACAGAGCATGATCCCCCACCCTTCAAAAACTGGGCTACAGAGTAGTATTCCAACTTTATAATGACCACAAATACACCTCCAAGACGACTACTGCCTTGCTAAAGAAACTGAGGGTAAAGGTGCTGGACTGGCCAAGCATGTATCCAGACCAAAACCCTATTGAGCATCTATGGGACATCCTCAAACAGAAGGTGGAGGAGCGCAAGGTCTCTTTCATCCACCAGCAACCTGTGAAGCTCTAGTGAACTCTATACCCAAAACAGTTAGGGCAGTGCTTGAAAATAATGGTGGCCACTAGTGATTCCCTATCAAACAGGCAACCCCCACATGTATTCAGGCTGTCCAGCAGCCGCAAATAATGCAGCTGCTTCGACACAAACTAAATTTCCGAGCACGCCAGAATACTCGGAGGACACCCGAACATGCTCGGGAAAACCCGATCAACGAGTATACTCGCTCATCACTAGTGGCCACACAAAGTATTGACATTTTGCCCATTTTCACTTCGGAGTGTACTCACTTTTGTTGCTAGTGGTTTAGACATTAATGACTGTGAGTTGAGTTATTTAGAGGGCACACCAAATTTACACTGTTATACAAGCTGGAGACTGGCTATTGTCAGTGTTGTCAAATGAAAAGCTATAATAAAATATTTACAAAAATGTGAGGGTTGTATTCACTTTTGTACATTCATTTTTACTCTTTCCATACTCAGTAGACCTCAAATAAAATACTGCAAAAAGCCGCAAATACTTGCAGAATGCCTGAGAAACGCAGGCTCCTTCTAGCATTGATTGCAGTGAAAGAAGAATGATATAGTGTGGACAATATAGGAGTGAGCAAAATTTTCCCAAATTGTCAGGTCTAAAAAGCTGACACTTCACCAATTTATTTAGCTTTACGCTCATTATAGAATTTTGGTTACACGGCACTCCAGAAAAACTCACAGGCTACAACACATTAGTAAATGAAAAACAGGACCAGAGATTATTAACAACAGTGGCTGTGACATTACAAAGCTGAAAGACAGATGCTATGAAAATTAGTATTTTATTAGTAACACTGCAAAGAAAATACTATTCTAAAAGAATTTTCCCTATGGAAAGCATGTATTGGGATTTTGTGTACAAAATAAGTTAAAGGGAATCTGTCACCAGGTTTTGCTATTTAATCTGCTAGCAGCATGATGTATGGGCAGCTTGTAGTTTCAATAAAATCAGTGTTATATCAGCAGGAGATTATCACTAGAGGATTAGTTGTTTCATGCCATGTAGTCCTCCTGCTCTGTGAAACCCTGTCCCCTCCACTCATTGGCAACTTTCTATGTACACTGTGCATAGGCAGAAAGCAGAGAAAGCTGCCAATCAATGGTGTGGGTGGGGTTATACACAGCTCAGCATTCAGAAATTTTTTATCAAAACTGCCCCAAGAAGACGAGTGATATATCTCTGGAATCAGGGTTTTGACCACTACATCATGCTGCTCTCAGACGATAATGGAATATTTTCATATGTTTATATTTTACTCCTGAGATTTAGTTTGTGATCTAAACTCCTTGTTGTGACTCAAGTGTATGTTGCTAATCACTTAACTTTACAGTAGAGATATGGCTTTTATACGTAGAATCTTCTGCAAGTGTTCTGCATGTATGTAGCTAGATGTAAGAACACAAAGAAAAACATGACGTCAATAATAAACAGCACCCAAAGCTGCTCGAGTACATATACTGGAAGTAGGAGATTCTGATTCAAAAGGATCAGGAGTATTTGTATACACAATGAATGTGGACGTAAAAAATATTCCTAACAAATCTTCAACAAGACACGTTGTTGATTAATGTCATTTTTCTATTATCTATGTTATTTATTAGTATGACTTTATTAGATAGTCTTGAAATCCTGAGATGGTTGCATTTGTAGAGGAATAGAGCACATGGCTGCATCACACCAGCCCAGGGGATGTGTCTGTTATTGCAAATCAATTCCAATGAAAACAATGGAGTTAGGCTGCAATACCACATGCAACAAGGGAAGCTGTGCTAATTAATTAGTAAAGTGTAGGCGATAACACTGGAGCTACTCCTTAATGGAGTTCTCCAGGAATAGAAAAAGATAAAAGAATAGCATTACATATGGATGTCTAAATACCTCTAATTAGCAAATTTTATATATGCAGGCAATAACATCAGTATATTAAATGGCTGCCATCATGTTACACTAACGAAACCTGTCCTAGAATATTATTAGGATAGGTGCATGTGAGCATGCATAGTAAGGAACTCTGCTGCTATGACCTGGAGATAAGCTGCCAAGCTCTCTACTGGTCCAAGCAGCCACTCAGCATTCAGAAAGTGAGGGTACACATCAATGTGAGCAGCCTCTTCTTACTTCAGCACTACTGGTATCTCCAGTATTAGATCATATATCAGTGTGGACTGCAGTGTGAGCAGCCTCTCATTACCTCCACATGCCTGATATCTCCAGAATTAGATCAGATACACAGGCAGCAGTGTGAGTAGACTCTCATTGCCTTTGCACGCCTGATATCTCCAGTATTAGATCAAATATACAGGCAGTAGTTTGACCAGCCTCTTCTTACCTTAGTACTCCTGGTATCTGTATTAGATCATATATCAGTGTAGACAGCAGTGTGAGCAGCCTCTCATTACCTCCACAGGCCTGATATCTCCAGTATTAGATCAGATATACAGGCAGCAGTTTGATCAGCCTCTTACCTTAGTACTCCTGGTATCTCCAGTATTAGATCATATATCAGTGTAGACAGCAGTGTAAGCAGCCTCTCATTACCTCCGCACCCCTGATATCTCCAGTATTAGATCAGATATACAGGCAGCAGTGTGAGCAGCCTCTACTTACTTCAGCACTTCTGGTATCTCCAGTGTTAGATCATATATCAGTGTAGACAGCAGTGTGAGCAGCCTTTCATTACCTCTGCACCCCTGATATCTCCAGAATTAAATCAGATATACAGGCAGCAGTGTGAGCAGCCTCTCATTACCTCCGCACCCCTGGTATCTCCAGTATTAGGATCAGGCAGACATGGTGCACTTCAGTGTGAGCAATCTCTTCTTACTTCAGCACCCTGGCATCTCCAGCATTAGATTAGGTAGACATGGTGCATATTGGTGTGGGCGACCTCTTCTTACTTCAGCACTCCTTGCATCTCTAGTATTAGATCAGGTAGACATGGTGCACTTCAGTGTGAGCGACTTCTTCTTACTTCAACACTCCTGGCATCTCCAGCATTAGATCACATAGACATGGTGCACATCGGTGTGCATCATCCTATACATGAAGGGAGTATACTGAGGTCCCTGATGCACATGCTCACAGGCACTTGCACGATTAATATTCAAGGACAGGTTTAGGTCAGTGTAACATGAAGGCAATTTTAATATACTATAGGGATTACCTCCCTAGACAAAATGAGCGTGATTTGCTAATGGAAGTTATTTAGAAACTGTTGTATAATGACATTTTTATTTTACTGCCAGAGAACACCTTTAATGGGTATCAGTCTCCAGAATTAATCTGAGGGCAACATAATTTGGTGACAAACACCCTTATTATAGGACTGTGTCACTTTTGTCAAAATTCTGTAGTTTCTATTATTATTATTATTATTATTATTATTATTATTATACATTTATAAAGCACCATTGGTTCCATGGTGCGGTTTCCGTAAAATTATAGCTGTAAGGCTCCAGATTGAGGTGATACAGGAGTCCTAATAATGGTGCACAGTGTAGTCCGTGGTGCTCATGAGCTACAGGCCTAACCCCACCCTCCACAGCCACTGATGGACACTGGTTTCCTAAGCACAGTAATAGGGTGATGGGTGACGAACAGGACGATGGGGTTAGCCTGCTGCTCAAGAATATGAAGACTCCAGGCTCAAATAGCGCCGGTTCAAATAGAGATAAAGATAAACCAGCTCACCCTGGCTTTGAAAGCAATGGATGTTTGAAACGCGTAGCTGTGTCTACACTCATAAAATCTATATTTTAACTCATTAAATTTTGCATGCTTGGAAGCTGGATCATCTCCTCTTTTTTTCCAAATAGCGCCAGCGCAGTACTCGGATTTAATGAAAATGACAGCATCTTGACCTGCAAGTGATACACCAGTATAATCTGGATGTCTGTCACTACTCGTTGTGGCATGCCAACATAAGCCTGATGACAGATGACGCCTCACTGTACATTATCTGATATATTAGTGCATTAAGTGAAAAGAAATATGAAGGAGACTCAAAGATAGCATGTTAGTGCATAGCGTCTAGCTGGCCTTAGATTACCTTTCTGCGTTTTGAGGTTAGGAAAACCCTGCAAAGTGAAGCGCTTTTTTGAAACTGCAGAAGACTCTGAGGTAGGGCTAGTTACTGTGCCATCTAGAAATGAGAGAGACACAGGAGAAGAGAAATAGAGCCATGTAGAGTACACATACGGACATGCAGAGGTAGGGAGAACAACAGACATAAGGCACCAAAGCACAGCCACTAGATAGGAGGATATTATATAGGGTGCTCAGGTTGCATCTATCTTCCATCTAAACTCTCATATATATCAATGCTTTATCTAGTCTTAGTATCAAAATAACAGAAATCACACTACACCTTACTCACCTTTACTCTTCTCAAGGTACTTTGGTAATGTTACTAAAGTGGAGTCAGGACTTATTAAAGGCTCTGTTTTCCTTTCTTCTAGTTTTTTTATCTTTCCAGACTTACTTCTCAAAGGACTAAAAAAAATGAATTGGAAAACGTCAGTATTCCTAATGGGGGAGGCACAGTGTGTACTCAGCGTCACTTACTCACCTGGTACTAGATGGAGTTGGTAATGGGGAACTGTTGGTGTGCTCTACTGACTTGTGCTGGCTGGCTTCTGGGAATATATATTGGTAATAAAGAGTTACTAAACATGAGCATGACAGAATAGAATTTTCATATGTGACCTTACAATTCTACTGAGAGTTGTAGAACGTCTAATTGAATAATCTTTTTACCCTTTATCCACATTTGAGGACGCCTGACACAAGTGATCATTGTGCAGTTACGGCACATACATGATCATTGCCCATGGTACTGCTACAGCACGTTGTTGGGATTCATCATCACTACAGGTTTTTACTCAGTAAAAACCTCATCACTTATACTTCCAGTTAGTTTTGTATACAGACTCATAAATATTATCATTAAGTCGTGACATCGAAACACCAAAGACTGATCCTAGTTTAATCATACTATAAAGTTCACTACCTATTTTTGAGAAAGAAACTTAGCTTTTTTTTTTCCAATGAAATACACGTCAATATTTTGAAGGCTATGGGATAAACATAGGCCCAGACTCATCAACACCGCCGTTTTTCACACCAATCTTGATTAGAAGGTTGAGTGAAGTGCCAGCTGCCTGATTCATTAAGAGGCATACGACTGTTAAAGAATCAGGCAAGGTGTGAAGCTGTGTGCGTCTCGTAATAAGTCTTTCTCCATTCACGGCCTGGAGTAAGATTTATGGCATAGAGATGCCCCAATCCATCACACCCCGATCCGACCACTTTGTCAGAGCTGGGCAAAGCGGTTGTGAAAATACCTTGCACTACGCAAAAATGTTGCGACTTTTACATGCAAGAGATTTAATGAATTAGGACCATCATTTGTTTTCTATAATAAATTAAAAACTAAGTCAGACAAAGGAACTAAAACCCAGATTTATCAAGACATGATTCTGAAGAAGAGTACGCTGGAGTAAGACGGACCAAATTCATTATGAGGCATATCTTTCCATTGCCATGTGCCCAGCAAGAAATGTATGCCACTCGTGGATTGGAGTACATTTCTGTCACTTTTATGGCATAAATTATGATGAATGTAGTGGCCGTTCTTGGCCATGTCCTCACCTGGCAATGCTCTATGTTTGAAAAAATTGGCAAAGATTGCCAGGACTGGTGTAAAAACACCAAACGTCACAAATTCTATTTTTTTTTATTGCATAACTACCAGTTGCCAAAAGTCTGACTACATTTCACAGTTTTGCAGCAGAAATCCGTAGAAAAATGTTTATTGAATCAAGGCCTAAATGTAATTCATAGATGGCCAATTTCAAGCAGGAGTCAGAAAGTGATGCAGATAGGAAAAAAAAAAATCGATGTACATCAAACAGATGAAGATATTATGGGCAATAATCGACATCCATGTGATGTGCCATATAAGAAAGCTCCATGTCTGCATCAATGAAACCCAGAACTTTAGTAGCACACAATGAATCAATCCCAAAAGGATAAGCTGACAATGAAGGGCCAACTGGGAAATGTCCGGGAAAAAAACGGTGCAGAGGCTCATTAAGGAAGGAGAGACAAATTAACCCTATAAAGTCATGTGTTCAATAACAATAAAGAAAATATATAGAAAAACAGTTACCTCTACAAGCCTGAAGCTGGCTCGTCAATACCTTTCTGATTTCATTTACCCAGGTGGCTTTTATTTCGGATGTTTGGGCCTATAAAAACATAATTATCTAGCTAGTACTTTAGCTAAAATAGCAGTAATCTCTATAGCAGTCCAGCTTTATTACATCAGATCTTCATATTCTACAAGCATGTTACAAATTTAGTTTCTCACATCCCTGAAAATAAAAAATGGATGACTTTGGCTCGGTGCACACTCTGTTAGAGCTCGATAATTATCATGTAGGCTGGGAAATACTTGGCCTGTATATATTAAAGGGGTATTCCTAAAATTAAAAGTTCTCAGATAGACCTCTGGGATCCTCAGTAACAGGGGCAGCTGGGCAGGAGGGCATATCTAGGCACCGTTCAGCCACACATTACTTTGGCAGCCACACTTTAGTTTTACATGCTATTCTGACCCAACTGCATCACACTGACTGGTGCAGCAGAAGTCACAAGAGCCTGCCATGTGCTTCCTGCTCTCTGATTGGTGGAGCAATTTTCACTTGAGGCTGCAGTGTGCCCCCTGCTATAAGATTGGTGGAGCTGCTGTTACTAGAGGCTGAAGTGCACCCCCTTGCTCTCTGGTGGAGCTGCTGTCACTACAGACTGCAGTGTACCCCCTGCTCTCTGGTGGAGCTGCTGTCACTACAGACTGCAGTGTACCCCCTGCTCTCTGGTGGAGCTGCTGTCACTAGAGGCTGCAGTGTACCCCCTGCTCTCTGGAGAAGCTGCTGTCACTAGAGGCTGCAGTGTACCCCCTGCTTTCTGGTGAAGCTGCTGTCACTACAGGCTGCAATGTGCCCCACTGCTCTCTGGTGGAGCTGCTGTCACTACAGGCTGCGGTGTACCCCATACTCTCTGGTGGAGCTGCTGTTACTAAAAGCTGCAGTGTTCCGCCTGCTCTCTGGTGGAGCTGCTGTTACTAAAAGCTGCAGTGTTCCCCCTGCTCTCTGGTGGAGATGCTATCACGAGAGGCTGCAGTGTACCCTCTGCTCTCTGGTGGAGATGCTATCACTAGGGATTGCAATGTGTCCCCCTGATTTCTGGTGGAGCTGCTGTTACTAAAAGCTGCAGTGTTCCCCCTGCTCTCTGCTGGAGATGCTGTTACTAAAAGCTGCAGTGTTCCCCCTGCTCTCTGCTGGAGATGCTGTTACAAAAAGCTGCAGTGTTCCCCCTGCTCTCTGGTGGAGCTGCTGTCACTACAGGCTGCAATGTGTCCCCCTGATTTCTGGTGGAGCTGCTGTTACTAAAAGCTGCAGTGTTCCCCCTGCTCTCTGGTGGAGCTGCTGTCACTACAGGCTGCAATGTGTCCCCCTGATTTCTGGTGGAGCTGCTGTCACTACAGGCTGCAGTATACCCCTTGCTCTCTGGTGGAGCTGCTGTCACTAGAGGCTGCAGTGTACCCCTTGCTCTCTGGTGGAGCTGCTGTCACTAGAGGCTGCAGTGTACCCCCTGCTCTCTGGTGGAGCTGCTGTCACTACAGGCTGCAATGTGTCCCCCTGATTTCTGGTGGAGCTGCTGTCACTACAGGCTGCAGTATACCCCTTGCTCTCTGGTGGAGCTGCTGTCACTAGAGGCTGCAGTGTACCCCTTGCTCTCTGGTAGAGCTGCTGTCACTAGAGGCTGCAGTGTACCCCTTGCTCTCTGGTAGAGCTGCTGTCACTAGAGGCTGCAGTGTACCCCTTGCTCTCTGCTGGAGATGCTGTCACTAGAGGCTGCAGTGTACCCCCTGCTCTCTGGTGGAGCTGCTGTCACTAGAGGATGTAGTGCACCCCTCTGCTCTCTGGTGGAGCTGCTGTCACTAGAGGATGTAGTGCACCCCTCTGCTCTCTGGTGGAGATGCTGTTACTAAAAGCTGCAATGTGTCCCCCTGCTCTCTGGTGGAGCTGCTGTCACTACAGGCTGCAATGTGTCCCCCTGATTTCTGGTGGAGCTGCTGTCACTACAGGCTGCAGTATACCCCTTGCTCTCTGGTGGAGCTGCTGTCACTAGAGGCTGCAGTGTACCCCTTGCTCTCTGGTGGAGCTGCTGTCACTAGAGGCTGCAGTGTACCCCCTGCTCTCTGGTGGAGCTGCTGTCACTACAGGCTGCAATGTGTCCCCCTGATTTCTGGTGGAGCTGCTGTCACTACAGGCTGCAGTATACCCCTTGCTCTCTGGTGGAGCTGCTGTCACTAGAGGCTGCAGTGTACCCCTTGCTCTCTGGTAGAGCTGCTGTCACTAGAGGCTGCAGTGTACCCCTTGCTCTCTGCTGGAGATGCTGTCACTAGAGGCTGCAGTGTACCCCCTGCTCTCTGGTGGAGCTGCTGTCACTAGAGGATGTAGTGCACCCCTCTGCTCTCTGGTGGAGCTGCTGTCACTAGAGGATGTAGTGCACCCCTCTGCTCTCTGGTGGAGTTGCTGTCACTATAGGTTGCAGTGTGCCCCCTGCTCTCTGGTGGAGCTGCTGTCACTAGAGGATGTAGTGCACCCCTCTGCTCTCTGGTGGAGTTGCTGTCACTATAGGTTGCAGTGTGCCCCCTGCACTCTCGTAGAGCTGCTGTCACTGCAGGTTGCAATGTGCACCCTGCTCTCTGGTGGAGCTGCTATCACTATAGGCTGAAGAGTACCCCCTGTTCTCTGGTGGCATTGCTGTCACTATAGGCTGCAGTGTGCCCCCTGCTCTCAGATTAGTGGAGCTGCTGTCACTAGAGGCTGCAGTGCACCCTCTGCTCTCTGATTTGTGGAGCTGCAGTGTGATGCCTCTAGTGACAGATCCTCCACCAATCAGAGAGCCGAAAGCAGACACTGCTGCACTGCCGAGGAGGATGCTGCCAGCTACTTCACCCCATGTGGAAGGAACTTCATGTAGAAGTGTGAATAACTACAGGCAATCAGGGAGGCTTATGATAAGGTATCAGGTTTGTTCTTACATGTTTGGGGGGAGGAAAGAGTGAAACTGAGCTAGATGGCAGCAGGTGGGGCAGGCAGAAATAGGAGAATAATTTAAAATACTGTACGTCTCATTCTCTGATTAAATGCAGCCTCATCGGCACTGCAGTGTAATACTGTGTATGTGTGCACTCGTATAAGTGATGTGTGCATCCGTGTATGTGGTGACGTGTGTATGTATGCGACCGTCTAAGTGGTGATGTGTTTATGTGACCATCCGTATACATGATGACGTGTGTCTGTGTGGGCAGTGTAAGTGGTCATCTTTTTCTCTGTGTGTCCGTATACCTGGTGAAGTGTACATAGAGACATAGTATGACTGCATTTTTGTGTTTGTGTGAGTCCGTGTACATAGTGGCGTGTGTATTAATGTGTATGTGGTGACATGTTTGAATTGAGTGTGTACATCGTGACGCATATGTGTGTATGAGTGTTATCACCATACCGTGTGTATACAGGGTGATGTTTGTGCATGAGTGTGTCCGTGGTGACGCACATGTGTGTGCGGTGATGGGTGTGTACATGATGATGTGTATGCGTACAGTGACAAGTATATGAGTGTGTATGTGATAACGTGTGTATGAATGTGTACATGTTGATGTGTGTGTACATGGTGACGTGTAGGAGTACGTAGTGACAAGAATGTGTATGATTGCACGTGGTGACGTGTGTACATAATGACTTGTTTAATAGTGTGCACGTGGTGACTTGTGTGATGAGTGTGTATGTGACTTGTGTATGCGTATGTACGTGGTGACTGGTGTATGTACACGATGTAGTGCATGAGAACGTAGTGACGAGTGTATGATTGTGTACATAGTGATGTATGCATGTGTATGATTGTACGCGGTGACGTGTGTTCGTAGTGACGTACCGTATGTGTACATAGTGACATGCAGAAGTACAGAAGTAATATCATCAGGATGTATGATTGTACGTGGTGATGTGTTTGCACGTAGTGTGCGAGTTTGTATGAGTGTGCATGCGTTGTGTGTGTGTACTTGATGACTTGTATGAGTACGAAGTGACAGTGCATTAGTGTGTACATAGTGACGTGTGCATGTGTGTACGTAGTGACGTGTGTGTATATGAGTATGTATGTGGTGACGTGTATGTATGAGTGTGTACATGGTGATGTGTGTGTGTACAAAATAATGTGTATCAGTACGCACTGACAAGTGTATGAGTGTGTACTCAGTGTGCGTATGTAGCGATATGTGTGAGAGTGTATTATTGTATGTGGTGACGTGTGTGCACATGGTAACGTGTAAAAGTACATAGTAACACGAGTATGTATGATTGTACGTGGTGACGTGTGTGTGTACGTAGTGACTATGTATGAGCGTGTATGTGGTAACGTGTGTGTGCATGATGACATGTATAAAATACTGACCAAATATTGAACGTGAAGTAAGGATTGGCCACCACTCCTGGGAAAGTGCTTTGTGTTTGCCCCCCATGCTAAAGTTTGCCAGCCAGTCCCTGCTCAGCAATTACAAAAATGGGGCCCAGGTCCCCAAAAAGCTCCATGGATGGGGCGAAAGTCCGCAAGATAAATGTATGGATAAGGGATAACGTTGATCGTGGAAATACCCTTATGATGGATTAACCTCACTAGGCGATATTGCAAGGTGAATATGAAATTATTTAGCAACTGATGAGTGTGTAATTCAAGATATAATGGATAAACCGATTATGTTATAAACTATTAATGTGGGATGATTGTTGGGAAAACATTTAGCTGGTCATGCACATTAGATAATTGTCTGCCGAATGCCTATTTGGTTGACAACTCTTTCTCGTCCTCTATTTCCCCATAAACATGCATGATCAGTCTCTCAATATACACTGCATAGAATATATGAGCATGTAAACACAAAGAAAACCAGCTAGTTTTCCTTTCTAATTTACAAAATACCAGCACAAAAATTACATTTGTAGCCACCAAACCATTTTTTTTAACCCTACAGATTTTCTCCTTATACATTCCTGCAGAAGTTCCCGTGTAATGATCTTAAATAAATGTTATCTTAACAGAATAGCATTACCTGCACAATATATACTTCTTCTCTTGCATTGTACCAGATTTCAAATTTCCTATTGTCTCCCTTTACATATTCTGTAATTCCAACAGATGCCATCTGGTCAAAATAGAAAACAAGATTTACTGATACATTCACACTGGTTACTGTAAAGCCCCCCGTTACACACTGCGATATCGCTAGCAATATCGCTGTAAAGTCACCGATTTTGTGACGTTGCAGCGATATTGCTAGCGATATCGCTGCATATGATGCTTACCTCTGACTGGCTCCCCCCGCTGGTTATCGCTGATCGCGCAAGAAGCTCCTGGACCATTCCTCGTCGGTCACTTCCTACGGCGCTTCCTGTGGCGCCGACGAGCGACGCGTGGAGCCGGGCGGGAGGATGCATGATCGCCGCGTCTGACAGGTAAGTAGCGATCCCCGTCCCCAGCGATGTCGCTGGTGAGATCTGCCTGTGTGGCAGCTCACTAGCGATCACCTAGCGATGCACCAGCG
Source organism: Dendrobates tinctorius (assembly GCF_039654945.1). NCBI lineage: Eukaryota > Metazoa > Chordata > Amphibia > Anura > Dendrobatidae > Dendrobates > Dendrobates tinctorius. The sequence continues at coordinate 9,299,818 of NW_027361907.1, read as the reverse complement.
ATCCTGACCGCGTCATATCGCTGGTCGGGATTGCTGGTGCATCTCTAGGTGTAACGGTACCCTAACTTTGTTACAATGTATAAACACATACTGTAGAATTTATTACTTTCAGATCAGAAGGAACGTTTGTATGGAAGAGAACATGAAGCCCATGGTTACATCTTCAAAATATCCAGCTATTATCCTTTAATGGGAGATTATAATGACTTTTACATATAACATTTGGGTGTTGTTTATACTTGACAACCACCCCAGCCTAGACTGTACAGTCAGTAAAATAATAATGGCTAAACAGAGAGGTGAACAATAGTAAGCTATTTTATTAAATTACCGTAAATACTCGTGTATGAGTCGGCCAAGGTATAAGCCGAGGCACGAAAAACTGGGAAAATGTATTGACTCGAGTATAAGCTGGGTATGCATTTCCCCAACATCTCCATCCTGATATGCATGGTTCCTCATCCCTATCCTTGTATGCATGGCTCCTTATCTCCATCCTTGTCTGCATGGCTCCTTATCCATGTCCTGGTATGCATGGCTACTCATCCCTATCCTTGTCTGCATGGCTCCTTTACCCCGTCCTTGTCTGCATGGCTCCTCATCCCTGTCCTGGTATGCATGACTCCTCATCCCTATCCTTCTATGCATGGTGTCTCATCCCTATCCTTGTATGCATGGCTTCCCATGAGAAAAGCATAAAAAAAACCCCTCCTACTTACCTTCCCTGCGTGTACTCTGAGCATTCTGTTCCGGCTTCCAGCAGCCCCTTTGGCTGAGCGATCATGTGTCCCCGCTCATTAAGGTACTGAATATTCACTTGTCTCCACTCAGCGGGTACACGTGTTCACTTGGCCACAGGAGCTGCTGGAAGACAGAACAAGATGCTGCGAGGATGCACAGGGAAGGTAAGTAGGAGTTTTTTGTTTTTTTAACAGCTGCTGGAAGCCGGCGGCTGCAACTGTCCGCACTATAAATGAAATGAATATTCATTGCCAGTGCAGTGAATATTCATTTCTCTTGAGCAGCTGGCACAGTTACAGCCACAGCCTCCTGCGACACACTATATATAAACACATATACACCAGACTTTCAATGGAATCCATTGGGATTTATTCTGCTGGTTATTTTACGAAGCCTACATTACTTAAACACAAAAGCTATAGAAAATCGGAAACGAGTAGCAGTGTGAATGTTCAATTTCTATGTGTTCTGGCATAGAATATTTAGTGTTTCTAATAGACTTACATTTAAGGAATGTTTGAAGCTATAGGAAGGAGCCTTCTCATATCCCTCGCCATTCTCTTCTCTCTTCTTGCAGAACAGGACTGCCTTTTCATGCAGGAATAGATGTCTCTGCATTGGTTTAAATCTTGCCAAGTCCTTTACTTTCGAATGTCCCTTTTTATGTTCTGTCCACACATTAAAGGATCCTTGCATTAAAAGTTTGCCAAGATCATTCAAGTTCCCCTAGAAAGAAGAATGTATATTAATGGCTATTGGCACCAGGATTAGTTAAATCTGAGGGCAAAATGGATTAAAGGAAAATGTAAGAAGTGTAATATGTATTATCAATATTGTAAAACATGGATAACTTCTATAAACCACATTGTAGAAGTGTAGAAGGCATTGCTTACCGTAAACTGGATTACAACAAAATATTTGCAGTTGAATCTATTCATTATACACACACAGACACATATATATGCACAAATAAATACATATACATATATATATATACTGTATATATATATATATATATATATATATATATATACATACACACACGTCACGACAAGGAAATGATGCTCAGTAGTTTGTGTGTGGCCTCCACGTGCCTGTATGACCTCCCTATAACGCCTGGGCATTGCTCCTTATGAGGTGGTGGATGTTCTCCTGAAGGATCTCCTCCCAGACCTGAATTAAAGCATTAGTCAACTCCTGGACAGTCTGTACATGATGTTGGTGGATGGAACAAGACATGATGTCCAAGATGTGCTTGATTGGATTCAGGTCTCGGGAACAAGCAGACCAGTCCATAGCATCAATGCATTTACCATGCAGGAACTTCTGACACACTTTAGCCATATGACGTCTAACATTGTCATGCATCAGAAGGAACCCAAGGCCCACTGCTCCTGCATATGGTCTCACAATGGGTCTGAGGATCTCATCCCGGTACCTAATGGCAGTCAGGGTACCACTGGCTAGCACATGGAGGGCTGTGCAGTCCTCCTAAGAAATGCCTCCCCACACCATTACTGACCCATTGCCAAAACTGTCAAGCTGGAGGATGTTGCAGGCAGCAGAATATTCTCCACGGCGTCTCCAGACTCTGTCACATCTGTCACATGTGCTCAGTGTGAACCTGCTCTCATCCATGAAGAATACAGGGCGCTAATGTCAAATCTGCCAATCATGGTGTTCTCTGGCAAATGCCAATCGCCCTGCACAATGTTGGCCTGTAAGCATAACACCCACTTGTGGACGTCGGGCCATCATACCACCCTCATCTCATGGAAACTGTTTCTGACAGTTTATGCAGACACATGGAGGTTAGTGGCCTGCTGTAGGTCATTTTGCAGGGCTCTGGAACTGCTCCTCCTTGAACAGGAGCTAGCTGCTGGTTTGTTGCCTTCCTCTACAGTCCCCTCCAAGTCTCCTGCTATCTGCTCCATGCTTTAGATACTGTGCTAATAAACATATCTACCCTTCTTGCCACAGCTTGCATTGATGTGCCATCCTGGATGAGCTGCACTACCTGAGCAACTTCCATGGGTTGTAGACAACATCTCATGCAGTACAGTACCTCTAGGGGTGAGAGCAATGACAAATTGCAAAAGTGACCAAAACAGCCAAAAAGCATGAGAACTGAGAAATGGTCTGTTGTAAACCCCTGCAGAATCACTCCTTTACAGGGGATTCCTTGCTAATTGCCTATCATTTCTACCTGTTGTCTGTTCTATTTGCACAAAAGCAGGAGAAACTTATTCACAATCAGTGTTGCTTCATAACTGGACAGGTTGATTTTACAGAAGTGTGATTGACTTGGAGTTACATTGTGTTGTTTAAGTGGTCCCTTTACTTTTTTTGGAGCAGTATATATAATATAAAAATATATATAAATATATATATGCTCTATGCGATGATTATGCTAATATTATCAACACATTCACTTCTACAAGTAAAATAGGATATTGGGAATTACTAATAACAGTTCATTTCAATCAATTGAATGCAGATTATATATTGTCTCTACAACACTAGCCACTTACTTCATATCCAGTGATCGCTATTTGGTGCATGGAGTCATTGACAGCTTTGAGAATGCCAAGAATAGAAGCCAAAGCTTCCTGCAGATCTTCAGCACCTTCACAATTCTTACTGTACTTTAACATTTCCTAAGCAGAACACATAAGCATAACATTTGAGAGATTTCTAAAATGGACACATTGCTGAGTAAATGCTGTTGCTATAGCTTTAGAGCATGTATTTGAATTACGCAAATCATTCCTGATAAATGCTTAGACGATTGTTTTTCTCTCCAGAAATCTACAGAATATATTTGGCTCTGAATTTATATCTTGCCTGTGCTCTTTTCTAATCCCCACCATCGGATCTTCTGCAGAGCAGTGGGAGACCATGCTGATCTCCAGCACAGTCATCCACTGACTACAACACCTGTTAGGATGTAATAAACTCAACGGTTACTTTGAAGCGGTTGTTTCAACATCACTAAAATTTAAAATTGCAGAGGGCTTGTAAGAACAAGCAACCTTGCATTCAAATTCGAATTTAACCCCTAAGTGACCAGGCAAAATCTCTCAAATCTGACGTGTCATTTTATGTGGCAAGAACTCTGGAATGTTAGAACATATCCCAGTGACTTTGATATTATTTTACATGGATGTTTTTTAATGACACATTAAATTTCACAATCATGGTAAATTAATGCCCATATGTTTTACGTTTATTTCTAAAAAATATCAGAAATTTTACAAAAAAAATTTAAAAAAATTAGCAATTTTCAAACTTCGAATGATTATCCCTTTAATCCGGATCCACACAAAATACTTAACCAATAACATTTCCTTCTTATCTGCTTTACATCATCACCAGCTGTAAAATGTTCTTTTATTTTGTTACGATGTTTAGAAGCTTCAAAATTGTAGCAGCAATTTTTCATTTTTTTCAAGGAAATTTACGAAGCTCATTTTTCTAGGCACCTATTCAGGTTTGAAGTGACTTTGGGGAGACTTATATATTGGAAAACCGCCAAAAGTTATACTATTTTAAAAGCTGCACCCTTTAAGGTATTCAAAACTGCTTTCAGGTAGTTCATTAACCCTTCAGGTACTTTTCAGGAATTAATACAAAGGGACATGACAGGAATGAGAAATGGGATTTTTTTACCACCTAAATGTAGTTAACTTCTGATCAGGCCATTATAGCCATCAGACTCTATTTGGCCATGAATTGCCACGTTAACCATCAGAACCATACAATCATGATTTCAAAGTGCTGATGGGGTTAAAAAGGCAGCCCCCACACACTTTTAACCATTTAGATGCCGAATTCACTATTAACAGGAGAATTTAAAGGGTTATTTGGCCATGGTTGGTGACAACATTGATCGCAACTGATGCGGAAGGGTGACACCTATACTGTACTGCTGACAGCTGCTGCATTTTCACTCATTGGGGATGCTATTAACATATCTCAGGTCTGTTTTAAAGTGGTTAAAATGGTTAAAATCCGATCCATTCTTAAGAAAGAAGGGATTTTTAATTTTAATGTTTTATGCTCATTGTCTTGGATACTGCACAGTGATTACCAGCTCTTTTTAACAGCGCTTGTAAGCACTGATCAGACCAGTGGCAATGGAGGAGTGCACGGGTAATAAAACTGTCTGGATTGAAGTGGCCAGCTTTATTGCCTCTGTACTACTTTATTACCATTGCTCCAAACTGCTAATTTTTTCAGGAGCGCACTGTCCCCCAGAAAACAAAGTCAGATGACTGTAGAGTGGTGAGCGAACAAAGATGAAACTAGAGGAAAACAGAGGACAGGTACAATGCAGGTATGTTAGGAGCGGTCACAGGTCCACTTTTAGCATTGCAAGACTTTTTTGGAAATGATTGGGAAGGGGGATCGCAGTGTACAGGTTTAATATTCATGTAACATATGGCCAGTGCAGAAGCCGCTCAAGTGGCTCTCTGCTCCAGCTGTAATGCATAAGCTATAATGTACCTTTAAAAGCAGTTGATACTTTGTTATCCTCTGCACAGGTTTCAGTAGGTAGGAATCCAGGCTTAGCTTGTGATCCAGTTTCCTTTGGCACTCCTACAAGATGCAGAATGTTATGGACACAGATCCATTAAATGCTACTAATAATTGTGACATTGCTATACAGTTACCTGAAAAAAGGCAGCGTCAGAGCTCTGGCGCCACAAACTCTCCGATCGGGGCTTGTTCTGGCAGTACTTCTCGTATATCTGGAAATCTTCCATCTGGGTGTTAGAAAACAAGTACAGGAATTAACAATAGCACAATTTATGCCCAGCTACAGACATAAGTGACAAATTTAAGTCCTTGTAAAATAACAAGGAAAAACAACAGCACAGTCATAAGGTTGTGGGTGCAATACTTCCCAAGCAACCGGCCAAAAAGCCTCCAAATACAGAAACAAGCACTCCAATGGCAATAAGTCAAAAAGTGGAAGTTATTCACACAGGATACCTGATAAAGCTTTCACAAGTCAGTGTTTGTATGGAGCCAAAATGCATGAGTCCTTATATTTCTAAGATTCACATAACTTTTTCTTGGCTATATGTTACTAATCTATTTATATAATTGCATTGTAATGTTTTCATTTCCTGTTCTGTCCAGATGTCACCGTATCCCAGAATTCCTAGTGGAGGAAGTTCACTGACCGCCATATTTTGACACCAAAGTGATGGGTGTCTCAAAATGGAAACTGCTGCTGGTACCAACCTATTGTGCGGTACCACCAGCGGAACACAGTCGCACCACACACACACACACACTCTATAAACCGTAGGCACCACACACACACATTCATAACACACACTCACACCCACACTCACAAGCAGCCTCTTGTGCGGTACCACCAGCGAAACACCGTAGCACTGCGACTGCGTGAATTCCGCGCAGGTGTAGTGAATTATTTGGCTGATCCCGGCGGCAGATGCGCGACGTGTCTTCAGGCAGAGGAAGCAGTTCACATTAAAGGTGGTTTCCCACGAACAAAAGTTCATTTTAAAAATTGTCTGTGTCTGACCGTGTACGGCGCATACTACATCTCCTGGGCAGGGGAGAAAGCAAAAGACAATATTGACATTACAGCAGGGGAATACAGAGGATTCATTTTGTGAGGTAAAATATTTCACTGACTGTTTTTAAATAATATTTTAAATCACAAAATGTATCCTCTGCGATCTCCTGCTGTAATATCAGTATTGTCTTTAGCTTCCTCCCCTGCCCAGGAGCTGTGGTATGTTCTGTACACGGTCAGACACAGGGGTGAGAGAGACAGGGCACAGAGGGGAGACAGCTCAAACGGGACAGCACATGAGGGGAGAACACAGCACAGGAAGGAGAGAGACAGCAGACAAGGGGGATAGCACATGGGGTAGACAGGTCAAATAAGAGAGCACAGAGGGGAGAAGTCAGCACATGGGGAAAGAGAGAGTGGATAGGTGGGTGAACACATGGGGGAGAGAGATTCTCAACACTGCAAAGCCTGCCCCCATCGTGACATTACCAGCCTCCTGATGCGATAGTATCGGGCCTCCATCTAGTATCAGTTATAGTTAACCAATATTCACACATTATCCAATAGTAACACATACCCTTTCTAGAAAACATCTTCCTACTAGCTCAGGATAGTCAATGTAGTTCTCCAACTCTCTCAAGAATATTCTGCAAAACATACATCAAAACATTAGAGATACACTACTTGATAAACTAAAATTTTTACATATTAAAGGATTGCAGTAAAATTGTATCATTGCAAAATAAAACCAAGGAAATAAAACAGAAATTTACCAAACTATTTTACCTTTATTTTGCAGCTCGGAGGCTTGTCTTCTTTTCCTACAATTGTACATGCAATTCATTGTCTCACTTATTTGAAATGTCTGGCATGATCTTTTTCCATGATAACGCTGACTGATACTAACGGTAAATTCTCATTTTCCAGGATCTCTCAACATTTTCACCATGAAGGAACTCTTATAATTAACTTGTCCCTGATACACAGCTAAAAATGTCTTCTAGCCTAAGAAGGAACAAAGTAACCTAAAAGTTCCACAAAATCTTGTTTGGGAAACACTATACTATGAGAAAGGACCATTTTGCTTTTTACAGTATCTAAAAATATCTTCAGATATGTTTAAAAAAAAACAAAAAAAAAACCACATACAACTTTAATTGCCAAAGCTCCAGCAATATATGACACAGTCAGTACTGATGTCTGGTCCCAGCAGCTCCATGTCTGATTTAAAGTGAACCTGCCACTTGATTCATGCGGCCCAAACCATGAGCAGCATGAAACAAAACTTGGCTGGTCCATTGCAGACAGATATATTATTCACTGATTCGCTCCAGACTTTCAGAGGAAATATACTTTAAAGATGTTGAGAGACTTAAAACCTTTTGCCAGTGTTGCTGTAAGTGATTGGCAATTCTCATGCTAAAGAAATGACCTGTCAATCACTGATAACAGTGTGGTGAGAAGCCAGTCATGTGCATAACCGGACTAGTCTCAACTCTGGCAATCGTTCCTGGCCAGATCTTCATACCTGCTTTTTACCTGGCTGCAATCATGCAGGCAGGCTCTGATTCATGCTGCATGCAGTTTGGGCAGCATGAATTAGGTGACAGGCTTTTACAATTGAAAAAAAGAGGGCTTCCTTTCCCTCTCTGTGTAGGCAACCTACGTAAGGTAGACTGGTTGCCTGGCGTATTTCAACAGCTAAGCTAGCCCACTTCTTTGCCACAGACTACATATATAATCACATGCCAACACAGGACACTAAGCTTTGTCATGTGTTCAACTTAGTGACTGATGTTGATAGTGGGACATAGTTAGCCACTTGGCAATAAAAACATATCAGTAAGTTGTATATAGTTTGATTTAAAAAGGAATCAGTCATCAGGTTTTTGCTATGTAATCTGATAGCAATACGAGTTAGGGACCTTGATTCTGGAGATGTATTACTTAGTTTGCTGGGTGCTAGAATCACAGTTTTCTTAGCTGTAGTTCCAGCTGCTGAGTTGTGTATAACTGTGCCCACGCCACTGGTTGACAGCTTTCTGTGTAGCTTATCTGTTTCTGGGGTGTGGTTGGACTAGAAGGCATGAGACATTAGTCTTGTAGTGATAATCTCCTGCTGATAAACATTGATTGTACTGAAACAGCAAAACACAGTCCAACAAGTGACATATTGCTGGTATCATGCTATCTTTCCTTACATCTTGGTACGCTCCGATTACATAGCAAAAATCTGGTGACACATTCCCTTTAAACACATCTAAGCATCTTTTCGAGCTGGATAACCCCATTAAAGGAGCACTCCCATCTTTATTTTGTTTTATACAATGTGTGTGTATAGGTGCATGTAATGTAGAGTGAGTGTATTAATATACTCACCACCGGTGTCCAGTATCGTTCTGCTTCGTTTCTCAGTGACGTCACCGTAATACTGACTAGTCTCTTTAACAAAGTAGGCCTATGGAGCCTCATTCTCCTTCCACTACATTGTAAAAGCCACTTCGGGTCACGACGAGCGTAGTGTGACCTGGACAGTATGCAGAGCGGTGACTTCATGAAGAAGTGGAGCAAAAAGGCACTGGACATCAGTAAGAGCAGCGGTAGGCGAGTACAGTAATACACTACATCACATGCACATATACACACAGTTAATAAAATAGTATAGATGGGAGTGCGTCTTTAAGCATTAACTGCTTTTATATTGTATATTGGAGTCAAGGGACACCCAGTAATCTGTGATGCATACATTGTCAGTAGAGGTTCTGCGGGTGATTATGGAAAACCGAACCAGATCACTTTGGCCAAGTTCTAGCAAGAAGACATGTAATAAAGGTGAAAATAGTCAAAGGTCAAAAACATCTGATACAAAATCAGTCCTGTGATGCTTAATGGCCAAAACACTTTACCGTAATATACATTAGCTTTTGTGTTATATTTTGCGAATATGCCAGACAATAGCAACGCCGGGTGTAAGGAAGACAATACACGTGCAAAAATTGATCCAAATATCAAAGAAAATTCAGCGTACTGAACATTCCCATACAGTTAAACATACAGTATGCAGATGCATAGCAGACACCATCTATTAAATGGAGAGTAAGGCAACGTTAAAGTATACGCTGGGAAAACTTATCAGCTAAGTGCAGAAATGCCTAATTAGGTCGAACTAGTCATCCATATCATATTATATAGATGAGTGAAAAGTCTACCTGTTATGAAAGTGGTAGATTTCTTCCATATTTCCAAACAACACATCCTTTTTATTGAGGAGAACTGGAGAGAGGAGATGCATTACTAAGGGATTCTCCATTTCAGCGGCATAACCCTATAGACAACATAACAAGCCAAACATTGGTTGTACAAAATCACACGTGTACATGATCGTCACTGTGGGTATGACACCTGAAGATGAAAAGATGGCTAGATAGGGAGCAGAACTACTCACATGTGAGTTACAGGGAACCACTACATAGACGTCAAGGTTTTTTCCACAAGTATAGTGCATATTAATCAATAGATCTTATAATAATAATAATTTGCACAATTGGATATGTTTAAATAAAATGTTCCTGTGCTGAGATAATCTGCTGTGTACTGTGTAATGGCCATGCCTGACCGTACAGGAACATGGTTGAAAGATCAGAGGAAACAGAAGAGAGTATCCAGACTTTACAGCCTGGAATCGCAGATGCTGCTTTCTGTGAGGTAAAAAACATTTCAAAGCCTGTTACGTGAAAAAACACTATTAATCTGCAGCTATAGGGTTAATCTGAAGGATAATAGCGTTTTGAACCTGCCCGACCCCACGCACTTAGAGCCCCGCTTTCGAGCCTACTGTCTGTCAGAGTCGGGGATGCAGTTACAGCCGCCACCCTCTATACACAGAGCAGTAACTGAACCCGAGACAGCGCCGCCATGACTGAACGCCGAATGCTGCCAACAGGAATAAAGTTCATTTTTTCAAGCAGCGGGGCTCTAGGCAGTGTCAGGCAGGTTCAGAATGCTATTAACCCGCACATTAGCCGTATCTGCATGCTAACAGCAATTTTTCAATTGATAGGTTTCCTTTTAAAACATGTTTTACCTCACAAAAAGAATCAGCTGCGATCCATACTGCAATGTCTGTATACTCTCTTTTGGCGCTTCCACTGCCCAGAAGATGATCAGACGATGACCCTGTACGGTCAGACACGGCCATTACACAGTACACAGCAGGGGCACATTTATAAGATTATCTCAGCACAGGAACATTTGTTTCAATCACATCCAATTGTGAAAGCTATTTTTATTCCAAGATCTATTAATTAAAATGTACTTTGTTTATGGAACAACCTCTTTAAAAAATAAAACATGTAAATGAAGGGCTAGTACTTTGTGTTTCAAATGGAGCACAAAATAGATCAATAGTTTTATGGAAAAAATACCGGCCAAAATACATGATTTCTGTAGTTTTAGTTTCTTAAACATCTCAAATTGAAGAAATTAAAATTTTTTTTAGTTTTCTTGATTTTTATTGCTGGCCACACATTTATAGGAATACATTTCCCAAGAAATATGGAACTACCCTCCCCCCCCCCGTCTGTGTGATCTAGTGTTTAGTAACTGAGGCAAATATGGAAGATAATATACTCTTGGTATATAATAAAGATTCAGTAACTAATAAATAAAATGAGCTCAGATAGAACTTCTAGTGAACTGGCATACCTCCAGCACAGACAGGAGCTCTTCCACGTACACTCTTTCAGTCTCTATGAGTTCATTCATTACATGCCTTGAAACAAAAAAAAAAAAAAGATGTAGGATCTTATACAGGAGAACACAACCAACACACTGTACATTGGTTTAAAAAATGTATAGACTATGAACTCTGAAAATTCTACAAACTCTAGAAACTAATATAGGGCGGGATACAATTATTAATTGGTGTTTAGCACAATACTATACTTTGAGTACCTTCTCAGCACTGCTAAATTTTCTTCATCCTCCATCATAGAAGAACTTCTAACTTGACCATCAACTTCACTCTACATGAAAAACACATGCCAATTCAATAACCTTATGTAGAAAACAAGCCTCATCGTAGGAGGTCTATCCCTTGTTTGTGCAGTAGGCCACACACCAACGCACCTTGGCTCTGCGATAGTTCATTCTTCTCTGAAGAACGCTTTCTGCACTTCCTCGGTGCTCAGAGGCCCTCTGGAGAACTAGGGGTAGGAGACAAATCTCAGGTTCATTATTTTGTGGGATAGACTAGAGTATAGGTTTTGTTACATACGCTAAAAACAAAAAGCGGTTATAGAAACAAACCAAAATTATCTGTTATTTCAAGATTAAACTATGGAGTGTAGACTGACGTATAGTGATAAAGTAACGCCGATAATTATTATATTTTACCTGGAGAAGAACTAGGAGACTTGGTATATGCTTCTGGCCTAGGAGCCACAGGCTGCACAGGCCGCATTTGTTTTGCCGCCAGCTTGCGTAAGCTTCCTTTCCGCTTCTCAAACATTTCTTGCATACTTTGTTGCTTCTGGAAAACCTTTTGAACATGTTCCTGTTGTACAAAAATGCATAAAATGATATTTTCCAGAAAATACCATTTAGAATTGATTAAAAAAAAATGAAATACTGAAGACTTACCTGCAGTTCCAGAGTGAGAATCGCTTCATACTGTGTAAGAACAGTAGGCAAATCTTTGATAGAATTTTCTGTGCCACTCTCAAAGAACTTTTCAATCTCTTGCAGTGCAGATTCTGCTCCATCCTGGGACTGGAACTTATCCACAGGTTGGGAAGCCAGCAAGTATATTCCCTCATCACACCACTCCATGGTCTGAAAAGTGTAGGCAACATTATTAGAAAACACAATATGGACATTAACCCCTTCATGACATAGCGATTTCCATTTTCATTTTTTTCCTCCCCTTCTTCCAAGAGCCATAACTTTTTTATTGTTCCATCAATTTAGCCACACAGTCTTTTTTGTGGGATGAGTTTCACTTTTGAATGACACCATTCATTCTACCTCATAGCGTACTGGAAAATTGGAAAAAAAATTCCAAGAGCGTTGAAATTGCAAAATGAGTGTAATTCTACAATTATTTTGAGCCCCAGACAGAGCTCCACTCCATCCCCAGCTGTTAGAGGCACATGCTGGCTGATTAAATCAGCCACCATGAGCGGGGAAGCACACGGTGCAAGCCCGCGTCAAAGGCAGGGACACGAGATATGATGTAAGTTTAAGTCATGCGTCGTGAAGGGGTTAAAGATAATCTGCCAAAAGATTTTTGTTATGGAATCAGAGAACAGCATGACCTAGGGATTCCAGTGATGTATCACTTACTGGACTGCTTGGTGCAGTTATGATAGAATCCCATTTTCTCTGCTATAGATGTACAGTATCAGTGGTGAGAATACTGAAGTGTCTATAACCCCACCAAAACTCCCAATTGGTAGCTGTCTGTGTACAGTGTCAGCAAGCTCCCAATCAATGGGTGGCGGGGTTACACAGATTAACTGGACTGGCTTGCACATGAGACCTAGTCCTGCAGTGATAATCTACTGCAGATAAAACTGACTGTAGTGAAACTACATCACACAGCCTAATAAGTGACACACCCCTGGAATCAGATTCTCGCTCCCTACGTTATGCTTCTCTTAAATTAAATAGCAAAAACTTATTGACTAACTCCATTTAATACCCAGTGGCCCCAATTCCTTAAGACTGGCGAAAAAAATGGAAGTTTTTTACCATAAAATTCAAAATTTATTCAAGTCAGTATACATGCAACAATGCAATAAAATTATGTAAAGAGAGGGGACAACAAATACAAAAAATGCTGAAAAAAAATTATTTTCATGGCATAGATGGACAAAATATGTTCATTGCACAGAGTAGCATAATAAGGCCGAGATAATAGAATAATTATATTTTTTGTATAAGGTGCAACAAAATGCCTCCTTATGGAATATTCATAGGCCTAAAAAAGAGTAGCCAATGGTGATAGCATATACTTTATAATGTATAAGAAGCAGGTGCAATAATCAGGGAGATTTCTCATAAATCAATAAAATGCATATGCAACAATATAAGGATTTCTCAAAGATAGGACAATAAAGTGCTTATGCAAATGAAAAAGATTTCCAAATAGTAAAGAATCCATTAAGGGGTTAATCCCCAATGTCCAAAAGGCATCCAATGCAGTGTTAATTAGATATTTAATCTCCAATAGAAATGCTAATACTGAAGCAGAGCTGGCTATACAAAGAGTTAAAGTGTTAAAGATAAGGGTCTTTGTCTATACCTTGAAGCAGCAGGCACCCCAACGCGCGTTTCGCACTTGGCTTTGTCCACACCTCCCCTGGACAAAGCCAAGTGCGAAACGCGCGTTGGCCTGCCTGCTGCTTCAAGGTATAGACAAAGACCCTTATCTTTAGCACTTTAACTCTTTGTATAGCCAGCTCTGCTTCAGTATTAGCATTTCTATTGGAGATTAAATCTGTAATTAACACCGCACTGGATGCCTTTGGGACATTGGGGATTAACCCCTTAATGGATTCTTTACTATTTGGAAATCTTTTTCATTTGCATAAGCACTTTATTGTCCTATCTTTGAGAAATCCTTATATTGTTGCATATGCATTTTATTGATTTATGAGAAATCTCCCTGATTATTGCACCTGCTTCTTATACATTATATAGTATATGCTATTACCATTGGCTACTCTTTTTTAGGCCAATGAATATTCCATTAGGAGGCATTTTGTTGCACCTTATACAAAAAATATAATCTATTCCATTATCTCGGCCTTATTATGCTACTCTGTGCAATGAACATATTTTGTCTATCTATGCCATGAAAATATTTTTTGGGCAGCATTTTTTGTATTTCTTGTCCCCTCTCTTTACATAATTTTATTGCATTGTTGCATGCATACTGACTTGAATAAATTTTGAATTTTATGGTAAAAAGCTTCCATTTTTTTCTTCTTCAGGTTAATATGTAATTTTTTGGAAGTACCTATTTATTAGGCTGAATTTCCCCATGGTGGGACGAATAAAGGAAAGGATTATCTTATATATATACACATCTATCTGATTTATGATTCCTCAAGACTGGCGTTTCAACACTGCTTCATTTAAAGTATAAAAACCCAGACACATGCAATTTTGATTGTTCACTAACCTTCTCTAGACGCCTGTGAAGTTCTAGAGACTTATGAAGCACCTCTCGCCTTTCCTGGCTATGACTAGTGATGTCACCACATAGATGATGAAGCTCATTACACTTTGGGAGGATGGAGTCCACAGCGTAGTGGTTACTAAGGATAAGATGGTCACCCTCTCTTGTTAGGACCTGTGCCGTCTGTATCGTTTCCTATTGATAAAAGATCATTTCTTTATAAATTGTAATAGCTGAAAAGTTAAGAGGTGAGAATAATAAGTAAAATTGTTAACATATAAATTGTGAAGAAACATGAAAAATTTTCAGCAATGCAATACTGAAATCTTTGTAAGGCTATGTGCACACGTATTTTTAGGTGCTGCGGTATTTTCCGCGCAAATTTGGAAAAATCAGCAGGCAAAATTCTCAGGTCAAAAAACCTGCTGTTTACCTGCGGATTAGCCTGCGGTTTAGCCCTGCGGTTTCACACCTCTACAATGGAGAAGGTGTGAAACCGCTGTGGATTTTGCACAAAGAATTGACATGCTCCGGATTTGAACCTGTAGCAAATCCGCGCGGAATAATCTGCAGCATGTGCACAGCGATTTTCAGTTTACCATTGAAAACAATGGTACTGTACAACGCAGCTAAATCTGCTGCGGACCCACAGAGCCTGAAACGCTGCGGATCCGCATCAGAATCCGCAACGTGTGCACATAGCCTTAAACTGCAGTTTTGTAATTATGGTGCCAAAAAGTAAAGGCTCATTCACATTGCAGGGTACTGGCCATATTGTCTCGATGTGTTACTTTATAGGCTCCGACAGGCTCCATACGTATAGAAATATGTCCTCCAGAACCAATGCATTCAGAAAACAATACATTTGTATATACAGAGGTTAATAGAAACATATCCTGTATGTACAGTGGGGCAAAAAAGTATTTAGTCAGTCAGCAATAGTGCAAGTTCCACCACTTAAAAAGATGAGAGGCGTCTGTAATTTACATCATAGGTAGACCTCAACTATGGGAGACAAACTGAGAAAAAAAAATCCAGAAAATCACTTTGCCGGTTTTTTTTTCATTTTATTTGCATATTATGGTGGAAAATAAGTATTTGGTCAGAAACAAGCAATAAAGATTTCTGGCTCTCACAGACCTGTAACTTCTTCTTTAAGAGTCTCCTCTTTCCTCCACTCATTACCTGTAGTAAGGGCACCTGTTTAAACTTGTTATCAGTATAAAAAGACACCTGTGCACACCCTCAAACAGTCTGACTCCAAACTCCACTATGGTGAAGACCAAAGAGCTGTCAAAGGACACCAGAAACAAAATTGCAGCCCTGCACCAGGCTGGGAAGACTGAATCTGCAATAGCCAACCAGCTTGGAGTGAAGAAATCAACTGTGGGAGCAATAATTAGAAAATGGAAGACATACAAGACCACTGATAATCTCCCTCGATCTGGTGCTCCACGCAAAATCCCACTCCGTGGGGTCAGAATGATCACAAGAACGGTGAGCAAAAATCCCAGAACCACGCGGGGGGACCTAGTGAATGAACTGCAGAGAGCTGGGACCAATGTAGCAAGGCCTACCATAAGTAACACACTACGCCACCATGGACTCAGATCCTGCAGTGCCAGACGTGTCTCACTGCTTAAGCCTGTACATGTCCGAGCCCGTCTGAAGTTTGCTAGAGAGCATTTGGATGATCCAGAGGAGTTTTGGGAGAATGTCCTATGGTCTGATGAAACCAAACTGGAACTGTTTGGTAGAAACACAACTTGTCGTGTTTGGAGGAAAAAGAATACTGAGTTGCATCCATCAAACACCATACCTACTGTAAAGCATGGTGGTGGAAACATCATGCTTTGGGGCTGTTTCTCTGCAAAGGGGCCAGGACGACTGATCCGGGTACATGAAAGAATGAATGGGGCCATGTATCGTGAGATTTTGAGTGCAAACCTCCTTCCATCAGCAAGGGCATTGAAGATGAAACGTGGCTGGGTCTTTCAACATGACAATGATCCAAAGCACACCACCAAGGCAACGAAAGGCGTGGCTTCGTAAGAAGCATTTCAAGGTCCTGGAGTGGCCTAGCCAGTCTCCAGATCTCAACCCTATAGAAAACCTTTGGAGGGAGTTGAAAGTCCGTGTTGCCAAGCGAAAAGCCAAAAACATCACTGCTCTAGAGGAGATCTGCATGGAGGAATGGGCCAACATACCAACAACAGTGTGTGGCAACCTTGTGAAGACTTACAGAAAACGTTTGACCTCTGTCATTGCCAACAAAGGATATATCACAAAGTATTGAGATGAAATTTTGTTTCAGACCAAATACTTATTTTCCACCATAATATGCAAATAAAATGAAAAAAAAACAGACAATGTGATTTTCTGGATTTTTTTTTCTCAGTTTGTCTCCCATAGTTGAGGTCTACCTATGATGTAAATTACAGACGCCTCTCATCTTTTTAAGTGGTGGAACTTGCACTATTGCTGACTGACTAAATACTTTTTTTCCCCACTGTATACATTTTTTTAAATCCAAGACAGGCAGTCAAGTTCACACTAGCACACACACACACACACACACACACACACACACACACACACACACACACACACACACACACACACACACACACACATATATATATATAATAAAAATATCGCCCCAATTATATCCAGTAAATTGAAATTGATTTTTATAAATCAGCAGCTATTAAACACTAACTAGACTATTAAGTACTAGCTAAACTAAATGCAGTTTCTATGTAAAGAATTGTGATGTATCTGCAAAAAATCAGATGTATTATGGTGGCTTTGTATCTGAATTTTTTTGTGCACCCATAGACTAAAATGGCTCACCCATTGAAGTCTATGGGTGCACAAAAAAATTAGATTAGATACTACATGAAAACAATGTAGCCCCTGCTACAATTTTTTTCATAAGCAGATTGAGTCGATGAAGAAGCTCGCTCATCTGCATTGCCCCAATGAACAATACAGGTCTGAGCGCTGTCCTTGTGCTATGGAGCTTACCTGGGCCTTTTCCTCAAAAGTGCAGAGATCCTTCAGTATGTGTTCCACATGGGAAGAACTATTTCCTATATCGTTAAATGTTGATAACCTTTCATTAATATTGTCCAGAGTTGCCTTGACCTAAGTTGAAAAAGATAACAAAACATTCAAAAATACTGAAAAAAATAATATCAGGGAAATGGACAAATATAAAAAGTACCGTAATCGGGGAGATTTATCAAACTAAATGTACCATAATTGTGCTACACCAATCTGCTGTCTTTCATGACTTGCACCATATTTGCTATGGACATGATAAATCAATCCATTTTTGCCAGTTTGTGGCATAATATACCTTAATTAGTGGCTGTTTCATTTCCAACAAATTCAGCAAAGGATTTGCACCAGTTTAATTTAAAGTTGCCTTTTGTTGTTTAGTTAATTTTCAGCTTTTTATATCAGTGTTGTTTTTCCAGATGTTTTAGACTAAATCGACAAATGTGACTATTCAAAAAGTCAAAATATTTTATGCGAAATATACTACAGTTCTCATACGGAGTGATTTTTACAAGACTGTTTTTTTTTTTGCACAAATTGTGTGACATTTTGCAGAAAATGCTATTTTTTTTAGTCTAAAAAGGAGCAAAAAAAATTATAAAACAAAAATAAAGGCCGTTTATGAACTGTGTGTGTCGTTTTAAAGAATTTGGGGCCAAAAACAGCAACTGATACCACAAGACAAAATGAGAAAAGTGACGAAAAAACCCCACAAATGGTGAATCGGGGGCCTATGTGTTTTAGACACATTTGTCCCTTGTCTGATAAGGAGTGTGACCTCAGTGAAAAAGAGGTGGCTTAATGTAATGGTAGTGAGACTTAACATGGCATTGTCATGCCAAAATGTGCGCCAAATTGTGGAGCATATTTGTGGCACAAAGTAAGCCATCTAGTAGGTGATGTCAGCTTAAACTAAATCAGAAAAATGCCAGATTTATCACATAACATGAAATACTGTGATAAACATTGTGAATGGTAAGACTATTTAGTCAAAGTTGGGATGAAAATCAAAATAACCGGTCCAAGGGAGGGCAAAAAGCCAAAAATTTATTTAAAAAATGCTCATTTATTATAATAAAATTAGACCACAACGCGTTTCGACAGATAAATCTGTCTTCATCAGGTTGCCATTTTTGGCTTTTTGCACTCCCTTGGACCGGTTATTTTGATTTTCATCCCAGTCTTTTTCCTCATCCAAGGCACCCGGCGGGAGCAGCATTGCTCTTATATCAATATGGAAACGTGCAGTTGGCACTCCGTCTGACCGTCCTATCCACCTTTTGTATTTAGTCAAAGTTGGCACTGTCTAACAATATGTCCCAAAGTTGAATAATAATAATAATAATACCCAGCAGAGATCAGGTTACCAAATACAGTTGTGGCCAAAAGTATTGACACCCCTGCAATTTTGTCAGATACTACTCAGTTTCTTCCTTAAAATTATTGCAAACACAAATTCTTAGTTATTATTATCTTCATTTAATTTGTTTTAAATGAAAAAAACACAAAAAGAATTGTCCTAAAGCCAAATTGGATATAATTCTGTCACAGGGGCTTAGTTCAACTAAGGCTGAAATACCCGGGGCCCCTGTGGTGTCCCTTTTACTAGGGGAAACCCTGTCTGACCCTCAACCCAGGGTTTTTGCTGAAGGTGCAAATGCCTGAGCCTCCGACCTTTCCTTATCTCCTGCTCAGCCCTGCACTTAACCCTCCACCCTCCACCCAGTGAGGAGTCACACCACCAAAGCTCCCACACAAATAATGACAGACAGGGAGAACTTAAACTGCACTGCGCCGCACACACACAGGAATAAACAGTAATGTGAACAGGGCACAACTAAACACAAATATGGGAAGGAGAAAGGATAACGACGGATCATACGACACCAGATATGAATCTCTCTCTCTTGAACACCTCCACTCCAGACCGGAACCACTTGGTATGAAACACAAGCTATAATCGGCGACACTCATATGCCAGTATGACTATTTAAAGACCGTGGGCGTGACTAACCTTCCAACCTGGTCTCCAGCAGGATTAACCCCCGAGAGCCTGAAGATCAAACCGGCGCCACTGAGGCTATAGTGGCTGGAGGTGTACCACATTGAGCATGGAGAAAAGAAAGAAGACCAAAGAACTGTCTGAGGACTTGAGAAACCAAATTGTGAGGAAGCATGAGCAATCTCAAGGCTACAAGTCCGTCTCCAAAGACCTGAATGTTTCTGTGTCTACCGTGCGCAGTGTCATCAAGAAGTTTAAAGCCCATGGCACTGTGGCTAACCTCCCTAGATGTGGCCGGAAAAGAAAAATTGACAAGAGATTTCAACGCAAGATTGTGCGGATGTTGGATAAAGAACCTCGACTAACATCCAAACAAGTTCAAGCTGCCCTGCAGTCCGAGGGTACAACAGTGTCAACCCGTACTATCCGTCGGCGTCTGAATGAAAAGGGACTGTATGGTAGGAGACCCAGGAAGACCCCACTTCTTACCCCGAGACATAAAAAAGCCAGGCTGGAGTTTGCCAAAACTTACCTGAAAAAGCCTAAAACGTTTTGGAAGAATGTTCTCTGGTCAGATGAGACAAAAGTAGAGCTTTTTGGGCAAAGGCATCAACATAGAGTTTACAGGAGAAAAAAAAGAGGCATTCAAAGAGAAAAACACGGTCCCTACAGTCAAACATGGCGGTGGTTCCCTGATGTTTTGGGGTTGCTTTGCTGCCTCTGGCACTGGACTGCTTGACCATGTGCATGGCATTATGAAGTCTGAAGACTACCAACAAATTTTGCAGCATAATGTAGGGCCCAGTGTGAGAAAGCTGGGTCTCCCTCAGAGGTCATGGGTCTTCCAGCAGGACAATGACCCAAAACACACTTCAAAAAGCACTAGAAAATGGTTTGAGAGAAAGCACTGGAGACTTCTAAGGTGGCCAGCAATGAGTCCAGACCTGAATCCCATAGAACACCTGTGGAGAGATCTAAAAATGGCAGTTTGGAGAAGGCACCCTTCTAATATCAGGGACCTGAAGCAGTTTGCCAAAGAAGAATGGTCTAAAATTCCAGCAGAGCATTGTAAGAAACTCATTGATAGTTACCGGAAGCGGTTGGTCGCAGTTATGTTGGCTAAAGGTTGTGCAACCATGTATTAGGCTGAGGGTGCCAATACTTTTTGTCTGGCCCATTTTTGGAGTTTTATGTGAAATGATCAATGTTTTGCTTTTTGCTTCATTCTCTTTTGTGTTTTTTTCATTTAAGACAAATTAAATGAAGATAATAATACCAAAGAATTTGTGATTGCAATCATTTTCAGGAAGAAACTGAGTATTATCTGACAAAATTGCAGGTGTGTCAATACTTCTGGCCACAACTGTAACTGTTTCCACCAGGGTCATTTGGGTTTGAGGGATAGTAATAAGAGTCACATGAGGTTGATAATAGGTCTATGACTGACAGTATATGAAGACATTGGATTTCCAATTATCCACCTCACCTCTCGAAACTTTGTCTCAAAATGTCGCAGTTGCAAGCACTGTTCAAGCTTTTGTTGATGTTTTGTCCAAAACTCATCAAACGCTGCTTCGGTTTCATTTAGTTGCATAATAAGCCTGTAAAATGAATAAGAAGCCAACATGTGGGACACAAACATAATAAATTACAAAAGTCTTTAAAGCCAACTACAACTTCATAACTTGAGTCACATGGGCCAATATGCAAAATCTTCTACAGGGTCATCCATGGCCCATTAATAAAACTAGGGTCTTCTTATGTAGCTCGGGGGCTTTTCGGACCTCTCCAGGCACCAGAGTCTGATGCCATGAATCAGAAAATAAGGTAGAATTATCAGAAACCATCTAAATCACATACAGCCTCTATTGTCTAGCAATGAAGGTGCACTTTCAATTTACCAGGATAGTTCAAGAAAAGTTTTGATAATTGAGGCTCAGTGTTTTTATAAAATTCTACTTTCATCTGTGTTTGCCAAATCATAGACATTGAGTACATGGGGAAACTATGAGAAAAGCTAGTACAATAGTACAAATGGGCTTGATTATCCAGGATTAATCAAATATGGCACCCTTCAGTGAATGAAATACTAGATCACCTAAGGACCGGCAGCAGCATTGCACTATTCTTGGAAGAAATACACCATATTCTCTGGAAAACACCTCAATGCCGCCTAAACTCACCATTGATTCTGAACAAAAACAGTCGTCCGAGACTACAGACTTCACCAATGTGAAAAACAGCACAACCAGACACCACATACTTCAATTTATAGCTGTGACATCAGCAAGTAAAGAACATCCAGCTTTAGCTCAGATATATCAGAATAGGAAATCTGGAAATTAAATAATTACATACATAGTGAATATTTTTGTGCAAAACGTAAATTGTGGATTTTCACACCTCTCTACTGTTGTTTGATTATCCTGCTGGTCCTGATTCATTCTGTATTCCGGGTCCTCTAGAACAGGCTGCCTGATCCTTTCCAAGATATCATTTCCCTGCTTCAATGCCAATCCCAAATCATCCTGTATTAAATAAACATGAAAGTCTTCAGGATTAATACAGATTATATCAATCTACAGCTCAGTTCACACTTCTACAATGCCCCACGCTGAGCACTACATCAGGGTTTTTTGTCAGAATCCAACCCAGAAAAACTGTATCCCGACGGGAACCCTGACAGAGCCATTCACTTGAATGAAACCCACAGAGTCGCTTTTGACATTGAGTGGCCTCTATCCTGACAGTATTTGTCTTTTTCACACATGCACAAACACGTGGTTATCAAGGTTCATACTGTATGTCTGGAATATACAAGTACTGCCAGGACAGAAGCCAGTCAGTGTCCACAGTGAGTCCGTCCACATCATTCATGGGAGTAGCTCCGTTGGGGATCTGTCAATGTTCCTGGTGAAATACAGTTGTTGGAGGTTTCCAACATTGAGCATAGAGCACTGTATAAGAGTGGACATTATTAGTGATGATTGAGCATGTTCGGATAAGGTGTTATCAGAACATGCTCAGGTGTGAATAGAGGATCTTCGGCATGCTCGAATACTATGTTCAAGTTGCCGTGGTTGCATGTCTCGGGGCTGTTTAACAGCTGCAACACATGCAGAGATTGCTTAACAAACAGGCAATCTCTGCATGCGTTGCGGTTGTCGAACAACTGCGAGACGTGCAGCCACGGCAACTCGAACATAGTATTCGAGCATGCCGAAGATCCTCTATTTGCACCCGAGCATGCTCGGATAACATCTTATCCAAACACACTCGCTCATCACTAGACATTATTCAAGGGTCAACACCGAAACAAGAACTGAAATGATTTCTACTGCCTACTGAAACGTGACATCACATTCTTCTATTACTTGTCCATAGGGTGTGAGAAATGCCAGTAGGACTTCATAACTTATCCTACATCCAGATAGCCATCTCTTAGTGACAGTCTTGAGTTTTCTGGTCTTCTACGTGTAGTCACATATCTATATATATAATTGTCTTATCACGTCTGTCTGTAACCGAAATCCTGCGTCGCTGATTGGTCGCGGCAGTTAGGCCGTGGCGAATCAGCGACAGTCGCTTAGTCATTGCGGCAACACGGCTGCATCGCTTATTGTACAGGCATATTACAGCCGTTAAAGGCATCACTGCTGCGTCACTCATTACACAGGCACAGTCCTGTACATATACAATACATTAGGTAAGAGCAGAACAGTGACTGCAGCTCTGGGTCTAACAGGAGTACATTAGGTAACAGCAGAACAGTGACTGCAGCTCTGGGTGTAACTGGAGTACAATACATTAGGTAAGAGCAGAAAAGTGACTGCAGCTCTGGGTGTAAATGGAGTACAATACATTAGGTAAGATCTGAACAGTGACTGCAGCTCTGGCTGTAACAGGAGTATAATACATTAGGTAAGAGCAGAACGGTGACTGCAGCTCTGGGTGTAACTGGAGTACACTACATTAGGTAGGAGCAGAACAGAGACTGCAGCTCTGGGTGTAACAGGAGTACATTAGGTAACAGCAGAACAGTGACTTCAGATCTGGGTGTAACTGGAGTACAATACATTAGGTAACAGCAGAACAGTGACTGCAGCTCTGGGTGTAACAGGAGTACATTAGGTAACAGCAGAACAGTGACAGCAGCTCCGGGTGTAACAGGAGTATAATACACTAGATGGTGGCCCGATTCTATCGCATCGGGTATTTTAGAGTCTCTGTTAAAATAAAAAATAGTTATATACTCACCTTCCGACGGCCCCCCGCACTCTTTCTCTCCTCACCACGCGCCCGGCATCTTCCGGTTCCAGTAATGCTTAGCGAGAAGGGCTGAAGATGACGTCATTCTCGCGAGAGTGCGACGTCATCAGCGGTGTTTCGCGCAAAGCATTACTTGAACCGGAAGATGCCGGGAGTGTGGAGAGGAGAGAAAGAGTCCGGGGACCGTTGGAAAGTGAGTATATAACTATTTTTTATTTTAGCAGAGACTCTAGAATACCCGATGCGCTAGAATCGGGCCACCATCTAGTATGGTTATAAGCAGATATATGAAAGGTCCAGTGACTTGTAGACTGCTCACCTTCATTTTCTCCTTCTTCTCTGTATGCACAGCTAATAGAGAACTGGTGGTTGTCACATCATTAGGCAGCTCTGTCTCAGCTAATTCTGTCCCAAAGGACTGCAGCGTCTGTGCAGTCTGTTTGACCATCAGGGCAAAACTTTCTATTGCCTATGAGGATAAAGTCAGTGCAATACGACAGGAAGCATAAATAACGTGGTATTACAAGGAATCAGTCATTCACAGAGATACTGGACAGGTAGTCAAGTCTGTAATAAAGCATAAGGAAATCGGAAATGGCACTCACTGTACGATGCGATAGCCAATTTTTATGGCAATAATCCAGTGTTCCACCAAGGTCCTGTGTCAGCTGTGACTTGTCAATGTAGCTCTGCAATTCTGCTGCTGAATTCAGCATTATGATCTGCGTACAGAAGTGAAATACACTCATTAGAGGAACGTCACTGTATTATACATTTTCTACACACTGGCACAAACACCATACAAATGTATTGCTGCTTGTATGAGCCAGAATGCCTGAAATCTGCAATGTTCTCTGAGTACACCGGTCCGCACTTCCAGTGGATGTACTATTTGTATGTGCCTAACCGATGAAAAAAAAATTATTATTTTTTTTTTTTAAATTACTGAAGGAATTAATGGAGTTGTCCATGTCAGAAAAAACATGAATACTTTTTTTCCCCTTAAAAACAGATCCACATCTGTACGTTCACTCCACTGAAGTGAATAGGGCTGAGGCGCAAAACCACACGAAACTTGTGGACAAGTGTGGCACTAGTTTCTAAAGTAAGAATCCATGTTTTTCTAATCCTGGAAAATTCCTTGAACAGTACTTCACATGTTCAGTATTTTACCTGTGTAAGAGGGTGGCATTGCTATGGACCGTAGAGACAAGCTGCCACTTTAAGAGACCCCCTTGGTTAGAGCAGTGGGACATTCTGCACTTCCCTGCTGTAAAGACTGTTTCGTTCCACCAGCCCGATACATAGAACAGTGTTCTCTGTCTGTTTTTCCCCTTGTGCTTTCTCCCCTATAGGTGCTGTTCCGCATTGCAAGTGTCTCTATTCCACTGCAACCTTGATGCTGTGATGGTCGAGGACGACCATCTTCAAGTAGGGGAGGCATGTAAGGCGGTGGCATTGCTATGGACCATAGAGACAAGTTGCCACTTTAAGAGACAGCACCCCCTTGGTTAGAGCAGTGGGACATTCTGCGCTTCCCTGCTGTAAAGACTGGTTCCACCAGCCCGATACATAGACCAGTGTTCTCTGTCTGTTTCTCTGCTTATGTTTTCTCCCCTAGAGGTGCTGTTCCGCATTGCAAGTGTCTCTATTCCACTGCAACCTTGATGCTGTGATGGTCGAGGACGACCATCTTCAAGTAGGGGAGGCATGTAAGGCGGTGGCATTGCTATGGACCATAGAGACAAGTTGCCACTTTAAGAGACAGCACCCCCTTGGTTAGAGCAGTGGGACATTCTGCGCTTCCCTGCTGTAAAGACTGTTTTGTTTCGTCTGCCAGACTAGGGAGGGGAGGGGCTGCTTTTCTGTGTGTGAGGAGAGACAGGAGATTTCTGCAGGAAGGAGATGTGCCTGCCTGGAGCTGTGAGGGAAAGAACATTTAGTCTGCGACTGTGACTTTGTAAACTACTCTGGGGATTAAAAGGTGGCTTTCCTGTCTTGCCGTGAGAAGCCACAAAGAAAATACAAGAAAGGAATCCAGAGGAAGGAATCCACCGTTTCTAGGAGCATCACTGGACTTGCACACAAGGAAAAGATCACATTGCACAGAGCTTCCAGGAAAGACGTGCGCACCATCTTGCAAAGCTTCAGGGGCCCCGGGAATGGACTAAGATACCAACGCTACTGTGAGTGTTAACCTCTTCTGTGCACATGCTAGGGCTTAGGATAGGCTGCAATAGATAGAGCACGGCAGCCGTGAGGCCAGGTTAGAAAAGGCCAGATAGGTTATGAGTTAGTGTAGCATCGTACATGACTTTACTGGGTTGTCTTGCCAGTTGGATAAATACTCTGAGCTGTTATAGTTGTTGCTCCGTGCTGTTTGACGGCCCAGCTAAATAATATTATCCTTGTAAATTGTCTGTTTCCATAGCATACCCCTGTTTCTGCATTTTCCTATACACTGCATTCCTTGCCTGTAAATAAATTAACCCTTTGTTGCTTGCACCTCTTCTTGTGTACCGTAGTCTCCCTGCATTTTGGTGGTCCCCCGGCCATCGCTTCACCTGTAAGCCAAAACCAGGAGTGGGTGAAGTGGTGACGACGTGTTTCTATTATACTTTTCCTCTGATTGTTCCTCTCCTGGTTTTGGCATGGACATAAGTGATGTAAAATCCTGACCAAATACTGAAATTGTGAACGTGGCCTAAAGTTTACATACACTACACAAAATATAGGGACACCCCTTCTTATTAGTGGGTTTATCAATTCAGTCACACCAACTGGAAAAAAAAAAAAAATCATCAAATGAAACATAAAGCGATCTATAAAGAAAAATGTTATGTCATAAAAAAGAGCCTAGGGACTGTCATTGCGGCCCGGTGATAAGATCCCAGCACGCAGGTCAAGTTTGTCAAATTACTGACTTGTCCAATTGTAAAGAAAAACTATAAAAGCAATAATGGCAAAATAGCAGGGGAGGGAACAATGCGGCACTGAAGCATGTGGAAATCGCCTGTAACACTTGCGGTACAAGTGTGTGTTGGGGGGATTTTTTCCTTACAGTACCCAGTTAGGACGGCCATCCTGACTCCGGTCTATCAGTGCTGTGACTGTGACTGCATTTCCCGTGGCTGATGACATTAGCTCTGATGACAGATTTGGAGCTGTCACATACAGTATGGCTGCCAGAAACTTGTATACTGAAAGGTATCTGGAGTTTTCGGATTCTCCAATAACAAAATGAATTAAGACAACTTTATTTTTGTCTCTGAAAGCCCACTGTAATTTCCATCCTGGAAGCAGCCTAATGTACAGTAAGATATATTTTCCTTTGGTTTTCACAATCTTCCTGTGATGTCCAAGAGCTGGTATGTAAAGAAGAGCAAATCGATTTAGGCTACTTTCACGTTAGCGTTTTTTAGTGCAGCGCTTCGTGCTCAATAGAAATGCATGCAAAAAACGCATCATGCGTTTTGCATGCATTTGCGTTTTTAGGCGCATGCGTTTTAACCAGTTTCTAGCCATGTTAACTCTTAAAACGCATGCGTTTTGTAACGCAGGCGTGTGCATCTCCATGCGCACGCCTGCGTTCCCATAGACTGTAATGCGTTATTTTGTCACATTCCGTGCGCAAGTGTGCACATGCGTTTTTTTGACACCGTTGGATGGACCCAAAAATGCAACAGGTTGTGTCTGGCACGCCTAGGCGCAAACCTTAAAAAACGCATGCGCACGAAAACGCATATGAACGCGTTCAAATGCTAGACCATGCGCACGCCATGTTAAACATAGGTGCGCATGACGCATGCGCATGGACGCGCACAATGCACTGCGGAAAAAAAAGCTAATGTGAAACCAGCCTTACAGATCCTAGGTCACTGGTCCAGTGGCCACGTTCATAGTCCGGGGCCGCTGGATGGCCGCACTGCAAACTTCCTCTTACCCAATGGCATCAAAGGCGCCTCTTCTGATTAGTAAGTCTGATGATAAGTCACATGTGTGTAACACAACAATAATGATGTTACGCAGGTAGGAGCAAGGTTGGTTCCCATCTGGCGGCCATGGACTGCTAACGGAACACAATTGGCCAGGGTCCTGTGAATCAATTCGCTCATCTGTAACTCTAGAAAATGGTATCTTCCTTTTTTCACCAGAAATAGCCCACTCTAGATCATGGGTTATTCTGAGAATTGCAGTATAGCCACAATCACATCAATAAAGAAGAACTACAAAGACAGATCTGGCAAAGGACAAGAGTGGGGTTGAATCTAGAAAAAAAATGTATTTTGCTACATATTTGGGCATGCAGGTCTTTAAAATGTATATTCATCAACACCTTTACATCTTCTATCTGTTGCTGCATTTCCAAGAATTTAGTGTTTTTATTCATATGTAAATGAGGCGATCAGTGCTCTGGGCGTGACAGAGAACTTCCTGAGCCTCTGCCTCACTACCATTTTTACACACCCAATGCCACCTTCTTTAGCTTGACTGATAGTTCTCTGTCTGTGCAACATCAGGCGCCAGGCAAGGAAATGAGATAGTAAGCTATCAATTGAGCCTGGTTCTAGGCAGGGAAATATGCTCGGGAGGCAAAGGATTGGGAAGCATTCTGTCACTCACAGAACACTCAAAAGCTCATGTCTCAAAAATGACGGATGTGATAGAAGATAAAAAAATAAATCCAACAACACTTTTATAGGACCTGAATGTCCATTTAGGAGATTTGGGGAGGTTGATCTTACTGACATATTCGCTTTCAGCTACACTATACCATGGGTGGGGTAAAGAATACAAAGATCATGGTCCAGAAGTGTGGGTGAGAGTTCATTTATGTATTTCACAGAAACAAACAGTATTCTGCCGCTACAACTTTTACCAGTCAGCGTTTCACAGTATTAAATAGGAATACAAGAGATTGTCTGGGAAATGGTTCAACGTGGGATTAGTAAATAAATTATAGCCTATTCAACAGTTATTATATTGATCTTTCTACACCGAGAGTAGGGAATGAACACTAAATCGGCATCAATAGACTTGTTCAACCCCCCTATTATAACAGAACTTTCCCATCTTTCTAACAAACATACTTGGATATTGATCACTCACTAGGAAGCTATCCGTTTGGGTTATCACAACAAAATTGTCATAGGTAATATGGGAGCACAAATGTGCCAAAAATACGCTTGTCTGGC
Organism: Dendrobates tinctorius; assembly: GCF_039654945.1. NCBI lineage: Eukaryota > Metazoa > Chordata > Amphibia > Anura > Dendrobatidae > Dendrobates > Dendrobates tinctorius. The sequence goes on along the minus strand of NW_027361907.1, from coordinate 9,270,815 downwards.
CTAGACAGGTTTGTCTAATTTTAGCTCGACATTAGGTTTTTAAACTTAATGCAGTAGCTCCCAATATTCAAAGAACTCATATTTCTAAAAGGGAATCTGTAAGCAAGCTTTTGCTTATCTAAGAGCAGCATGATGTAGGCAAAGAGACCCTGAATCCAATGATTTAACACTTAGGTTACCGGGTGCAACGGTTCTGACACAGAGTTCTTAGGTTCAGCAATGCCGCAGGGCTGAAAAAGCTAACTCCAGCCCACACCAGGCTCTGTATTTACATAGTCTATTGACAGTGAGCTGCTTATCATAGAAGAAGGCGGAGTCAGACTAGGTTTCACTCACTTTTGCAGCTATTATAGTCTGGGCAATGATGATCAACAGGTGACAAAACCTTAAGTGTAAATAAACAACAGCACACAGCTTGACATGTGACACATCATTGAAATATGTGTTTTAACCCCTACTTCATGCTGTCCTCTGATTACATAGTAAAAACCTGCTGAACAGACTCCCTTTAAAGTCTTAGAAAACATGAAAAAAGTTGGTCATCATATCCTTTCACTTACCGGTACCTTCATTTTAAAGTCATCTTTGTTTAATTTGAATGCAATGTCTGACAGGGTTCGCTGAAGTATTCCTGATGGCCGCAAAACAATAACTAGTTGCAGGTTCCCTGGGAATGATGCCTATAAGATGCAAGATGAACATAAAGGACACCAATTGAAAAAAAAACATAATAAATAACATAACTAATGTGAGCTGTTCACTATGCACTGGGAGGTCACTGAAGTCACACTGGCCGCACCCCTATGACTGAAAGCTGGAGGCTGCAAGGAGAAATAAAGTTAATTTCCTTCAGGCAGTGGGGCACTCGGTGTGGGCGCCTGGCAGCTTCAGGTGACTATTAATCTACAGATGAAACAAATATCTGCTGGTTAATAGGGTTTTCTAACATGACAGTTTACACCACATGTTCAAAACTTTATAAGGAATTAGGTCTCTATAACTCCAAGTTTTTCTGTTGTGATAATTTTTAAATAATACCAGCGCTTCCACAAGGAAATCCTTAGGCTGTTTTCCCACACATGAAAATATTGTGCTTTTTTTCTGCGTATGCTGGCATTTTTATATGCATTTCCCTTTTTTTATGCATTTTTAGTGCATATTTGACACAACATTTTTTTATGATTTTTGTTGTGTAAATAAGCTGGAATTCTGCACTAAAAATGCCATTGTGTGTAACATAAGAACACACAAAAGGCACACAGTTCAACAGTATTCTTAAATGCACAGTCGGTATGAGCGTTCATGAAATTACATCCACTTTGCTTGAGCTGTAAAAAGCAGATTTTCTGCACAAAAAGTGCAGAAGAAAAAGTAAAGTATCTAAGTTACATAGAAAATGACGTCAATACGGTATAAAGCCAATTCATAACTTGAGCCAAATAATCGTTCCTCAGCTCCACCATAAACATGCATGAACAATGACTTGGCTGAGCATGCGTATTTATTTCAGTAAAGCGAGATAAACAAGCCCCTGGCAGACATCTCTGGCAGCAGCTTATCACAATGGTGAAATGACTGTCTGCTCTGTGTGCGGAAAAGAAATGATGGCCGCTTTGATTAAGCATATTGCTCCAAGTATCATCCTTTATTAAAGGGAACCTGTTTCCTTGAGAAACTCTATTTACCTGCATATATAGGGGTAATCTGTAGGTAAATAACATTTAGACCTTGGGTAGCCACCAGCTTACTAGAGCAGCGGCTATAGCGCCTAAATTAGGTTTTATTCTCCCTTCCAGTCATTGTGGCGATGCAAGGAGCGGGTTACAGTCACTGATCACTACACAGTGAGGGGAATGTAATCTGTCCCCTGCACTTTGATTGACAGCATATGCAGAGTAAACAGTCAAAGTGCCAGGGAGTGATTACAGCGTGCTCACTAAAGTAACAGGTGACTGTAACCTGCTCCCTGCACCACCTCGGGGACTGGAAGCAAGGGGCTGCAGGGACAATAAGACATCTTTACTTCCTGTATCCACTGCTCCAAGGTTTAAATGCTAATTACCACTATATGTGCAGGTAAATAGAATTTTTTTAAATGACAGGCTCCCTTTAAGTTCCAGATCCTTAAAGAAGCACTCTCAAATGTTTTTTTTTTTAAAGATTTTAAGTTAACTTTCTCCCTGTAGCATCACTTTCAGTAAGGCATGATTTCAACGCTATTTACCTGCAGGTTAACCCCGTATTAGGAGGTAAATAGCGTTTCTGGTCCTGAAAGATTCCTTTTAAATACATCTTGTAGACCTGAAAAGGCTGGTGTATTTACGTAAAAAAAACCCATTTCAGAATGGCTATATAATCCTGTTTGAACGTTTCCCCCCAACTAATAATAATATAAAGAACTGGACATTATTGTACTGTACATTAAAGAGAGTACTTCATTCTGTATTCATAAAATGCTCCTTTTAATTTGAAGATTATATTGACCTTCTGACTTGGATTTTCAAAGTATACCAGCCTCATCAGGTCTAGGAATTCTATTTAGTACTGTATGCAGTTTGTATTGTGAAATCTGGTGAGGGATCGTCTTAATCCAGTCTTCAATCCCATTGTATTTTTGACCGATCATAACAATTTCAAGGCAGGGATCTAATGTATATGTCAAAATACTCTCATTGAGTTAGCATTCTCTCCATTTTAGTGATCCCCATGTATTTAATGTTGGTGAGGTTTTTCCCCACCTGTAGAAAAAATATAGACTTTAAATGGATCACATCGTAGTTATTAATTATTGAAGGTGAACTGTAATGCTTTCATTCTAGCACAAAGCTACGGCAGATCATCAGTGACGTGGTCTACAATTACGTAGGCCTCAGAATCTCTAGTTCCTGCAGCATTGGAAGGCTCTAGTAATAGATATACTAACAAGTACTAAAATATTTACAAGTAAAATCATTTATTAATGTAGTTTTTAATTTCACGTTGATCTTTATGCTCCAATTCAGACCTTTTATTATTCCATGATATTACAAGCACTGGCTGTATCTTTGAAGTCATAATCAAAATAACCAAAAAATTAAATAGGCGGAATAGTCATTTGTATAGAAGATCACATGGGCCTCCAGAATTGGAGAACGATGACACGCAATGATCAGCAACGTCAGCACCCAATTCTGAAGACATTCAGGAAGCTACAGATAGGGTATGATGCCATAAAAATGGGACAACAACGTGGACTTACGGCAATCCTCAGTATCGATGCTTTTATAGAAGTCCATTTGTCCAGTCTTCGGTCGATGACTAGGATGAAGCCAATTCCTGCATCTTGTAAACTAGGTGTAAAAATAGGAACAGGGAGAAGCCGCAGTTATTATTATTCCACGTGCAGACGCTGCCTCCTCACTATGGTGCAGTTTTTTAACCCTCTATTCACAGAGCCAACGCAGATATTTACAAAGAAGCAAGCGCAGGGTTTCCCCCAGAATCAATGTCACCTTCCCATACAGGGTTCTCCTGCCACCCATGCGATGTTGATTATTCCATTTTGGCTCAATCGGCAGCAGCCTTGGTGCTTTTACATTTCCTCCTCACGGTAACTGCAATAATGGTCTTAGAGAAGAGCCACCTCTCATGGTTAACGGCAAATGTTCCATATCCATGCAGCTGCATTGAGGAAACGGAGCACACGATCCAGCTATCAGCTCCCCGGGATCCACCTTGCTTAAGCAGCCATCGACTTGTAGAAGCGATCTATTTCTGTGGTAGTGGTTCCACCTTAATCACAGCCGCGTAACACATTTGGGTAGTGAGGAAGATCCTCATCTCTGATGCTGATGGAATGACCTTTATTTTTTCTCCTTTCTGCTCTGTTTAGCAGCATATGCTCTAGACCCAGAGTATAAATGCACATATAACTAGCTGCTTCCAATCGAGGATTTCAGGAGCGAGGAAATTGTGCAGCGCCAGCATCTGACTGGGGGTTGGGGCCAATTACAGCAGCTTGCAAGAATGAAAAGGCAAAAGACTGACAAGAATAGCTAATAACAAGCACACGATGAGCGCTGGATGGCATCTCAGTTCAGGACTTAATACTACATAATGGGCAGCAATTTAGGCAATTTAGTGGCAGTAGTAGTGCGGCAAACCGATACATATCCGACTCAAATTAAAACAAAATAGATATTTTTCTCTTTTTCTCTTTTATCTTCTATCTGTGTTAACAGCACAAATAAACTTAATAACCCGTACAACAAAACCGATATTTTTGTCACATCGTAAATTATTTGAGTCGAGCCCAAGGCAGCAAACTTTAGCTGCTGCAAACATTAACTTGACAATTAATTTATTATATAGCGTACTATGATTTAATAAACTTCTAATGACATATGCATGTGATGTCAGCTTAAAGTTTTTATTAATGTCAAGACAATGATTGCTACAACTGAGTATGAAGCTATAATTAAGGTAGAGAAGAAGGAACCTAGTTTCTTCTGTACTAAAACTATACAGATCACAGAAAATAATACAACCACTAAGAGGTGAAGACCATTGGTTAGCTCCTAACAATTGCAGCTGTCAAAGTAGAGGACAGACAATATTAAGCAATAGGAGAACAATCAGTTCATAAAGTTAATGTGTTGGAAGTAGGGAAAATGGCATCTGAGTGACTTTCACAAAGATCAAACTGTGAAAGCTAGACAACTGGGTCTCATAAATAAGATATGTAACAGTCAGTGTGGAGTGCCAAGGGCCCACCAGTAACAGTGACTTTGGGGGCCCACTTTTCACCCGCATACAAATATTACACTAACCCCCATTCACAAATTTACCTATATCTCTATATAATAATAATAAACTGGGTAGTTTGGTTACTGAATGATGAAATGTTGCATTTTTCTGTACAGAGTAAATCATGTGAATTATGCCAAGTACTGCCCATACAGTGGGGTTGGGGGCCCTTTTCTGCACAGAGGCCCACCGGGGGGATTCCCCTGTTCCCCTATGGGCCAGTCCAAGCCTGGTGCCTGGTAGCAGTGATAATTACCTACCCAAAGTGGTCCATGGAAAGACAACTGGTGAAAGTGCCATGGACATCCAAGGCTCGCTGATGCATATGGGGAGGGAAGGCTAGCCCATCTACTACGATTCACAGAATTTTCCCCATAAATTGCTGAAAAGGTTGCCTCACATAAACATAATTACCAATAAACAGGATAGGTGATAAATATATGATTGGCATGTTATGCTAAAGTCCTCTTTTGATGGAGCAAAATGAGGGTGAACACGAGAAACAATTCCTTCATTCACTGTCTATAGGAGTTTGGTTCCCACTCACTAGTGCTCCATTCACAGACGGTCCTCTGTTCTAGGGACCCAGACCAAAAATAATCATTCATATACAGTATGCTGGTGAACAACCCCGTTAATGATTGCTAAGATAAAATAGTGTGGCAACATTCAATTTATTACAGCTTGTTGCTTATGGGGCTATATGACCCTAAGCCATTCACAGCCCAAACCATGGGCAGCATGAATAAATCAGAACTTGGCTGCACGATTACTGCCAGGTATTTTTCCTCTGAATCACAGTTTGAAGAGCTGGCAGGGCACTGCAGACAGAGACCCGACTAGACTGCTGCGCCCCCACCTAGCTTCTCTTCTGCACAGCTCTAGTTAATCGACAGCCCTGCCAATGTGTGTACATAAAGAAGAGACCTGTCAATCACCTAGAGCGGTGCAGGAACCTTTAAAGTATGTTTTCCCTAAAATATGACAAGCATTTCAGAGACACACATACATGGCCTCAATCGATCAGCCAAGCTTTGAGTGATGCCCTTCGTGGTTTGGGCAGCATGCATCTAGTGACAGCTACTTTTAAAGCTTTATTATTATAATTCTTTAATTGCTTTTTGAGGAGATTACAGTTGGAGCAATTTGAGAATTGTAAAACACGGAGTTCTTTTGAATTTGTTAATGCCAATATAGCTCAACCCATTTTGTATATATTCTTTATTTAGAAAATTTCAATAATATAACAGGAAAGGAAAATTCCATTTTCCAGAAATAGTAAAAGAATGAATGAGATTAAAAAAAAACAAAAAAGCAGTTTGAAGTTATCAGGATCTCCTGATAGTCCTCAGTTTTAAACTTTTACACTATTCAGCAAACAGAGCTTGTGAGGCCTTGCTTTTTATGGGATTTTGGAGATGAGGGAAGCCCACAAATGTGTTGGAATATAACGAATAATTGTACATGAAGAATTCCATTTAACCCCTTCCATGTTCGTCACCGGTTGCATGTGGGATGTATAGAGGGGGCTCAAGAGCTGAGACAGCTCTACACTGGTAAGATGCTCTGTGTGCTATAAAACCAGAATCTGCCTCTAACAGCAATGACTGGAGCTAGCACTGATAGGTGATGTTTCCTTTTTAAATGCTAACAGTAGCATGTAAATGGTGTGATTGCCTGAACTCTTGTGCACCAGCTTCCATTAATCTCCTTGTGACACAATCTCAGGGAACCAATGAGTTACCATGGCAGTTGGGGTCTGCTGAAGGCCCCATCACTATCATTGTAGACCTCCTGTAAAGAAAAGCCTCTAGTTGGGTTCCATAGGAGAACATAATTTCAATTATAAACAGCAATACTGTAGTACTGAAGAATTTCATATTTCAAGTCCCTTAAGGGGACTTTTTCTAAAAAATAGAAAAAAAAAATCACCCCCATTTTCCCAGTTCAAAATTAGATTAAAGAAAAATATATATTTGGTATCGTCATGTGCCATCTATTAAAACGTAAAATGTAAACTGTATGATGAATGCCAAAAAAGAAAAACTGAAAAATCAACATTGCTGTTTTTGTACGACACTCTTCCCCAAAAATATGTAATGAGATCAAACGTTATACATACCCAAAAATGGTATAAATAAGTGGTGTAAATAAGAATATGTGCTCGGTATGGAAAAAAAAAATAGGGAGAATTAGACATGGCGGATATCGACTCCATGACATATGCGGATGGGCACTACTCCCATGCTGTCTTCCTGATGACTTCTAAGATAAGTTCTCCATTTTAAGGGAGGTACACCAGTATGTTCTCCTGAAGAACCAACTTATGGGAAAAGGCGTCGAGAAATATGCATACTGGTCCCCCTTTTTTCTATGTATGATGTATATGGGGTTATATAGTAACCTATTAGGGTGATCTCTCTTTCCCTTCTTCCATTCCTCATAATTTATAGACCCATGACATATGGGGTGATAACATTTTGTTGTGCATCATGATGTATGCAATTTTTTATCTCTATATTTCCATTAAAAGATATATTTTATATAACAACCGTATATACTAGTGTATAAGCCGACCCGAGTATAAGCTGAGGCCCCTAATTTTGCCACAAAAAAACTAGGAAAACTTATTGATTCGAGTATAAGCCTAGGGTGGAAAATGCAGCAGCTACTGGTAAATTTCAAAAATAAAAATAGATACCAATAAAAGCAAAATTAATTGAGCCATCAGTAGGTTAAATGTTTTTGAATATCCATATTGAATCAGGAGCCCCATATAATGCTCCATACAGTTCATGATGGGCCCCATAAGATGCTCCATACAAAATACGCCCCATATAATGCTCTAGAAAGTTCATGATGGGCCCCATAAGATGCTCCATTCAACAATATGCTGCACAAAGGTGAATAATGGCCCCATAAGATGCTCCATAGAATATGCCCCATATGCTGCTCCATAAAGGTTGATGGCCCCATAAGATGCTCCATAGATATATATGCGAAATATGCTGCTCCATAAAGGTTGATGGCCCCATAAGATGCTCCATAGATATAAATGCCCCATATGTTGCTCATATATCTTGAAGGCCACATAAGATGCCTCATAGATATATATGCCCCATATGCTGCTGCGATTAAAAAAAATAAATAAAAAATTACATACTCACCTCTGGTCGCTGGGGGCCAGGTGCCGGTGTCCTGAGCAGGCGGGGACACCGGCACGCTATGGGGGCCAGGTGCCAGTGTCGCCACTGGCTCAGGGCTGCGACACCTGCGATATTCACCTGTCCCCGTTCCACCGCCGCGCGCCGCTCTGTCTTCCGGGTCTCTACAGTGACTGTTCAGGCAGAAGGCGCGCACTAACCACGTCATCGCGCCTTCTGACCTGAATGTCACAGCCAGAGGATGCGGAAGACAGAGCGGCGCACGGCGGTACAACGGGGACAGATGAATATCGCATGGCTCCCCCCGCCCTCCTGGTGTGGTCTCTGCACATCCCTGCTTCTCCGATGGTCTCCAGCAGCTCCTTCCAGTGTTCAGCTGTCATGTGGTACCGCTCATTAAAGTAATGAATGTGTGCATATTCATTACTTTAATGAGCGGTACCACGTGACCGCTGAACACAGGAAGAGCTGTGGCGCCGGAGACCATCGGAGAAGCAGGGACTGCAGAGACCGCGACAGGAAGGGGTGAGTATGATCTGACAGCCGCGCTCTCCCTCCCCCGCCGACCCTCGGGACATGGCTCGGGTATAAGTAAGCCGAGAGGGGCACTTTCAGCCTAAAAAAATGGGGTGAAAATCTCGGCTTATACTCGAGTATATACGGTATCTATAATTTGAGTACTATTCAATGAATTCATGCTTACTTTTGGGTACTTATCTATTTGATTTGCGGTGAGCCCAAAAAAAATAGCCCTCGTCCATCAACAGAAAAATAACTTACACATCTCAGAAAATGACAATTTTGTTTTATTAAAAAATTTAGAATAATTTTTTTAGCAAGTAAAACTCTGCAAAACTAATCTGGAGAATAATCATTTCTACAGCACAATGTACACCATAAAAACGAAACCCAAAAAGCAACTACTGAATTGTATTTTTTTCACCATTTCACCAAACTTGGAAATTTGGTAAGATGGATGGTGTCAATTAAAACTACAACTCATCCACCAAAAAAACAAGCTGTCTCATGGCTGTGCAGAGGGAATGCAAAACGAAAAATAGCTAGGGTTTTTAAAAAACATTAATTGGTTGGATGTTGACTTACTGCGTAGTTACCTTCAGGTTGTAGTAAAAAATGTTGTCCCTTGAAAGGAGATCTTACTGCACAGTTTCTCCCAAGAATCATTGTCTGTAAGCCTTCCTACAGCACCTAGCTCAATGCAAGAAGAATAAGTACTTTCCAAGAGGACCCAAACCATCAGTCCTCTTCTTTAAAATGAGTAAACCCATAAATATGATGCCTAAACTTGAGAATATTCTTACTGTATGTATACAAGTGTTAATTAATAGCAGCTATCTGCCTGATTTCTTCCCAAGGGTGAGAAGATCCCTCCTTTCAAACAACCGTACATAAACCCTCTCTGTTATGATGAGTCACCGAAAAAGGAAAAAACAAAATACCAGCTAAGTCCAGAAAAACCAGAGAGGTTGGCAGCTATCAGATTGCTGACCCCTGAAACTATCCACAACAACTAGCAGTAGCCGTGGGGGGTTCCTACGGTGCCCTAGACCCCTCGATCACAGCCGGAGAACTACATAGCCTAAAGACAGAAAGGGGAAAAACTAAACTGCCCCAGAGCAGACCCCAAAGCAATAGGCAGCCCCCAACATATCATGACGGTGAAGCAAGATGAAAACACTAACACAGATAGAAAGATAGGTTGAGCAAATGATGGGGCCCAAGCTAACTACATAGGACAGGATAGGAAAGCTGCTGTCTGCCATCCGCAAAAACCCTATCAAAATGAGCCAACCGACTGATAGGAAAAACTGGCCCTGAAGTCGCTAGGCTTCAAAAGACTATATCAGCACTCAGGTATATTCTGAAGACACAGCAAAAGATCAACAGATCAGAGACAAAAATGGAATTCAGCTCACCCCCGTCCGGGGATGGCAGAACTCCCAAAAAACAAGGCAAAACAAAAACAAAACTGAAGAGTACAAAGCAGAGCAGAAAAACTTAGCTTTGAGATGCAGGAATCAGACTGGTCTCCAAGAATCCAGCAGGAAAATCACCAGCCAGGAAGAAGGGCGTCGGCAGCCTTATATCCAGTCCTCAATTCCAGCCACCCAGTTATCATCTAGCTGCCCAGGTGTTTGGTAATCAGTCTCACTACCTTCCTTCACCAGAGGAGGGAGTTCATCAGACCTCAATGATGAAGGGAAAAATGAACTCACAACACTCTCACACTCGCTAGGACCTATCCCTACTAGATAGCCACCAATACCACCAATCACATCGATGTCATTACAACCTCCTTTATATTGTTCTGTGTGCATCTTAATTATTATGACATTGTATAAGACTACCAGGGTCAGACTGACCCACAGGAGAACAGGAGATTCCCCCGGTGGGCCCCTGTGCAGGAGTGAGCCACTTACTCCCAAATATGAGCATTAGTTGGCCTAATACATTTACCCATCATTCATTCAACAAGCTACCTAGTCTATTATTTTATAGAAGCAGGAGTAAATTTGTGAATGAAGGTAATGTAATATATGCATGTAGCTGAACAGTGGGCCCTCAGAGTAAATGTTACCGGTGGACCCTTGCCACTCCAGTCCGACACTGAAGACTACTATGATAAAAACTGTAAATTTATCATATTTCTACACAGTCCCACCATTAGCAAAATCCAAAGCTGGAGCTTCCAATATATAGATTTCTGAACCGCAGGTCTACAGAGCTGTGAGCGCATCTTCGTACAGATACGTCGGCATGAATAAACTAGTCTTATTGTTCAACAACTACCGTAAAGAAAAAGATTCTGGGACTGAATTCTAGTTGTCTGGTCCCCGCAGGGTAATGTTTCTATAAAAGTCTTCCCTTCAAGAATTGTGGGGGATATTCTCTCTGTAGCAAGAGCTGTCACATGAGATCTCAAGAAGAGGAAAACTAGAATGCCTGCAGAGAGAACTCAAAGTGACACTGTGTTATACAGCATGACACACTGCTGCAGCCTAAACCGTGCTCACATGCCCTTATAATGCCGCTCCTTCAAAATGTAGAGTGGACGTTTCATTATAGGTGCATATTTTCATCACCGTTAATAATACATAGCAATGCATGCATATTACTGACATATTACTATACAGCTGAAAGGTTGCATAGCGCTGAGGCAGGAACAGACATAATAGACAACAGTCTTGGATGAGGCAATATACTATTTGTGGGTAGGTTAAATGACAGTAAGAACTTGTTCCCAATAAATATACCAACCACATAATCAGTGGGGAAAATAAGTGTTTAATACAATGCAGATTTTGCTAGTTGGGAAAACTTGCAAAATCGGCAGTGTATCAAATACTTATTTTCCCCCACTGTACCTGCCAGACAAGAAAAAAAAAACAACCATTCAAAAAGATACAAATACCAACAATGAAATACATGGTTGGCATAATGGTGGCACTACAGAGACAGGTGCACACACATCACAATGGAGAGTACTATTCTAAAAAACACCCAAGGTAATAATGGCTGAATATATAGACTTAATGGCTGCAAGGACAAGATGTGCTGTATAAATACATAAAATATAATTAGGTACAGCACTATAGGCAGATTAGAAGCCACAATAATGGTAGAAAAAGTATCAGGGTCTGAATATACAAAGCGACCTTATATACGTGACAATGCTAGAAAATCCCCAAGACGGAAATAGTTAGAACCTATCAGTGCACAGTATATACCATAATAATCCTATAGGTAAAGGTTGTATGTGTAAAGGGAATTTGGGGATTTGATATTAATGCATTAAAATCTGCAGATAGAAAAACACAGCATGTAAAAAGCTGAAGTCACACAACCCTGTGTGGTCTGGTTAGCATGTGTGGCGCCCACTCTGACGCGCATTTTGGTGTAAACCTTCGTCAGCCACACCATGACAAAGGTTTACACCTACTGGGGTTTAGTGTCAGCAAGAGTTGTTTTGTTTCCTCAAAGATGTACACCCTCTCTCTATTAGTTCACTGCCTAAGGCACCAGGGCAATTAGAAAGGGGTTGGTTGTCCCCAGAAACAGACTATCCAATATGATAGTTGTGACTGGGGCCAGGGCCGGGCCAAAGTTTGAAGCCAATGGTGCCTCCTCCCATCCCAAACCAAAGGAATGGTTCACAGACTAAAGTAACAAAAAGCCTAATGCACCTTCCGCATTTCCCTCCGATGGGTTAGAATAAGCTCACAATAGCGTTCGGGGGCTTTGCGGAGGGCTGCGTACTTCCTCTGTTAAACTCCGCCTACTTCTGCATGCATCCTGTGTGTCTATCTTTAACATTGGGTACGCATGACATGCGGATGCGTTGTTTTGACGTGCCCGCCGACCGCACGGGAATGCAACAAGTGAACGCGGCCTTAGGTAGCAAACTCTGATGACCACTTCCACTAGAATTGTTACCTTTTTCACAAAAAATAGCATCAAAAGTTAAAAAAAAGTTGTAATTTAGGAATGTGACTTAATAGGAAGTGCAATTTCAAAGTTAGATACAGAATCAGTCATTTTTTGCAGATCATTTACACAAGACAGGAGAAAAAATAGCTATATTCATCTCTGACGTTATGTATTTTAAATGTGAAACCCAAGGATAGTTATGGAAGCTAATAAGGCTTAACTCTAATAGGGGCAGTTTGGTTTCCATTAAGGTGTCCAGCTTTTTGCAAATACCTTAATGGAAAACAAACAGACCCCCATTACAAATACAGGGATGTGTCTGATGGTTTATGAGTCCGTGATGCGACAAATACAGCTTGCACAAAACTGATGATGTAAAACTAGTGATGTATTCTGGTTCTGGTGACATATTCATGTAGTGATGGTTGTTCTGGTGCTATGTTCATGTGTGGTAAAGCAGGTACGCAGGATGCAGTGACGAGACGCGAGATGGTCTGGTGTTTATAGTAATAACTTTTAAAGGTAACTATCCGCAGGGGTACTCTAAACCAGGGGTCCCCAACCACCGGGCCGCTGCAGTGCCCTTGCCGGTCCGCGGACACAAGGTGAGCCAGGGGCGGTCAGTGGCATAGCGGGGGCTGGGGCGGCGCGCAGCAGCTCTTAGCGGCGGGCAGGGAGCGATCAAGCAGCTCCGCTGCCTGCAAGAGGGAATAGCAGGAGCGGAGCTGCAAGGACCCGTCCAGCTTCCTGCCCGCCGCCCGCGCTTCCTGTCTCTGACTGACACAGAGAGGAGAGCGCGCCGCTGCTGTGTCAGTGCGAGGAAGCGCGGGCGGCGGGCAGGTGAGAGGTGAGAGGTGGTGTCTGTGTGTATGTGTATGTCTGTCTGTGTGTGTGTATAATGTGTGTACATGTGTGTCTGTGTGTGTGTGTGTGTGTGTGTTGGTCAGTGTTTGTGTAGCCTGGCCCTGGAGGAGATGGGGACATGAGGAGAAGGCCATGAGGGGAATGATGGGGTGAAGGCAATGATGGAGAGACAGCAGTGATGGGGAGAAGGGAGTGATGGGGTGAAGGCAATGATGGGGAGAGGGGAGTGATGGGATGAAGGCAATGATGGAGAGACGGCAGTGATGGGGTGAAGGCAATGATGGAGAGAAGGGAGTGATGGGGTGAAGGCAATGATGGAGAGGGCAGTGATGGGGTGAAGGCAATGATGGAGAGACGGCAGTGATGGGGTGAAGGCAATGATGGAGAGACGGCAGTGATGGGGTGAAGGCAATGATGGGGAGACAGCAGTGATGGGGTGAAAGCAATGATGGGGAGAGGGGAGTGATGGGGTGAAGGCAATGATGGAGAGACGGCAGTGATGGGGTGAAGGCAATGATGGAGAGACAGCAGTGATGGGGTGAAGGCAATGATGGGGAGACAGCAGTGATGGGGTGAAGGCAATGATGGGGAGACAGCAGTGATGGGGTGAAGGCAATGATGGGGAGACAGCAGTGATGGGGTGAAGGCAATGATGGGGAGACAGCAGTGATGGGGTGAAGGCAATGATGGGGAGACAGCAGCGATGGGGTGAAGGCAATGATGGGGAGACAGCAGTGATGGGGTGAAGGCAATGATGGGGAGACAGCAGTGATGGGGTGAAGGCAATGATGGGGAGACAGCAGTGATGGGGTGAAGGCAATGATGAAGAGATGGCAGTGATGGGGTGAAGGCAATGATGGAGAGACAGCAGTGATGGGGTGAAGGCAATGATGGAGAGATGGCAGTGATGGGGTGAAGGCAATGATGGAGAGATGGCAGTGATGGGGTGAAGGCAATGATGGGGAGAGGGGAATGATGGGGTGAAGGCAATGATGGGGAGACAGCAGTGATGGGGAGAAGGCAATGATGGAGAGAAGGGAGTGATGGGGTGAAGGCAATGATGGGGAGAAGGGGGTGATGGAGCACTTATTCAAAACCTATGGTGAGTTGAGTCACATTATAAATGTTATTTAATTATAAGTATGCACTGCTACACTACAACCGTGTCCATAGCCCCGCCCCCTTATGACCAAAGCCCCGCCCCTGCCACACCTCTATCCCCGCCCTGCCGGGCCATGGAAGAATGGTCTTGCTTGAAACCGGTCCCCGGTGCAAAAAAGGTTGGGGACCACTGCTCTAAACAACCGAACAAATAACAGGAATTGTCCTCGCAGGGACTCAATACAAGACAACACGGAAATCTAAGAACATGACTAAGTCCAGCAGAACCGGTCACTACTTTATAGGGCCGCGGTATGGCCAACTACAGGTCCTTAACTATACAGTGTCACTTAACTGGCTTGACGTCCCGGACGATGGTTCCTCGGTGTAGCAGCCGCTGGGCCCAGCCGCTGAAGATCTTTCGTAGTCTTCGAGCGTTCCAATGCTCTGGGGAAAACAGGACAGGGGCAAGCAGCGGTGATGCGGGGTGGCGGCTGGCAGGTCACCTGCGCAGCCAGCGACTGCAACGGAGAACCCGCAGCGAGCAACAGCCCGGCCCTTGCAGCGGGCTGGAGCGGGACAGAGGTGGCCGCCGACGGCACAGAACTAGCCGCGGCCACTTGTAGAAGCGGGTGGCTGGAGACAGGCCGCAGCCTCGGGCTGAAGTGAGGTAGCAGCGGCCACTGGTGTCCGCGGGCAGGCCGCAGCCACGGGCAGGAGCGAGGCGGCAACGGCCGCGAGTGACCGCGGGCAGGCCTCAGCCGCGGGCTGGAGGAAGGCGGCGGCGGCCGCTGGTCGACGCGGGGCAGCGGTTCTCGGACGGTCGTCTCGGCGCCATCCCACTGATGTCCAGGGGGATTATCTCTCCTGTCTCTGGCCTCCTTCCTGGCTATGGTAAGTCGCTCTGGCTCTCAGTCGCTCCCACGATCTCCTGCTCCTTCTGTCTCGTTCTGCTGACTCACTGTGACTCGCGTTCCCTGCCCCTTTTATATTGGCTCCTCCCCCAGCCCACCTGTCAGTCTCCACGGTCCGTCCCTGAACTCTGTCCCCGGAAACAGTTGCCCCCGAAACCCAGGTGACGGTCCCCTTGGTTCCGACCCGGATACTCGGCGGGGACCCTCTCTCCCACACATGTAGTGATGATTATGGTGATACAGTGGGGAAAAAAAGGATTTAGTCAGCCACCAATTGTGCAAGTTCTCCCAATTAAAAAAATGAGAGAGGCCTGTAATGGACATCATAAGTAGACCACAAATATGAGAGTCAAAGTGAGAAAACAAATCCAGAAAATCATGTTGTCTGATTTGGCAAGATTTATTTTTCAAACTATGGTGGAAAATAAGTATTTGGTCATTAACAAAAGTTCATCTCAATATTTTGTTAAATATCCTTTGTTAGCAATGACAGAGGTCAAACGTTTTCTGTAAGTCTTCACATGGTTGGCACATACAGTTGGTGGTATGTTGGCCCATTCCTCCATGCAGATCTCCTCTAGAGCAGTGATTTCTTGGGCCTGTCGCTGGGCAACACGGATTTTCAAATCCCTCCAAAGGTTTTCTATGGGGTTGAGATCTGGAGACCTGCTAGGCCTTCATATGCTTCTTATGATGCCACTCCTTCGTTGCCCTAGTGGTGTGCTTGGGATCATTAACATGCTGAAAGATCCATCCACGTTTCATCTTCAATGACCTTGCTGATGGAAGGAGGTTTTCACTCCAAATCTCACGATACATGGCCCCATTCATTCTTTCATGTACACAGATCAGTTTTCCTGGTCCCTTTGCAGAGAAACAGCCCCAAAGCATAATGTTGCCACCCCAATGCTTCACAGTAGTTATGGAGTTCTTTGGATGCAACTCAGCGTTCTGTCTCCTCCAAACACGACGAGTTTTGTTTCTACCAAACAGTTCTACTTTGGTTTCATCAGACCATATGACATTCTTCTAATACTCTTCTGGATAATTCAAACGCGCTCTAGCAAACTTCAGACGGGCTCGGACATGTACTGGCTTAAAGGGAACCTGTCACCCCCCCCACAGGCGTTTTTAAGTAAAAGAGCCACCTTGTGCAGCACTAATGCTGCATTCTATCAAGGTGGCTCTGTTACTTAGCTTCCGTTCCACCGCAGAAATAATCGTTTATAAAATTGTTCAAAAATACCTGAAATTTGACAGGGGGGCAAGGTCTTTCCCCCTCTAACAGACGCCTCGCATCCATCAGTCATTTCGTATTTGGCGCCTCCTCCTCAGTTATCTTTTGAAATGCTGGCGCCTGCGCTGTACTATAGTTTCGTGGGCATGCGCAGTTAGCGCTGCCCGACATGCCCGTGCTCTCAGATCACATCCTGGCCTTCATATCGCGCGGCCACAGATCCCGCCCCACAGTCGCTAATGATTTATTCACACTGTGGGGCTGGAAATCTTGGGCATGAGAGCCGCAGATAACTACTGTGGTCCCAGCTCTATGCAAGTCATTCACTAGGTCCCCCCATGTGGTTCTGGGATTTTTACTCACCCTTCTTGTGATCATTTTGACCCCAGGGGGTGAGATCTTGCGTGGAGCCCCAGATCGAGGGAGATTATCAGTGGTCTTGTATGTCTTCCATTTTCTTGTTATTGCTCCCACAGTTGATTTCATCACACCAAGCTGCTTGCCTATTGCAGATTTCGTCTTCCCAGCTTGGTGCAGGGCTACAATTTTGTTTCTGGTGTCCTTCGACAGCATTTTGGTCTTCACCACAGTGGAGCTTGGAGCGTGACTGTTTGAGGTTGTGGACAGGTGTCTTTTATACTGATAAGTTCAAACAGGTACCATTACTACAGGTAATGAGTGGAGGACAGAGGAGCCTATTGGAGAAGTTACAGGTCTGTGAAAGCCAGAAATCTTCCATGTTTTTAGGTGACTAATTACTTATTTTCCACCATAATTTGAAAAATAAATCTTGCCAAATCAGACAAGGTGATTTTCTAGATTTGTTTTCTCATTTTGACTCTCATAGTTGTGGTCTACCTATGATGTCAATTACAGGCCTCTCATCTTTTTAAGTGGGAGAACTTGCACAATTGGTGGCTGACTAAATACTTTTTTCCCCACTGTATATGCATCAGCAGAACCATTATCAGTACATGAATGTAAAGCCAAAATCATCACTGGTACATAATTGCGGCACCAGAGCCATTAATTGTACATGAATATGGCACCTGAAACATTATTAGTAAATAAATGTTACCAGAACCATCATCAATACCATCAGTACAATAATACATTCACCAGAACCACTACCAGTAAATGAATATGTCACCAGAACATCCAACAGTACATGAATACATCAACAGACCCAACATCAGTACTTGACTACGTCACGAGAATGACCATCATTAAATCCACCAGTCCATCAATCCATCAGTATATGACTATCATCAGAATGGCTATCAGTAAATTAATATGTCACCAGAATCACCATAAGTACATGACCAGAACCAAGAGTACTTGAATACAAGAACCAAGCTTCGCACAATGATCAATTCTAACATTAAGTCATCCCAATAAACAATTGCATTGCATAATCCTACAACTCCCAGTATGTCCCTAACAGTGGAAAGGGAATACTGGGAGCTGTTATTAACAGCCATCATCTTACTGTGGACTATGCAGGAACCACAGTACTGATGAGAATTAGTTTGTATCACAAACAAACATTTACATCTAAGTACCTTATCAACTACATCTTCTCTGGAGTCATCTTGCTTTTCATCTCCATCTTGTCTAATTGCCATGATGACTTTTCAAATCCACAGCTGGTCTCTGCAGACCTCTATCTTCTCCAGTCTTTTGCAGTGCATTTCAACACAGTGCCTTTAAAAATAACAATTTTATTAAAATGCCCTCTGCACAAAAATATCTGTTCATATTAGACCTAAATAAGCCTCCGATGGTATATCACCTCCACAATGTTTACCATTATCAGCTATAACCACCACACCACCCGCCCTTATGAACCACAGCCTATACTATTACTGTCCCCTTTCTAATTTTCCATGACACTTTCTATATCTCCACACTGCCCCCGCCATGCTAACCCCTCTCCATATTATTTATTTTACACTTTCCTCTCTTGACACTATGCCCTCAAACTGCCCACCACGGTGCACTCTTCAAACTGTAACCACTCCTCACATTGTGCTCCTATACAGTATGATGGTCACCACATCCGCCCATATGGTAGGATATCCAAAACAACCCCCAAATATATAGTATGGTCATCACCACAGCCACCTTATATAGTGTCATGTGGACCACAGCCCCCAAATATAGTACGATGTCCACCACAGTCCCGCATATGTAGTATGATGTCCACCACATCCCCGCATATATAGTATGATGTTCAAAACAGCCCCCATCTTTACTATGATTGCTCCCACAGCACCCTGTACAGTATCATGACCCCTAAACATCACCACAAACAGTATGCTATTCACCACAGCCTCCTATCCAGTATGGTCACCACAGCCCTCAGTATAATTACCTCCACAGCCCCATATACAGCATGGTCACCACAGCTCCTCATATACTTGGCTGTCCCCCCACACACCCCGAATACACAGACCCTCATTTCATGAGACCCCACACAGATCCTCATTTTATACCCCGTGAACAGTTCCTCATTTTATGCCCCCATAGAATGCTCTTAACACTTTGAGCAACTACAGGCTAAATGTGGTATCCCGAGATCCCAATTTTTTTGCTATCTACAGCGGAGATCAGCCCTTCAGTCACATATAAGCTGTATGGGTGCAGGCTGTGCTATCTTGTCTCTACCTTTGATAGGAATTCTTAATTCGCAGGGTCCTCAGGGCCTTATCTCCTCCTTGTATATATATATATACTATCAGTGGGAGCTGAATCTGCTATAAAATCTATTAAGGGGAAGTCGGAAGGGCTCATCCCCGATGTGCAGGAAGAGGAATGGGAAGAGATTCTGGAATCTCCAGTCAGGGTGTCCCCATCTATTAATAATAGAATGACCCGGTTATAGATAATATACTAATCATACTTGACTCCGACACGACTCTTTAGGATGGGTCGATTCCAATCATCAGAATGTATGCGATGTCACTCATCAGATGCAGATTTCATTCATATGGTAAGGAAATTCCCTATTACCCTTCACTACTGGAAAGAGGTGATGTCACTGTTGACATCCCTGGTACAAACTCCTGTTCCTCTTGAACCGCTGGTCTGTTTGGGGTGTGGGATGAGGAAACTTGGGGACACTATGTTGGGATTTTTCTACGGGAGACGCTTTTTATGGCACGGAAGGTAGTGGCATTACGTTGGATGGGACTCAGAGCCTGGATTGAATTGGTGAACTCGGTTATTCCGTATGAGCACACACTATATCAGAATAGGGGATGTCTGGGTGAATTTGATAAAATCTGGGATAGGTGGAACTCTTCCAATCTTACTTTACTAATGCATAATGATTCGACATCATTGTAAAGAGTCAAGATCTTTGTTTTGGGGGCATCACATAGAGGATAATAGAATGTAAAGTATTGGGTAGCAAAATAGTAGTTGCTGTAGTTGTAGTGGCAGTTTAGGAACTTCGTATGAGTCATATATTTTCGAACATGTACAAGATCGAATGATACTCATTGTTCCCTGTTTCCTTGTTAATAGGTTTATCACTTATGTAACAGTATAAGGACTTGTATAATCTACATGACATAAATGATTTATTGTATACAATTTAATGTCCTTTTGCAAATGCTCCGTAGGTTACACATGTATCACCTTGGATATATATAAGAGTACACATTTTCTTCTATGTTCAATGACATATAGAAGTGTGTGCGCTCTGTATCGTGTATGTTGTATATTGTATTTTGTGGTTAATAAATGAATTTAAAAAAAAAGAAAGCTCCTAACATACAAAACATCCTTCTCATGGGCAGACATCAAATGACAGTATTGAAAACCAATTGTCACTAATATGTGCAACTGTAAAGAATACTTTCATGTTGACGGAAGAAGGGAAGGTCCTTTGTACAGTATACTAGATGGCCCAAAAGTATATACACAGTTGAAACAATGAAATTCATTGATATTTTATGGGCGCATATATACATTGACACACAACATAGAGATCGGCCACTCTCTCTTGTGAGTGCGATTTCTTAAACAGACCAGTCAATTGACCAAGAGTTAATCTTGGCAGCATTTGTGGACCTTGATTTGATGCATAGCTGAATTTGTGTTGTACTGTGAGTCATGGTGGACAATTTCTAAGAATATTGCATTGTCGATGGATGATATTTCAAGCATTTACAAGAGTAATCCGTGTTAAACAAATATCATAAGCAATGTCATTAAAGGGGTTGTCCGGGCTTTTCACATAATCTCAGTGCATATCTGGGCTGCAGAATGTTGACAAAAAGTAATTTACCTTCTGTGGCCAGTCTGCACGGTTTCCAAGATATCATCTCTTGCTTCTAAGAAAAACGTCCAAGGGGGGTGTGTTCTGGCATTGAAATGAGAACTGGTCGTTTCCTCCTCAACATTTTCACTTTCCATAGATCACTGTTCAGTGTGTGTCTGGGGGAGGAGCAGCTGGGAGGTTCTGCTCTCTGCACTGAGGCTGCTAGAGGGGGAGGATTTGGTACTGTGTGAGGAGGGCTTGTTCATGTGGTTGGGGAGGGCCTGTTGCTATGGAAGGTGGGGTTGTTGCTATAGAGGGCATGTTTTTAGTAGAGTAGGAGGAAACGACCAGTTCTCATTTCAATGCCAGAATACACCCCCCCTGGATGTTTTTCTTACAAGCAAGAGATCATATCTTAGAAACCGTGCAGACTCGCCACAGAAGGTAAATTACTTATTGTCAGCATTCTGCAGCCCAGATATGCACTGAGATTATGTGAAAAGCCCGGACAACCCCTTTAAGAATGTAATAAAATGCAAATAAACGTCTTTTGTTGTGTGTCAATATGTATATTTATCTATATAATCCGTTGTGATAAATTTCAGTGATTCAACTTTTGGGCAGGAAATGGACCATCAGTCATGGCGATTGTAGCGCAAAAAAAAGTAAAAATTAAGATTTGCTGCATTGTGGTATGCAAAGAGCTATTTGTCAAGTTTACATGTGCTACATCTGTAAATGTACCGTATTTTCCGGCGTATAAGACGACTTTTTAACCCCCTAAAATCCGTCAAAAAGTGGGGGTCATCTTATACAGCAGTTGTGGAGCAGCTGCAGTCGACGGTCACCTTATACGGCGGTTGTGGAGGGGTTGGCGCATATGGTGGGGGGAGCGGCAAGGGGGCACCTTACCGGGGAAACGAGCTGCTGGCGTCCCGGATATTGAGAGAGCGGCGCTGTGCCCCGAAGACACGCCTCTTTCATCTGTCTGTCCCGCCCTTGTATCTTCTCTCACTTGGATCGGGCACATGCGATTCAGTCCTCAGGAGCGTGAGGCAGAGAAACAAGGGCGGGCCAGACTGAAGAAAGGGGCGTGGTTTTCTGGGCACAGCGCTGGAAGTACAAGGGATGCACTCTGTCTTGGGGACGGGGAGGGGGCTGGGCAGGATGGAGCACAGACGGGTGCTTTTCTGGACACAGAGCTCTCTGGATGTACCAGTAATAGGTGCAGGGGATGCTCTCTGTCTTGGGCACTGAGGGGCTGGGCAGGCAGGGAGAGCTGACTAATCCAAGCAGGATTTATACAACAACCGACCAATCACTGGTAAGGTACATTGGCTGGTTGTTGTATTCTGGATACCAGTACATCACCAGTATCTGTACCTGTTCACCAGTATCTGTACCTGTTCACAAGTACATACAGTACAATACAAATGTCCAGCAGTCTAAACCCCATCATGGCTCCACCAGCAAGAAGAAAGAAATATGAAGCCAGTTTTAAACTTAAAGTTGTAAACTTTGCCATGGAACATAATAACTGCGCTGCTGCAAGACAATATGGAGTAACAGAAAAGATGGTTCGGGACTGGAAAGCAAATGAAAAAGCATTAAAGAGTATGCTAAGGGGTAAGTGTGCATTAAGAAGAGGCGCCTCACATTCGCCAGAACTTGAAAAACATGTAGCAGACATGGTGAATGAGCATCGCCAAAGCGGTTATGTAGGGACACGAAATCAAATCCATTTGTTTGCACTTCAGTGGGCTAAATCTAACCCAGATCACAGTAACAGCTTTAAGGCCACTGTATCCTGGTGTACTAGGTTCATGGCAAGGCATAACATGGTACTGAGGCAAAAGACGAAAACTGCCCAAAAATTGCCCGCAGATCTTGATAGCAAGCTAAATAGTTTCCATCGATACGTAATAAAACAGAGCACTAAACATGGATATCCGTTAAGTAATATTGGAAATATGGATGAAGCGCCAATGAATTTTGATATGATTGGAAATAGAACTGTCCATCAAAAAGGTGAAAAAACTATTTTAATTAAAACAACGGGGCATGAGAAGTCCAGTTTTACAGTGGTGTTAGGATGCACAGCTGATGGCGCCAAACTGAGACCAATGATTATTTTTAAAAGAAAAACAATGCCAAAACTCAAGTTCCCTGTTGGTTATTTTGTATATGTGAATGAAAAAGGCTGGATGGATGAGGAAGGGGTAAAGCTATGGCTTGATAATGTATGGGGCAGGCGACCAGGTGGACTTATTCAAAACTGTAGTCTACTGGTGTGGGATATGTTCAGGGCTCATTTAACTCCAGCACCACGCAAAGGCTTGCAAGACTAAACACACATGTTGCACTTATTCCTGCAGGATTGACATTGTTGGTACAGCCACTGGATGCATGCCTAAACAAGCCATCTAAAGATCGCATTTGAGAACAGTGGGATGAATGGATGGTTAGCGGCGAAAAGTCATTCACAAAAGGAGGAAACATGCGTGCTCCACAGTTGGATGCTTTGTGCAAGTTTGTCATAAAAGCCTGGAATGATATTGATGCAGAAACAGTAATCAAGTCTTTCAAGAAGTGTGGCATGTCAAATTCATTAGATGGTATGGAGGACGACTACTTGTGGCAAGATGAAGAGGATGCTGAAGCTGAGCCCACACCATCTGATACGGAATTCGATCCATATGATGACTGCCTTACAGATGTATCACAAGATGTCATTGATGTACTTATGATCAGATGACGAACAGGAGGATTTTGAAGGCTTTTAAATGGAAACTGTCACGCCAGCAACACCTGTAAAAGTACGGTACCGTAGCTTGTAGTTAGGATGGCCGTTGCTAACTCGACTTGCCCGGTCTCTATTTTTTATCTTCCTCCTATCATTATAAGTTCCAGTTTGGTTGACAGCTTAAAAAACAAGCAGCATGGCAGCTCCCATGGGTTTATTGTCTTATCCTTCCTTTCAGCTTTAGAGTGAATTAGGAAAAGTTTAATCCACTTGCACTGTTATATTAGGCTAGTTTCACACTAGCGTTTTTGAGCGCAGCGACGGCCTGCGCATGGCCGCCACTAAGCCCCGCCTCCGCCAGTAGCTCCACCTACCGGCGCATGACGCTGCATGCGTCCTGCGTCCCCTATCTTTATCACTGGGGGCGCAGGCCGTGCGCAGTATGCGTTTGGCGGCGCATGCGTCCTTTTGACGGTGCGCCGACCTGCGCCAAACGCAACCTGCTGCAGTTTGGTTGCGCTCGGCGCACCGTCAAAAAGGCGCATGCACCGCCAAACGCATACTGCGCACGGCCTGCGCCCCCAGTGATAAAGATAGGGGACGCAGGACGCATGCAGCGTCATGCGCCGGTAGGCGGAGCTACCGGCGGAGGCGCGGGGCTTAGCTGCGGCCGTGCGCAGGCCGTCGCTGCGCTCAAAAACGCTAGTGTGAAACTAGCCTTATACATGTTTATAAGTGACAGCCTTATGTTTATAAGTGACATTTTTCCTGCTAAGTACCGTACCGGAGTACCTGCATGTCATAAGCATTTGAATTAAAATTACCATATTGAAATCAAATCTGATTTTTTTTTTTTCCATTGGACGAGGGGTAGTCTTATACAGTGAGTATATCCCAAACGCTATATTTTAACTGGAAAAGTTGGTGGTCGTCTTATAAGGTACTTAAGGGTTCGCTCGCACCATCATATAAAATGGACAAGTGCTATGCGATTTTTTTCTCTGATAGCACTGGGACCAATGTTATTCTATGGGGTAGCGCAGATTACTGATTTTCTTTTCACGGTCACAATCTGTCAGTGAAAAAGGTGAAAAAAAATTGCAATATGCTGCGATTTTGCTCTGAAACCGGATAGGAGCGAAAAAAAAATAAAATCAGATGTCATACGGAGCCACAGCATAGCATCTGATTTTTACTGATACATTACTATTCTGTAACAGGAAACGGTAAATGATTAATAACAGCTCAGTTTAAAAAATGGATTTAACACGGACCGACGATGGGTGACAAGTGAGAAAAAAAAAAACATCCTACTTTTCTGGACGAAAATCTGAACAATTTTTTATACACTCATGTGACCCCAGCCCATAATCGGAATCATCAAAGGTAACGGTTAAAAAAAAAGCTACAAATTATTGGCACAAATGTAAAGCAGGTCAAAAAAACCCACATTTATTAAAGAGACAGTACCTTTACACAATGCACAGTTTTCACCAGCTATCTGCTCCGATAAGTTTGCTATAATATTCAGTGTAATAGGACCTTCGTTCTTCTTTATGGATACTAGCTTCTTTATACCATGATTTTCCTTAAATAAAAGGCTTCAATGGCCTCAGTCCAAGACTGGATCTGGGAGTATGATCACATTCTGTATCTTGCCATCTGTAAGGTCTTCACACAAGTATATAATACACTGGGAGGTTTCACAACAGAATATATTTGCTGGCTCAACAACAAAAGCAATGGTGCCAGCAGATACATTCACATAAAATGAAGATTACTATACCAGCGTTTCCTTCATGCCCTGTTCCTTCCACACAGTGCTACCTGAGACTCCCCGTCCTGGAAGAAGTAGTCGCCAATCACACTGTTCAGATTTTTACCTCTGACAGACACTATTCACTCCCTCATCAAAGAACTATAGGGAATCGACATTTGTGCCTTGGCACCTGCAGCATTGGGGCAGCTTGAATACAGTTTAACCAATGCATAGTTGATATATATATATATTTTTTTTTATTACAGGGGTATTCTCAAATTGTGTTTTGAGTAGTACACAGTTCTGCAGTCTCTTCACTTTCTGGCTGTTTTGGGAGCGGTCACTCCTGCTTGAGTGATCGTTGTGGTTCAGAAGCTTCTCTTGCTGCAGTTACACATTAATGGTCTGTCATTTTCTGAAGTTTTTACTACATTTACATATAAAGATAACAGTGCATATGAACAAACACACAACTCAGGAGTAATGATTAGTTATTTGGTTCTTTACAAGGATACAGATCAGGGGATTTATTCTGACGGAATATAGGCTGAACTGGATGGACAAATGTCTTTTTTCGGCCTTGCTAACCTCATTACTATGTTACTATTAGGAAAGCTGCTCTCTGGAAACTGTCCACGCAGGGTGCTGAGTATTGTGATTATGCAGGATGGATAAAAGCAGCTCGGTCAGGAGCTGACAAAGAGGGAATGGGAGATGAGCAGCTAACTGCTGTATAGAAATCAATGGACTGGAGATACCCACTAGCATATTAGGCCAGACTCTTGTGATAAATCTCTTTTACCAACAAGCTATGTAACATAAAAGCTCTTGCAGCAGGAGAACTACAGTAGATGGAAAACGCAAGTCAGTTGCAATTTAACTTGCTTATATTCATTCTATCAAACTAAAGCAAATTAACAACATGAGAATTTCCTTAGTAATCAAAACCATAGGAGGTTCTATCTAATCATGATCCCAGACTTGTCATTAACAAAAATCTCATAAAAATACTATAGGTGGTGCTTCTTCATCACCATAAAATGCAAGGAAAATTTGGCATATAGTAATTAAAGAGGTTTTCCATTTTCAAAGCCTTCCTGTTCTTAAGCGCAATTAGTTTAAAAAAATAAAATGAGCTTTACTCACCCTGCCTAGGTTGCCACTGTGCTCCTGTTGTATGTTATTGTCTGCAGTGGGAATGTTATAATGACAGCGCTGCAGCCCATCAGTGAGCTTGCCAGTCCTAATATGCTTGTGTTGTCTTACTGGAACTGCATCTCTGAGTTCATTGATTGTCTGTAGTTCTGCCCTTATTACATCAGCGCTGCAGACAATAACAGAAACCGGAAGCAGTGGAGTAGACTCAGTGGTGGACCAGGAAAGGGTGAGTAAAGCGCTGTTTATTAATTTCTTAAAACAGACTGCTCCTGGGGACAGATGTTTTCTAAAACCGAAAAACTCCTTTAATGCTGGTGATATATCAATAGATTTGACTGAAGAACCACAGAACAAGTCCCATGAGGGATGCGCAGGTTATTGAGTGCTAAATGCTAATGAATTCCTATATTCTGTCCTATGATGCATTAAAGACAACAGTCTTAAAGTGGTGTTGTCTCCTGTGTGCTCTATGAGTGAGAGGCCACCAGACTCCTATAGCCCCCGTTACACACGGCGAGATCGCTAGCGATATCGCTGAAGCGACAACGATTTTGTGACGTAACAGCGGCATCGCTAGCGATCTCGCTAAGTGTGACACACGGAAACGACCGGCTCCCTGCTGCGATGTCGCTGATCGTGAGCGAACGTTCAGGAACATTTTTTGATCGCTGGCGTCACGCTGACCAGCATGCATCGCTGTGTTTGACGCCTCTTATCAACGACGAGCGACCTCGTTGGCGACTCCGAACTCATATAGATAGCGCTGAAGGACGCCTATTCAAAGTCTGAATAGCTATTATAGACAGTGTGTGACACGGTACCAACGTTCGCCGTGGTTGTTAGTGACATCGCTGATCGCTGATACTTCTGTATCACGTGGCCAAGTAGAGCAGTCGGGAGAGGAGGGAAGCCGTTCACCATTTGATAGGAGTGGGCCTCTCACATAACGATTCTCAGGGGTTATTTGTTCGGATTTTAAGCCACTGATCTAGAATTGTTATTGTGGGAATAACCGTTTAAAAGCTGCAATATTTCCCAACAATTGGGAGGGGTGCACTGTTGCACGACTGTGGTGACAATACAGCTGCTGTACTGTATTTGTTCTGGTTTGGCTCTTTATCAAATGTCCATAATTAATTTGTATTTATAGGTTCAGCGTCCCGCACCCAGCCGTATCACCTGTACCGAGAATAACCCAATAGTGACTGGAACAGAGCAATGAGAAGAGAAGGCAAGTCATTCATGTGCAAAACTGCGTGAGACCTCATCTACCGAAAGTGTATATCCATCAGTCTTAATGAAGCACTCCTAACAAAGTTTTTATCCTCTTAATATATTTCAACCGTCATATTATATAGCACCGTGTACTTACAATTGCTCATTTTGAACTCCTAAACTGTAGAATTGTAGTTCTAATGATGACTCATGCAGGGAAAAGAGACTTCTTGTCTCTACATGGAGCTTAGAAGAATTCAGCTAGTCAGTATTTAATCACATGTTGTCATAAACCTAATGGAAAACTGAAGAATTAACTGGGTAGAAAGGAAAAATGAGCAATTGTAAGCACACAGTGCTATATAATATGACTACAATATATTAAGAGGATAAAAACGTTGATGGGAGTGCTTTTTTAAAGCCCCCATACACATTAGCCTAAATGCATCCAAACTGGCCAAAATCGGAAAGCTCAAACAACAGACTAATGTATATGGTGGCTTTTCAACTCTTTCCCGTTTGTTTTTGGGGAAGGATCCAGCACGTTGGATTTCCAATGGCCAATACAGTTACTCTCTGGGGGGTAATCCACCATTAGTGAAGTCTGGCAGTGGCTCGCTCCTAGAAAACACAGGAGCGCTCATGCTGAGCCATAGGAGGACAAGTTGGGGGAGACGGCTGCCAGGTAAACGATCATTTGGCCGACAATTATCTGGTGTATAGGGGCATTGGGGGGGCTTTGGTGTTACCACAATATCCCAGTAAATAACCAAGGTGCACATTCATTATACCTGGGAACGCTGGTTAAATACGTCAGGACATTCTGGAACTCCGTCTCTGGGATCTCACTGAAGGCTGGGTATTCAGGAAACGTGATGACAGGACAGCCATTTTCACCTCTGCCACCTACAAAGATGATGCATGTTGTGATTAATACAAGATACAATGGAATGTATTTGCATCAGTGCAGACATTGTGGGGTCAATATCTCTTATTTCTGTCATTTCAATTAGATAGAAACATCACAACTATTTTAATGATTACCAGAAGGTTTTTGGCCACAATAACAATGAGACTTGTGAGAGAAATAACTTGTTAATAGACAGAGAGTAAAACTCCTATGTCCTCCCTGATAGTGCTGCTTTTTGTCTTACTTCGATGCTGACTGATAAATATAACCGTACGACCATCACTGGATTGTCAAAATAGGAAAATGTTAACTAGAAAATCGTCATGTTAATGTTCCTAGCAGCCACTAGAGGGCAGTTTAGGACTGAGAGCTGTGCAGTGGATACTGGTTACACAATTGATCCATGTGCACCAGCCATCAGCATTTGGGGACTGATGTGCCCATAATGGCAATGTGCACCGAACATTAAAGTTCTGCTTTTACTAATTTACATCTTGCAAGTGCCTGATAATAATAATTATATTAGCTACAACAACTCCTTGATGATCAGCTTACTGTTGGGCTACCACATAGAAATATGGATTTTATAGACCTTATTATTAGAGTTCAGCAAAAAGATTGGCAGGACCCTGGTCCAGCAGTCATGTTTATAGTCTATGACTGCTGAACCAGATCCTTGTGAACCTCCTGCTAACTGCTAGCATTCCCAACACCCTAGTGCAATGGATGCATCAGCAGCAACGATTATATTCAGCCAGGCCTACCAATCAAATAGGGATGCTGGTGTAAGGGAGGGACAGGACTGTAGTCGTGACCTGAATTACTGCAACATCTATGTCCAGTCCATCCCCTACAGAAAACTGTACTCTTCTCTTCAGCGTACCTGCATCTCCAAATTCAGCTTCCTCTGGGTACTTCCCTGCTGACGAAGGTCTTTCTTACAGGCAACGCCCAGCACTGGAGACACAGTCCAAGTTAACTATAACATTTTCTTTACTGAATACTTCACATGTTACATCCACAGTTGGCACATCGTGACATTTACCTGCTTCCTCATCTTTCCCTTTCTGGCTGTCGCTTCTGTGCAGTACACGCCCGGACCGAACAGTCTTAGACTGCTCTCCAGTTCCTTCCTGCACTGACTTCGCCATGATGACAATTCCTTCTGCCTGTTTCGCCCCAGAATCGAAATCATCAGTCGCCAGGTTTGGTTGCCTCTGAAGAGCATCCGGCCCATCTGTACCGATCTCATCGAGGCTCCAGCTTCCATCATCTCCTCAGTCCAATCGACTCCTGCCCTAAAAGCATCTGCCCAGGCGACAAGTCGCCACTTATTTCCTTTCCAGTTCTGGCCCGCTGATATGACGCACAGTGGCCATGGGTAACATGGGCTGCAGCACTTTAACGTTGCGTGGCTGCCAAGCTGTCCGGGCCTATAGGCTATGTGGACACTAGGGCACCCTGGCCCCGCCTAACTTAACTTCCTAAAAACTTCTCTCTTACTACCTGGCAGCCCCGCCTACTATTATTCCTCTATAAACATCCTATCAGCTATACCTATAAGGCCCACAACAGAACTACACTTACCCTATGAATAAGAACTATCTACTAAAGTGTCCTCCTCTAATGTCCCCCCAAAAAGGATGCACTGACTTACCCTAAACTGTACATAAATATCAATGTACATTACTTTATAATATATACAATATAACATTAAGAAACACAGTCTCAAGAACATGGTAACACATACACAAATGTGGCAGTACCAGTAGAGTGAGCTGTCATACATCTTCATATGTAGCAGTACCGCAAGCATTCAACATATACATTATCAATATTAGTAATATGTAAACATTAGCAAATCAACCGCAATTAGAGGAAAGGAAGCAAGAAGGTCATTATATCTCACCCCCTTACATCGGCATGAAGCAGGATATTTACCGGGATTGGGTTCGAACCACCAACTTGCGCAAGGAGGAGGTCTCATCGTCATACAATTACATACAAAAAAACGATTTACCTGTGGCTAAACATTTCTGTGATCCAGGACACAATATAAACAATATGAAAGTTGTCATTTTAAAAGGCAATTTTAAATCACAATAACACCGGAGAGTGTGGGAGTACAAATTCATTACAATCTTTGATTCTATTCACACAGGACTCAATTTGTCAGAAGGTTTTATGGCCCATTACCATATCTGAGCTACTTCCTCCAAACAGCCCTTTGATCTCACAGAACTTTCACACCACTGATATAATCTTACCTAATTAAAGATTCTCTCTTCAAGCTCAGTATTTGTTTGTTGAAATGTCCATGTATCACACCAGCATGTGCTTTAAACTGTATATAAATAAGGTTTCTTCAAATATTTTGTTATATCAGCCTGATGAAGGGACGTAAGCATTCCCGAAAGCTTGCTTTGTAACATCATTTACTATTATTTGTTAGCCATTAAAAGGTATCATACTCACAAGATTCCTATTTTGTTTCTCTTACTGAGAGCACTTTATATATTTTTTTACTGGCTAACACGGTACCAAACCACTTTTTTCGTTTTACTACTGGATGTAGAAATCCTAAAAGTAAATCTTGACCTTTTAGCAAGCCTTGCCACATGACTTAGGATAAGAATCCAAACCAGACACTCCATTAGCCAACACATATTTTGGGATTTTGCCCCTCCTCAGTATGAAGCAGGAGATCTGATTTGCAATCCTTGTATTTAAAGGTTTGTGTTTTTGGAAAACATCCACACTGACTTTTGCAGCAAGCATCACTATTACTCCAGATTCCTTGTTTATCTAATTGCCATGTATTCTCAGAGTTTTCCACTAGCCTGAAAACAGTGGCATACCGCCAATAGTGGCAGGCCATGCAGTCACTATAAGGTCCACGAGCCAGGAGAACCCGATACAAGCGCTGACAGTGGGCCTACCTCCCACCCTACACCTGTCATCGCACACTCAACTGTATCAGATGCTGATACAGTTGAAAGTAATTATGCAAGAGGGATCTTCAGGTGACGCTCCCTCTTTTATCATTCCTCCTTGACGTCTGACGTCTCAGTGTAGCACTCGAGTTGACATTATTATATGGCATTCGTGGTGCTGAGATGTTAGAAGCGGAGGTGAGTATGTTGCAGAGACAATATCAGCAAGGTAATGAGAAGTGTAGGTTAGTATTGTATTTTTTTTTTAGTCAATGAGTACATTGTGAGAGCCATAATATTGTATGGAGGACTATGGGAAGTGCATTATACTATATTCAGGGCTATGGGGTGCATTACAATATATGGAGGACTATGAGGTGCATTATATTATATGGAGGACTATGGGGAGTGTATTATACTATATGGAGGACTATGGGGTGCATTATACTGTATTGAGGACTATGGGGAGTGCATTATACTATATGGAGGACTATGGGGTGCATTATGCTATATGAAGACCTAAGGGGAGTGCATTATACTTTGTGGAGACTTATTGTGAGTGCATTATACTATATGGAGGAGTATGGGGTGCATTATACTATATAGAGGACTATGGGGTGCATTATACTATATGTAGGACTATGGGGAGTGCTTTATACTGTATGGAGGACTATGGGGTGCAGTATTCTATATGGCGGACTATGTGACCCATTATACTATATAGATGTCTATGTTGGGGCGGTTATAATATTTGGAGGGCTATGTGGGGGTCATTATAATATTTGGAGGGATATGTGGGATTTAGATTTCATGGAAGGCTATGTTGAGACCATTATACTGTATGCAAGAAATTATTCAGATTTGTGTGGGGTCCATCATACTGTATGAAGGGATGTGTGGGGGCCATTATACTGTTTAGAGGGCTAGTGGGGGTCATTATACAGTGTGGTGAGGTGTGGGGCTGCATTTAGTGCTGTGTGTGGGTGGTCACAGTTGTGGGATTATACTGTGCTGGAGTGACCATACTTTGCAGCGGGGTTGAAGTGGGGTACAGTAGGGTCATCATACTGTGTGTGCAGGAATTCACCGTGGAGGTATCAGACTGTGTTTGGGGGACACTTTTGTTGGCATTATACTTTATGGGTGCAATAAAAGGGGAATCTGGGGATTCTGTAGGAGGAAAATTACTTTATAAGGACTACAAAGGTGTAAAATATACTCTTCTGTGACATTGCCGAATATTATTTTTTCAGTTGGGTGGAGGAGCCCAACTAAAACCTCTGTATGGGGCCCCATGATTTCTATATATGCCCCTGCCTGAAATCATACATATGATATTTTTACTATATGTGTATATTGTGATTCAAAATCTAAAAATCTTTTACAAAACTCATGTGTGATCTTAAATGTATCGAAAAAATATTAAAGGAGAGATAGCTTTATTGGCCAACGTTGGAAAAACCTGGTGACAGATTCCCTTTAACAAATGCTACATTATGACAATAGTACATGAGGTGATACAGCTGTGTGAAAAGTATATGCCCCCTTTCCTGATTTCTTATTCTTTTGCATGTTTTTCACACTTAAATGTTTCAGATCACCAAACAAATGACCATTAATACGAAAAAAGGTCACAATTTAGTAAAATGGTAATACAGTGAGCATGTCCAACATAATTGACCAATGATGGTATACAGAAATAATCTCGGCATATGTAAAATACCAGATAGCCATATGAAGAGACAAATACGGAGATATAGACCTACCTTTAAGAAGTAGTGAGAGAATGTGTAGTCTCTCCGTATATACTTTAGTTATGTATGATTTTTTATTTTGTTTATTTCTTCTTATTTTGATTGTAGCATACTGATGAAGGTCTTGAAAGACCGAAACGTTTGTGTTATGACAATTGTATGTATTTCACATTAAATCTTTCTCACCTCATCCACCTGAGTGTGCCAAGAATCTAATATACAGATATGACAGGAGACCTTAGTTTAAATTCAACAGGTCCAGCTTTACTGTGCAATAGGGATACAAGCAGTTGCGGCATACATATTGAGACAAAGTCCCTTTTTGGTAATGTTCCCTTTGTTCTGTGTACAGTACTATCAGACCTTAACTCCATGATGCCCGACTTTCCCCCCCTCCCAACATCTTCTGTTGGTCCCAGGAGCTTCCTCTCTGGAATAACAGTTTCCCTGAAGTCCACCATCCTTCCCTTTCGCTGTGACCCGGCTGTCATCTTCCTCACAGGGGGAGACAGAGATATAGCACTCAATACCTCTTCACGGCCTTAAGCCCAAGACTGCCCCGGCGTCCACATGAAGCTTTGGATGTCTTCATACTGCTAGGAGATCTGGGGATGAAAGAAACCTTTTGCCTCTGTTGCATCCGCTTTCTGGGAACCCGGTGGCACCGTCAATATCTGGCACTTCCTCAGAACTACCTCACACACCTTCTCCTAGACGCCTCACTAACTTTTCTCCACTCTTAACTCCACTGACTAAACTAAAAAGTGCTTCCCTGAATAACTATTTTAACCCCTCCCAACTAATGGACTAATCCCTTGTATTAACTATCTGTTACCCTGCGTGATGCAAACTATATCCCTATGCTGGTAATGGTTCCCCTAGTAGACAGACCTCTCCTTATTCCCAGGGATGGCCTTGAGGCAGAGCCTCTAGGAGAACCGAGACACAAACCGACCATAAGGATAAAATGCAACAACTTTTATTATAAAAATGAACAAAATACATTAACACATCACACTACAGGTTAACCCTCTTGTACCTATGATGTCTTCAGTCACCACCCTACATATACAATGTCTATAGACAGTGAGCTGCTTATCACAGGAGGGGGAGGAGTCACACTAGTATGCACTTGCTGCTGTAGTCCGGACAAAAACGTCACTGTAAGTAAGCAACAGCACACAGCCTGACATGTGACACATCACTGAAATCTGTGATTTAACCCCTACCTCATGCTGTCCTCGGATTACATAGCAGAAACTTGCTGACAGATTCCGTTTAAAGCACCAACAGTGCAAAGATACTGCCCGGGACACTGAAAAGAGGCAGATAATCACTAAAAGGTTTTTTTTCTTGGCAAAAAAAAAGTAAAAAAAAAATTCTGCAACAATTTTGTCACACAGAAATTTATGGTGCTTCCTGGTACTTTAAAATTGGAGAGCTGAAATAAACGTGACTCTATATGAATAGGGGTCAATGCATAAGTTTATTTTTGAGCCAATATTATGTCAATACGGACAAAAAACAGGGATAATAAATAAAAAATCCAAAGTAAAGTATCTTGCTTTCCATTTCAGCATTGTAGCCACACAGCATACTAACAGCACTTCTGTATGAGAACCCTGAGAACAATCAGGAAATTCAATATAGGAAAAAGAGCAGCACCATGTATAAATATTGTCCTGGGTGGAACGCCTGCAGGAACAGCTCATACACTAAAAGTAATTACAGGAGAAAAACTGCAGCATCCGAGGTGAAATGAAGCTTCGCTTTAGCTCGCGGCTTCAGGACATAACATATTACTCGGCTCTCTTAGCCCAAATGTCGCATGGTAATGGAGAAATAAATATATTGTGAGGCACTGATAGGCAAAAGTCATCGAGGGACATTAGGCTTCCAATAGAATCACATCTTGTGTATTTCTCAGCTCCAGGATATGCTAGTGTGTATCCCAGGCCTTCCAAAAGCTGGCGTCCGGGAAAGGATGGAAAAGGGCCTATATATAGTGATAATCGGCCAACAGACTTGTATGGGTGAGCGCCGTCCAATATATGCTGCCAATCGCAGCATGCAGTTATTTTTTTCTCATTCATTTCAATACAGTAATAATAATAATAATTATAATA
This sequence comes from Dendrobates tinctorius, assembly GCF_039654945.1. Classification (NCBI taxonomy): domain Eukaryota; kingdom Metazoa; phylum Chordata; class Amphibia; order Anura; family Dendrobatidae; genus Dendrobates; species Dendrobates tinctorius. The sequence goes on along the minus strand of NW_027361907.1, from coordinate 9,235,436 downwards.
ATTTTTATTTATATAGCGCCAACATATTCCGCAGCACTTTACAATTAAGCGGGGAATACAGTGATTTATTAGCAGGAGATTATTACTACAGGACTAGATGTCCCATGCGAGGCAGTCCAGCTATACCGTGTAACCCCGCCCCCACAGACTGGAAGCTTGCAGGCAATGTACAGAGGAAGCTGCCTATCATGGATGTGGGTGGGGCTATACACAGTTCAGCATTCATAGCTCTGCAATTTATAACAGAGGAAACTGGGATTTTATCTATTCTGTATGTTCCTACATCATGTTGCAAACTGCCAGTTTGAGGACACATAAGAGGCTTGGAGGGATACATTACTTATTAACAAATTGGTGAGAACCTCAAATAAAACCTCGCTAGCAAGCCTTAAAATTTAACTCTTATTATTTGAATATTGAAAAATGTTAAGGGTATATAAAAGTGCTCAATATTTTATATGTTTGGTGGGTAACACCCCAGGGTGCCAACACCTCTCTGGCAGTATAGGACATGTAATTTTAACGCAGTAGTCCACCCAACATGTTTCACCGCATTTGCAGCATCATCAGGGATGGGACACTGGCATGAATTGCAGCCGGTCAAACAAGCCATCTATATCTAACCTAGATTGTTTGGCCTGCTGCCATTCATGCCAGTGTCCCATCACCTGATGACGCCGAAAATGCAGTGAAACATGTTTGTTGGACTAGTGGGTTAAAATTTTTTATTTGGAGTTCTCCCCAATTTTTTAATACATCATGTTGCTCTCAGATTCCATAGCAAAAATATTAAGCCCTACTATCCAAATATCCATCCATGGATTGAAGGACCAAGGCAGTGTTCATCAAATAATCCCCACACCATTAACCCATATCCACCTACCTGAACTGTTGACACCTCACAGGAAGGGTTCACTGATTTTCATACTACTATTGCCATATTTTGAACCTTTATTGACAGACCATGACTACGACTACATAGTCAAAACGCGTCGGTCTGGTACACCCTCAGATTCCATTTATGTAGCCAACATGTCTTTCTTTTAATAAGTACAGAATAAATGTGAAGTTTTTATCTTTTCTACGTTGGAGAAAATCCTTTCCTATTTCTGCTTTTATCAACACGACGGAACAGAAATCTGGATTCAACTGATCAGGCAATGCTTTACCACCTCTCAGCGATACAGTGTTTGAGCTCTTTTGTCCACTTGAGTCTTGTCTTGCCGATTCCAGCAATGGAATCAAACCGTTAATTTGCTGTTATGGCCCATCCACGCTAAGAAATAACAGGCTGTTTTTTTCAGACATATCAGTTGGAGAACCAGGGTTGTACTCGGATGCACCATGCTTGTCTGTGCAACATCTGTTCATCTGAATGATTCTTTACATCCTCCTATGACCCCATTCATCTACAAGTTGTTTATTTGATCACAACCCACTTTCGCTGGATGCTTTTCCTTGATGACACCTTCTTGGCATACCATCAACACGGCTGGACAAGAAAATCCTACAAAGTTGAAGGTCATTTTAGAAATATTGTCCCCAGCTAGTTAATGCACCAATGACCGTACCTTGTTCGAAGTTGCTCAGATTGATCAATGTTCCCATTCGACCTACTGTATATATTGTCCAACTGGTTATCAATGTATAGTAATAATATTCACACAACTACTATCCTAATATATTAATAACAATGCAATTCTGGAAAAGCCTTTTAATTGTAATACCCAAGACTTCTCACAGAATACTGAATGTTAGATTAAAATATGCAAGGCATGTTACTCCGGAGCTGTAGACACCTTACTACGCCGACAGGTAAAGAGAAGCCCTATTTAAACATGATGACGTGAACTAGTTTATTGGACTAGACACAGAAAGAAAAAGCCAATTGACTGTAACTTGGGTAAACACCTAGACCTGTCACCTGTCCATGGAAAATACAGTGTGAAAAGGTTAAAGTTAGCAAACGGAATTACACAGTGACACATATCCGGCTCCAGTGTGTAAAAATTTGGAGACACGTCTTCAAAAACTGCTGGGAATTTGCCGGTTTGATACACATATTGTATTAACCTGCAGGTGTGGGGTCAGTTTGCAAGTTATCAGCATTCTGAAGCTGATGGCGCTGGCACTGACTCAGCATTAGAACCGGCTGTCAGTCAGTGCCAGGGGCGTGACTACAGCCACTGCTCACTATGCACTGAGCGGTGACTGAAGCCACGCCTCTATGACTGAAAGGCCAAGGCTGCCAGGAGGAATAAAGTTAATTTCCTGCCAGCAGCAGGGCTCTCGGAGCGGGTGCCAGGCAGCTTCAGAACGCTATTGACCTACACATTATTCCCATATCTGCAGGTTAATAGCTTTTTTTTATACATGTCAGGATCCCTTTATTTTTTTTTAACTTTCGCCAAATTTGTGATAAGTAGGTATAGTTTACAGCCAAAAAAACCTCACTAACCGGATAAAACCATCAAAATGGCAATGCTGTGGGAACAGCGCTTATGTGGCAGTACAGAAAGTGCCTCTTTATCAATGCCCATCACAACCAATGTACAGTCATATGTAAAAGTTTGGGCACCCCTATTAATGTTAACCTTTTTTCTTTATAACAATTTTGGTTTTTGCAACAGCTATTTCAGTTTCATATATCTAATAACTGATGGACTCAGTTATATTTCTGGATTCAAATGAGGTTTATTGTACCAACAGACAATGTGCAATCTGCATTTAAACAAAATTTGACTGATGCAAAAGTATGCACACCCTTATCATTTTCTTGATTTGAACACTCCTAACTACTTTTTACTGACTTCCTGAAGCACTAAATTGGTTTTGTAACCTCATTGAGCTTTGAACTTCATAGCCAGGTGTATCAAATCATGAGAAAAGGTATTTAAGGTGGCCACTTGCAAGTAGTTCTCCTATTTGATTCTCCTATGAAGAGTGGCATCATGGGCTCCTCAAAACAACTCTCAAATGATCTGAAAACAAAGATTATTCAACATAGCTTTTCAGGGGAAGGATACAAAAAGTTGTCTCAGAGATTTAACCTGTCAGTTTCCACTGTGAGGAACATAGTAAGGAAATGGAAGAACAAAGGTACAGTTCTTGTTAAGCCCAGAAGTGGCAGGCCAAGAAAAATATCAGAAAGGCAGAGAAGAAGAATGGTGAGAACAGTCAAGGACAATCCACAGACCACCTCCAAAGACCTGCAGCATCATCTTGCTGCAGATGGTGTCACTGTGCATCGGTCAACAATACAGCGCACTTTGCACAAGGAGAAGCTGTATGGGAGAGTTGTGCGAAAGAAGCCGTTTCTGCAAGCACACCACAAACAGAGTCGCCTGAGGTATGCAAAAGCACATTTGGACAAGCCAGTTACATTTTGGAAGAAGGTCCTGTGGACTGATGAAACAAAGATTGAGTTGTTTGGTCATACAAAAAGGCGTTATGCATGGAGGCTAAAAAAAACAGCATTCCAAGAAAAACACTTACTACCCACAGTAAAATTTGGTGGAGGTTCCATCATGCTTTGGGACTGTGTGGCCAATGCCGGCACTGGGAATCTTGTTAAAGTTGAGGGTCGCATGGATTCAACTCAGTATCAGCAGATTCTTGACAATAATGTGCAAGAATCAGTGACGAAGTTGAAGTTACGCAGGGGATGGATATTTCAGCAAGACAATGATCCAAAACACCGCTCCAAATCTACTCAGGCATTCATGCAAAGGAACAATTACAATGTTCTGGAATGGCCATCCCAGTCCCCAGACCTGAATATCATTGAACATCTGTGGGATGATTTGAAGCGGGCTGTCCAAGCTCGGCGACCATCAAACTTAACTGAACTGGAATTGTTTTGTAAACAGGAATGGTCACAAATACATTCATCCAGGATCCAGGAACTCATTAATAGCTACAGGAAGCGACTAGAGGCTGTTATTTTTGCAAAAGGAGGATCTACGAAATATTAATGTCACTTTTATGTTCAGGTGCCCATACTTTTGCACCAGTCAAATTTTGTTTAAATGCAGATTGCACATTTTCTGTTAGTACAAAAAATCTCATTTGAATCCAGAAATATAACTGAGTCCATCAGTTATTAGATACATGAAACTGAAATAGCTGTTGCAAAAACCAAAATTGTTATAAAGAATAAAGATTAACATTAATAGGGGTGCCCAAACTTTAACATATGACTGTATGTAAAGTCTCTCTGCTGTACAGAATCCAGAGTTGTAGTCCGGTCTCTGATAGTAAATATAGAGCAGCAGACTCTAAAGTCATCTACCTTCTTTATGATCAGAATGGTAGATCTGCCTTGACCAGATACACACTGAACATTATTATTGCATTTCTTTTCATTTAATTCTCAAATTACAGAAAGTAAAATATTAAAGACATCCGTACTGCCACTAAAATATTATAATACCGCTGCTGTTAAAACCAGCAATGGTTACGAATGGACTAAGGAAGTTTTAGGTTGTCATATAACTTGATGCCACTTTTTCCCTGAAGGCTTAGAAATTAAAGGTCTACAAAAAAAAAAAAAGAGTGAACAAGTTGCAACAAAACACCCAAAACTGACTATAAGGAAGAAAGACCATAATATATGTCTAGACAAAGCACATTCAGGGTTTTTTTTCCCATGGTTTAGGCCTAATGTGTTTTATTTTAAAGGGTTTTCCCATCTTAATAAATTGCTAAAATTGCAAAATGCTTGTAAAAACAAGCAACTTCGCAGTTTACCTTTTATTACAAATCCATAAGAACAGATGAATTTTTAGCTCTGTAGTGTAATGCTTGTTGGCCAAGGTTCTCGGCCACCTCAGGGGTGGTTGATCCCCCAAGCTGCTTGCTTTGCAGCACACAAATGCTGTTCTGAAGTCGGCTGATTTGCGCAATCCGGTCAGCCTCAGCGTCCCTGTTTTCCTCCAGTGCTAGCAGCATCAAGGAATGGACAATTCGGGCCAGAGGCTGTCATGTCGTTGGACCAAGCTGTCAATTTTCAGGAGTGCTTCTAAAGATAGGAACATGAGATAATTCCTGTAAAGGGAATCTGTCAGCAGGTTTTTACTAGGTAATCTAAAGACAGCATTTTGTAGTGGTTAAAACACAGATTTCAGAGATGCCACTCTTATCAAGCGCCATGTTTTTGTTTGCTTGCAAAAATTGCTTTTACACCAGTAGCTTATCACTGCTAAGACACAGTAGCTTGTGTCTAGTCGTCCAGCAACACCCCCTCCTGTGATGAGCACCTCACTGTCTATAGACCTTGTACATACAGAGCCTGCTATGGGCGGGACTAGCTTTCTCAGCTCTGCTTCATTGCTAAATCTAAAATCCCTGACTGTGTGAGAACCGCTGAACCCAGTAATCTAAGTCATATATTCAGCTTCTCTTTGCCTACATCAGGCTGCTCTCAGATAAGGTAGCAAAAACCTGCTGACACATTCTCTTTAAGGACTACTGCAAAAGCTACTGCCAAATTTACTTACTAGTCAACCACACATGCATGAAACTGCATGTAAGGATAGGAAAATTCTTTTTGATCCATTACCTGATGATCTGAAAGTACCACTATTCTAGCATGTGACATAGTTTGGTGCTTCATTTATAGAAAATTATCTGCTAGGCTTATGGAAATCAGGACTATATGTCAGATTCTAGCATTCGTTTTGGAGGACACTATCTGTACATTAGGGATGCCAGTGGCAGACCAGCAAAGTGCTGGAGCGTCAGAGTTATCAATGACATGGAGAATATGTTTGGGGACTGCGTTGACTCTTCGATCAATGTGACATCTATACCTAGATCATTTTTTTTTTGTTAATTCCAGTGATCTGACACCTTGGTTGTCTTGGAAATGCAGCAATTTCCGAAGTCTGCTGTAGACGGCATTATCAAGAAACAGAACACAGAGTTATTTATTCATGAAACCTGCCGGAACATGGACTGCTCTGATGTGGATGATGTTCTCACCTGACAAGTATGCAAACTGTTTCTTCAGCTGATCTTCAATATCAGCGGCACACATCGGGAAGGTGTCCTGATGCATGATGTCATCTGGAAGATAGCAACAAAACATAACAATTAAATCATTGAGCATAGAAATCTAAAGATTCACTGAAACTTACTTCAAGATCACAGTTTGGTTTTATTTAAAAAAGAAAAAAGAAAAGCAGAAATGTTTTTAAATGCATGGTTATGTCACAATAAATGCTCCCAAAAGGTCAAGCTGAAACAAATCCATTTGGGAGCAATGTTGGACTTGACCCAGGGTGGTACGATTCATAAAAACTATTAGACCTTAATAAAGTTATGTCTAGTGTGAGCAAAGATAAAAAGCTTACAGATTCCCATTTTTGCTTTAAGGGGCATAGATAAACAATAGTAACACAGAATGCGGTCTTCTGGTCCTTTCAAAAGGTCAAAAATGCAATTTTTTGCTCTTCTGTAAAATTCTTATTTTTTAAAGCAGTCATATGGTTCCAGATACAGCATTCTTTTTTTATTTAGTTCATATTTTTATGGTCTTTTCCAAGGGTGGCGTTGCTCATAACGCAATAATGCAAAGCAGCCTAAAGACAAGCCCCACTTAGTAAAGGATATAAAAGGCACGGCTAAATGAAAAGGCCCATATCTCTACAACCATATGGAGAATTAAAAAATAGAATAAAAAGATGAATTCATCAGAGAAGCAGAAGGAATAATAGAAGACAAAAAGCTTGTCACTTTTGACCACCTGCTCCAACATTTAGAGAAGGTAGCAGGACCTATGTCAGCAGGACAATCAGCTATGTAAAGTAATTGCACAGTTCTACAGCAAAAAAGTAGGACATTCTAATGAACATTACTTAGGACGTTGCTTACTTTAGCATGCAAATCAACTATAAAAAATTATGTGAAAGAGAATAAATATCCTTTTAAGATGGTCTGTATTAATCTATGCTCACACTTTGCATTTTTTTGCTGCATTTTTACAAAAACGCTTAAACAATTGACATGCTGCAGTTTTTAAAAACGCAACAGTTTTCTTATTGAGTCAGGGAAATAAAAACAAAGTACCGTATGTGCATGATATTTCTGAAACCTCACAGGATTTCCTTGTACTGTAAAAAGCAGCTTTTAATTTGCATAAAAACCCGATGCAAAAACGCCACGTGTGAACATAGACTTAACTGTCCATCCTTATTTTTCCCCAGCTCCATACTTTAAGTCCCTTACAAAAAACTTTCCAGATTGAATGAAATGACAGCTTTTAATATAATTGGGCAAACGCGATAGCAACATTTCTGTAGCACTTAGCAAAATAGAGTCCAAAACAACACAAACGTGTCATCGGATAAAATAACCTAAAGAATTCAGTTTGCTTGGTGCTAACATTATGTGTTATGTAACATGACCCTGTGGCCATCACATCTGCCTATCTTTAGAAAAACACTGCAGGACATAGAGGGAATGGCTGAAAAAAAAAATGAAATGAGCAGACTAAATAAACATTTCATGCAAAATCATGAAAATAAAAGGTTCACATTGTCATTGTGAAAGCTATTATGAGATAAAAAGTAGAAAAAATAGAACATTATTTAATTGGAGAAACAGATATATTTTAGTTCATGCGTTGCAGAAATTCGTAGCGAAATTTTCCATTGTAAAAATAGCCCAAAAAAGAAATCTGGCCAGAACGCTCTTCTGGTACGTCATAGATACATATTAAATGAGCGCCAGTGATGAGAATACCGCTATTAAAAAAAAAAAAAAAATCCAAATGATATGATCCTCAGAATGAAAAGCATAGCGGTGCTTTTAGCCACTTGACCTATGTTAAGGCCCATTTACAAATTTCTGCTGATAAATAATGTTTAATAGCCTCTTCTAATGGGCCGACAAACTGTGACGGGCTGGAACAATTATGAATATGATCGTTCTGCCCACATACAGCCTGCATATTGTCAGTAGTACATTCCCTGTTTATTTGGGGCAATGTGCTTCTGACAACTGTTTAATGCCCTATATCAAGAGTGGTGAATCTTTCTTCTGCCAAGGGCCAATTGGACATTTATACCATCCTTCAGGGGCCATACAAATTGTGTGCCAACTCCACCGACAAAGTACATCCTGTCGCTGGCACTGGTGTCAGGAGATAATCTTTCATTGCACGTGCCTCATCGTTCAGTAGTGAACACTGGGTGCGCGTGCTCATAGACCAAGTAGAAATTATTGTGCCCGCAAAATCCAGCTGCTGGGCCAAGTGCTGCGGTCCCCGAGAATCTGCTCAGGGGCCGGATAAAAGGTCATCAATGATTGTAAACAGCCCGCGGGCCTAAGGTTCCCCACCCTTGCCCTAAATGAACGATCCAATCAGCCAGCATTTTGCCAATCGGCAGAACATTTACATGCTTTGGCCACCAGGCGGCGTTGCAAGAAGATGGGAGGCGATGGACCCAGACCTGCGACACCCATCGGACTGGACCGCCCCCCCAGGTGAGTATAATAGAAGTTATTTTTCTTATCTTTCAGGTCGGACTGGGGGCTTATCTACAGCATTATAGAATGCTGTACATCAGCCCTGAAATGCAGTGGCCGCATCTTATAGCGGCCAAAACAGGTGACAGATTTTCTTTAAGATACGGCATTCTTATGATTGCTCGTTGGCCAATAATTGCCTGTATTAATTGGCCTTTACAGTTCCCGATACAATTCATGGTCAAGAAAAAAAGGCCATTCATTTTAGGAATATATAAGGTCCCAAAAATTGGACCACCACCAATCACAAGAATATTCTAGTAAGAGGAATAGCATTTTGAATCCAGCAGAAAATAACATAGAAGCCAATTGGGTGCTGCTGAGGTCACATACTTTCGTTTTCTATAAATAAAGAGTGAACGTCAAAGTAATTTTTTTGGTTGCTCAAGTGTCCCCAGTCTGACGTTGGTGAGGTTTGGTTATACAGAGAAGACTAAATACAGTCCTTTACCCCAAAGGAAGGAAAAACCTTATGTGTATATTGCGCTCCAGCAGTCTAGAGGCTAGGGCACACTAATACATGAAACAAACAAGTACGACAAAACTTATCTAATAATTAAAAGAAAAGTCACATCATACAAAGGAAAAAACAGAGTTAACCGTAAGCAGCGACTATGCAAAATAATACAGAGCCAAGGTTCACTGAAATTCAGAAGAACATGCCTCTCCCAAATATACAGCGACAGCTGTCCTCCGCTATTACACAGGCTTCTGTGACCGGGAAGGTGGCCGTGCACACTCATTGTTATTTAGCAAGTCAAGGTAACCCTTTACATCCCTGCCCCATAGGATGAGGGATGGCTAATCTGCTAATCTGTCAATTGACCCAAGGCCAAGGATGTTTTCCAAATGGAGTTCACATTTACACATACAGTATGTCCGTGTGTTCCCATCTCAGCCATTCATTCTATAACTCTGGAATAACCGAAACGCTGTAGCTCACAATGTTACACTGGGACCACAGCTCCCATTCATTTCCCTCGGAGTCACAGAAACAATAGAGCCTGCATGGCCATTTTCAAAGGCCTGCCCTCCTACGGCTGGCACAGAGAGATGGTTGTTCCCGTCTCAGCCTTCAACGATGGCAGCCATTGTCACCAGTAAGGAATTGAAACAAAAAAAGAGAAATTTTGCAGAATATTTGGATTTTTGCCTTTTAATTATTCTACATTTCATGGCTGCTGTATATATGCTGCAATATTCTTTAAAAATTGTTCCTTTTTCTAGACACCGAAAAATGTCCTGGTTAGTGTGAAAAGTGTGTACAGAATAAATTTGGAGTATGCTACGTAAACCATATTGTACTGCAATTTGAGACTGAATGCTGGGGTAATGTTTTCAGTAATAGCTAGAATCACAAGGGAATGTGCAATTGTGTCAAAGGGCATTTCTCATTTACAGGTAGAGGAACACACCAATGTTTGCAGTAAGATTGCATAAGCAGCATCTAGTAAGTACACACCATGATCATTTCATTGCTAAAACAGAACATGACCACAGCCACCCAGGAATAAATCCTTATACTGTATGTAGGATAATCCCTTAAAACAGGACCTTTCACCAGTGAAAGTGCGCATGATAATCTGACCACACCATGAAATATGGCTGCAGAGCTGGGTAAAATATTCATCTTATTTTTCAATTTTACTCCTCCATTGCAGAGATATTAGCTTGTAAAGTTTAGATTTTAATTGTACTGGGGGTATTAGCAGAAAATCTTCTCTTGGAGACGGTGAATTTTTCCCCTGCAGCAGCATGCAGGAGAAAAAACAAAAGCACAGCCCCGAGAAGGTCAGACACTGATTTCGCTGCAGACATCTAATGTGATTACAAGTGGTATAGGGGAGGAGAGATGTGTGTCACTAATAATCATCTGCATCTCATGGCACTGTCAGCACTGCTCTACTTTCCCTTCCCCTCACACAGACACTGATGACATCAGATGCAGCAATTGCAAAGGTGTTTGTAATGACACACTTCTTTTCTTTACTCCCACATGCGCAGGAGAGGTAAGGAGAAGTGCGTCTGCGCAGGAGCATTTAGGGGGACATTGTCTGGATGACATAAGATGTGTCATCCACATAAAGCAGAGAAGGAGGATGGCATTGCAAGAAGAAAGTAGGCATCGGATGAAGACCAGCAATGCCCATCAAACCGGACCGCCCCAGAGTCTGGAGGAAGAGTGGAGAGACAATAAATCCAAGCTGCTTAAGGTCTAGTGTGAAATTTTAGAACACTTCTTGCTTCCCTCTGCCAACATGCTTTTTGGAGATGGAAATTTCATTCTCCAGCAGGACTTGGCACCTGTCCACACTGCCAAAAGTACCAATACCTGGTTTAAAAACAACAGTATCACTGTGCTTGCTTGGCCAGCAAACTCGCCTGACCTTAACTCCACAGAGAATCTATGGGGTATTGTCAAGAGGAAGATGAGAGACACCAGACCCCACAATGCAGACGAGCTGAAGGCTGCTATCAAAGCAACCTGGGCTTCCATAACACCTCAGCAGTGCCACAGGCTGATCGCCTCCGTGCCACGCCGCATTGATGCCAAAGGAGCCCCGACCAAGTATTGAGTGCATTTACTGAACATGCATTTCAGTAGGCCAACATTTCAGATTTTAAAATAATTTTTCAAGCTGGTGTTATAAAGTATTTTAATTTACTGAGATAATGACTTTTGTGTTTTCATTGGTTTTAAGCCATAATCATCAATATTAACAGAAATAAACACTTGAAATAGATCACTATAATGACTCTATATAATATTAGTTTCACTTTTGGTATTGAAGAACTGAAATAAATTAACTTTTCGATGATATTCTAATGTTGTGAGATGCACCTGTATATATATTTTTTTACACTGTGTCTTTCACAAGCAAAGTTGTACTTTGAAGCGCTGGAGAGGACAATGTGCCTGTGTGCCCCTAAACACCATGTTACAGGTTATATATAGATATAATCTACACATAAAATACAGAAAGTGTTAGGCTGCATTCACAAGTCTGCTGGTTTCTATTGGAAACTATTAAAAGCTTGCTGAGCTCTTTTAATGCAGAGGCATAATTACTTTTTCCAAAATCTGATAAATGTATAAAGATAAAGACACTGTAAAACTGTATAAAAATTGCATATAGATGTGGGGAATTTCTGCTCTAAAGGCGCCCAAATTGTGAATGCAGCACAGGTGCATAAGGCCCCCTTCAGACATCTTTTTTTTTTTTACAAACATAACCATTATAGTCTATGGGATTGTTCACACGTCTGTGGTTATTTTTCAGTTTTTTTTATCAGTGCCATGAATGAAAATCACCCATACAAGTCTATGGGTCCATGAAAATCAATCGGTGTGCTGTCCCTGATTAACATTGTAGAGCACAGCAAAAGTTTGAAATGTATTTTTTGTACTTGAAAATCAGTGGTAAAAATGGACACTGACCAAGCACTGATGACACTTGTACCATTATTTTGTGCATGTGTAGAATTACAGATGTCTGAACGAGGCCTAAGGGACCTTTCATACTGCGCTTTGTCCCACAATCAGTGTAGTCCCATTGGACTAAAACGAGATACAGTCCTATGAGCCGAAAGAGCGAACGTGCGCTCTAACTTGCATCATATTCAGGCGTATACACCTACTGGAGGTGGACACCAAGGCACAGTCTACTAACGTCTGAGTGTCGCCTTCCGCAGGCTTATATGTCTGAAAATGATGCACAACAGGGCACATGTTAAAAGTCGACACCATTACAGTCAATGGCTTTGTCGGTCCATATGCCCGAATCCCATTTCCCCAAGGTGTTCGAACGCAAGTCCCGACACGACCCCTCAGCATTGGGAAGAACTCAATGTGAATGGACCCTAATATAGACTTTATATTTCGCATAAAATAAGTAATACAGGTTTATTTACAATTTTTTAAAATTAGTGCAATACATTCCCTAAAATGTATTTACCGTAAATGTTGTTATATTTCCACTGACTGCAATGAAACAGGATTTTCTATCATGGTAAGTGAAGGCACAGTATTGGTGGGTGCGTCACGTTTGTGCTGTTTTGCACATGAGAGAAAAATTACCGTAACTGTTTTTCATCAGTACTGGATCTGACTTTCATCCATTTTTGTCTCATGTATCTGTTTCCACCATCTTTTTGACATCCAATTTTCTCGAATACAAAAAAATAGTGACCATGTTTCTCCCACGCATTAAATACAACCATTTTTCTCATTCGAGTTTGTGGCCAATTTTTTAACCGGACAGCACACTTTTTTTATGGATCCTTGTGTCCGTTCCATTAATCTCAAGGCATGCCCTGTCCTCATTTATTGTTTGTGGATCAGACTCTGCCATTTGTGTCTATAGAGATCCAAAAATGGATGAAAAATGGAAGAGAGATGTTTTATGTCAGTTGTTTTCTTAATTGAACCCTTGCCAGGTGTCAATGGTGAAAAAAAAAGTTTAACCAATTTACCTCCTTCGGTTTTTAAAAATTGATTACAGGGTTTATGTGGTGAAAACAAGTCACTACCCATCCACATGATAAATGACCGCTTGTTGATTGGTGGGGGTCCAACTGCTGGGCAGTGCACATGCTCAACCGCTGCTACATTCATCCCGTATGGGGCAGCAGAGATCTGCACTCAAGCTTTTCAGCAGCATCATGAATGTAACGGAGATCAGACGTCCGACCTGCTTCTCCAGTTTGTAAAGGATATATAAGCTACCCATCGCAGACAAAAATTACCCATTCTGCCCGCCGGTAAAGCTGTGGGACTCTCAGTCAGTAAGTCATCTATGTTAGCGACAAAGGATTCCTTTTTTTCCCCTGGACAACTCCTTCAATCCTCATTCAGGGGTTTGTGATGTAGGGGCTGGCCGTGGGTCTCCTCTCCTGATCAGAACGCAAGAGCCTCACGTATGGCTATGAAACTGTCAAGTTTGGGCCAGGAGACCCACAGCCAGTCTGTGCATTATGGGTCCATATTCGAACTGTGTTTCACAGACATCTGAGTATGGATTTAGAAAAATGTATGACACATGGGAGAAAAATGGAATTAGATGTGTGAAGGTAGCGTTAGGGGAAAAAAAAGGATACTTTGTCATCCGTATTGCCATAAATCAACAATATAAAATGCAGCAATAAGCCAAATCAAGTATTCTATGTTGTCAATTGCAATGGATCCATTAAAAAAAACAACACGTGGCTAGTGTCTGCCTGGCATTCATTTTATTACCACATCCATTGAGTTTAATGGAAGATTCGGATGCAAAAAAACAGATCAGACTAGTGCACGCTGTGAATTTTTTTGTGTGTGTGTGAACTACCGCATTGACATGCATTGGGCAGAGTGCTATCCATATACTATCCATTTTGTGTATGGACAGCAGATTACTAATAGTATCTGGGTGCCGCCAGTTGATGTAATTGGACAATTCAAAATTGGATCAAAATTAGTATGTTGATGAAAGAGCCGAAAAAACATAATGGATATGTGTTATATTGAAAAATGGACAAAAAACAGACGTCTGAATGAGGCGTAAAGCCAATGAGACCTGGCTTCTACACGTTTTTCCTGACTGTCCCTAACATTCAATGGTCACCTAAATCATGCGCTATAGAATCTATGAAACACCCCCCCAAAATGTGCTTATTAGAAAAAATGCTTTGTAACAGCCTGCAAACAATCCACAGAAGTAAAAAAATAATAATTACATTCTCTTTACTCAGAATGACTGAGGGAACTGGAAAACAGCTTGCACAAAATGTACATATCAAGACTGGCAGCCCTAGAACATGAACAGCCATCTGGCAAAACAGAGCATAGGCAGCAGCTCCTATTAGTCCTTCTGCCTTTCTGAAAAGTAACTTTATAGCTTCTTGTTGACTATTCAAATCAATACAGAAATGATTAAAATGCATTATACCAAACACATATATGCATGCTTAAAGGGTTTGTCCGGCCTTTGGCTACTCCATGTCACTGCAGACTTGTGAATCCTCATAGCGTGTGCACTCTTGTTATGAATAGGTGACCGAGGAGGATAGTAGGACCAGGCTAAGCCACCAGAAAACCAGAGAGGTTGGTAACTAAGCGGATTGCAGACCCCTGATCCTATCCACACAACTAGCAGTAGCCGTGGAGCGTACCTACGATGCTCAAGATGCCTCGGCACAGCCGGAGAACTAACTCAGCCTAAAGCAAGAAAGGTGAAATCTAAACTGCCCCGGAGCAGACCCCAATGGAATAGACAGCCCCCAAACATATATTGTCGGTGAGACAAGATGAAAACACAAACGCAGGCAGTAAAATAGACTGAGCAAATGATGGGGCCCAAACTGACAAGACAGGACAGGAAAGGAAAGATACTGTCTGCAATCACGCAAAAACCCTGAACAATCCAACACACCCGATGCACAAAAAACACTGAAGTCACACGACTTCGCTCCCACTATATCAGCACTCTGGTATATACTGAAGGCAAAGCAAAAAGAGACCAATATAACAGGGGACAGAACAAACTGACACAAGCAGTAACATATGGGCGGTGATCCAGCACAACCCCAGCAGGAGCAAGCAGAGATAGACAAAACCAGATCAAATGCAAAAAGATTAGCAAATGAACCACTTAGCTGAACCATGCAGGAACAGAGCAGGAGACATCAGACATCAGGCCTCAGAAGGCACAGGAAGAAAATCACCAGCAGAGATTGAAGGAAGTCAGCTGTCTTAAATACACCAGTCAGAAACCCCAGATCTCCAATTGTCATCATCATTATCAGGTGGCAAGCCTCTGTCAATCTGACCAGCTCCACGTCCTCCAGTAACCACCAGAGGGAGCCCAGAAAGAGAACTTGCAACACCTCTGTCAATTTGACCAGCTCCACTACCTTCAGTAACCACCAGAGGGAGCCCAGAAAGAGAATTCACAACACACTCTGCTCCAATAGTGTGACTGCAAGTATATGATTTGCATACATACGGCCACATGCCTACTAGAAGTGTGGACACATCTAGTAGATGTGTGGCTGGAGGTATGCAAATTGTGTACTTATGATCACGTGACTGCCCGCTCCCAAAGTCGGTACTGGAGAATCCTCACAGAGTGCAATCATCGTGATGTGAAGCTTCAAAAGTCTGCAGTCACCTATAGTGGCTGGAGACTTGTAGCCTAAGGTTGGACATCCCCTTCAAATACTATGCAAACACATACATACTTTTATCACTCTGTATACAATTTCCTATCCTAGATTTCAACTCTGTCATCCAACTGTGATAAACCACAATTAATTTATGTTTTAAGGGGGAAAAATCACTTTTTCACACTTGGCCCTGTAGGTTTGGTTTTCTTTTACCCTTAATAATAAAGATCTTCATTTAAAAACTGCATTTTGTGGTTACTTGTGTTATCATTGTCTAATATTTACATTTGTTTGGTGATCTGAAACCTTTAAGTGTGACAAACATGCAAAGGAATAGCAAATCAGGCAGGGGGGGAACACTTTTTCACACAACTGATAATACCATCACAAGACACAACACATATCAAGATTAAAGAACAATTACTGCTAATTATTCACTAACACAAGCATTTTTCAGAAAAATATGGGTCTGCTGGTCAGTGCTTAACAAGGGTTATATCAAAGCATCGTGGCTTCTATTATGTCATTTGAACATTGTCTAACGGAACACAAAGGCAACATTTTTCTAAAATGTCTTTCTTAACCCTTCATATCAGCCAATATGTATTTTAATGATAGGGATGAGCGAACCTGTTGAAGTTCAGGTTCTGGTATATGACCAGAACTTTAGTCCAAAGTTCAGTTGTCAGAACTGTACCCAAACTTGAACAAAAACCCGAACCCCATTGAAAACAATGTAGACCTGAATTTTGGATCTAGAAAAAAATCTCTTTCTCAAGTTTGGGTTCGCTCATCTCTAATAGTGACCATTAATGGGCTTTATTTCACAGTGCTTTAGTATTGGCCCGGCACAGGTGGAAAGTGGAGTATTATGTATATGTTTGGATGTCATGGTTTTTTTTTAAATGACCAGAATCAGGGGAACTTTGGATCCTGAGTATTTTACCCCTAAGATGCTGTGGTCTATTACCGCTACAGCACTTCACTGGTTTACAGATGAATGAGCTTTTTCCGTAAACCCATCAGTTCAACCTCAAGTAAAGGTGTATCTGGGGTGGAAATGCTCGAGGTCTCTTCCCCGGCGGCTGCATTTTGTCACTCCCCCCCCTCCCGAACTGGATGTTGGCCATTCTCTGATTGGCAGCCAGCTCAGAGAAGATGAAGAACGCCGGCTCCCAGTGAACAACTGTACTCGCAGACGTGAGTACAATTGACGCTCTTAACGCTGGGTCAGGGCAACGTCAGGAGTGTGATCAGGTCATATCATCATGCTAAAGATGACACCCTGGTTAGCAGGGGGATGTGAGAGGAGACAGTATGAGGTCGGAGGAGAAAATGTGCAAGGATACTATTGACCGGAATAGTGTGAGGAGACAGTATGGGGGAGAAAAGTGTTAGTGGGCACAGAATAGAAACTAAGTAGTATGTGGGGTAGCATGGGGGGACAGTGTTAAAGCACAGCCAGGAAGAGACAGTAAGCCAAGGAGGGGTGAGTGTGATGAGGGCTCAAGTACAGAGACTGGGCCCTATAGGAGCATTATAATGACACTGCTATTTTAAGGGCATGCTGTGGAAATGTGCTGCACAAGACCGGAGAAGATTAAATTCTGCAGAGACGAGCTGTGAATATAACAATTCATCATGGAGCCTGGACAAGATGAAGAAACGAAAGAGAATGACTCCAATCAGAGACAACATCATCTACAAGGGTACATGGATGTAATTTTTTTTTGTGATATTAATTCTCATATTTTTATTTATATTAGGAGCATTAAAGGGGTTATCCAAGGCTGTGATGGGTCTGCATTCATTCTATGTAACTGCAGACTTCTGAATTCTCACAGTGCGCAATGTCAGGATTCATTTTTGCATACACGCAATCGCGTGCCAACTAGACATATGTGGCCTCACTCAATGAAAATGAATTGAGTGAGGATGGACACGTCTAGTCGGAATGTGGCCAGAAGTATACAAATCTTATACTTGTATATGGAGATCCCTAAAAGTGCACATTGCGCGCTCTGAGAATTCAGAAGCCTGCAGTCGCACAGAATGACTGCAGACTTTCATCTCTAACCTGGACTAGCCCTTTAATTATAAAATGAAGTCCTGTAGCAAATCCCAACAGTGTGTAATATACTCACTGTCAGGATTCACATCACATGTCCACTTTACTCATATGCGATTTTCATACTTCTGGTCACGCGACAACTAGCTTTTCTTCATGCTTCTCTTAGTTTTTCACTGAACCTTGAGAGTATTATGGAGAGCAGCTTGTCGGCATGTGATTAAATGTACAAATAGCCCAACAAGCTCACCTGTATATCATGACTATAGGCCAAGTAGGATGCCTTACAGTATAGTACGAAAATGCATAATACACTGCAATACAGGTGCACAAAATGTTCAAAATATATATACTTAGTATCACCACACCTATAATGACTCAAACCAGAAAAATGCTTTCCATTTTTTTATTCTTATAAAGTTATGTTGCTATCTATATTTAGAGGAGAATACCATAAAAAAAAAAAAAAAAAAAAAAAAAAAAACACAATAAAAGAATTGCTGTTTTTTCAACCCTCCCGAATCATAAAAAGCATTACAGGGGGGAAAAAAGGTATTTAATCAGCCACCAATTGTGCAAGTTCTCCCACTTAAAAAAGTCAGAGAGGCCTGTAATTGACATCACAGGTAGACCACAACTATGAGCGTCAAAATGAGAAAACAAATCCAGAAAATCACCTTGTCTGATTTGGCAAGATTTATTTTTCAAATTATGGTGGAAAATAAGTATTTGGTCACCTAAAAACATGCAAGACTATAAACCACTGACTATTGTACAAATAAAAAATACCTAAAATAAAAGAAAACTGCACCGGTTTCTGAGCAGCTTCTCCTCCCATAGTGAGCAGATGAAACATGACAGTCTAACCCGAGGTACCTATAAAAGCTGAATTAGAAGGCAGTGGATGTGGAGAACATGGTAGGCTGAATTACCATATTTTATGTTTCATGAGGAACATTTTCCTCTTGCATTTTTAATGTGAGCACAGCTGCTGTATCCACCTTACGTCTGTTCATATGAATCACACCTCTCAACATCCCACCAGCGATAATGGTCCAGGCAAAAATCAGCACTAGCATTTTGCTCCCATCTAACAAAACACACTATTGAACTGTCACAGGGGTGGAGGAAGGAGGACCCATTTTTTTTTTTTTTTAAAATCCCTACACTAAAGTCAAGTCTACTTCTTACAGCAGGTGCGACAAAGTAGAAGCGCTGTACTGAGACGTGCACTGGTGGATGTCAGATGAGACGGACTCATGCTATAGGCGCCTGGTCAACTGGATGAGGATACATCAGTGCAGTGCTGCTTGATTCCACAGTTACAAAATTGTCATCGCTTCATCGTGCATCACCCAAAGGGCTTTTTCACGTTTGCGGGTTTTTTACGTGTTTTGCTGCAGAACCAGCAAAGTGAATGACATTTATTATGTCACTTCATGCACAAGTTGGGGTTTTTCACCTGGACATGCTCCAGTTTCAAATCTGAAGCATGTCAATTCTTTCAGCATTTAGTTTTTTTGAAGCCTCATTCATTGATTCAAATCAATGGGAATAAAAACGTATAAAAAATACAAGCATTTTAAGCTGCTTTTTTCCTGCAGAAATCTGCTGCGAATATTGAACATGTGCACATTCCCCAAGTTCTGAAAACAAAGTCCCCTATTATGTGACGCGACCCTGATGGAGTCTAGTGGTTTTACATGTGGTCCAGAGACATAGTTGGGGGTTCAGCAGACAGGGGAACAAAACATCTCAGTGGCCTCTTTTTCGGTAACTGTGACTGAGATTATGGTGGCACACTGATATTACCTCCATATGGTGACCTAGTGGTAGATACCAGTCCTGCACATCATATAAGAGACTACAGTACAGTTATTGATGATGACTTACAGCTGTCGTTCTTTCTGGTTAGGGTCATTTCCATTTGGGCCAGACCAACATGGCAACTTCTTCCAGCCACAACTCCGTCTGCCGAGATTACAACAAAGACTCATCTGACTTCTCACATTTCCAGCAACGTTCACATCTATTCCGAAACCTGCACAAAGTCCTCAACCTACTGTCATCCCAATGCTGAGCTGCTGCTGTATGTGTCCCTATTACTGCACCTGCTATTTAGCACAATAACAGTGCTCCTCTTGGTGCCCCACATAATACTTCCCACCACTGTGCCCCTTTCATACTAATAATGCTTCTTTGTGCCCTTTAGATGGTAAAATTGCCCCCTAGAAAATATTAATGTCCTGTGCAAATGCCCTAGATACACAGTGTCCACATTTTGTTTCTCTTATGGCCCCAATACTGAGTGCACCTATAACAATAATGCTTCTTAAGTGCCCACTTAACATTTAATAATATCCACTGAGTTCCCCAATGTGCAGCTCCTCTACACAGTATGGTGGGCCCACAGCTCCCCTATACACAGTATGATAAAGCCCCACTCCCCTATACTTAGTATTATTGGCCCCCTGGTCCCTCAAAATACGACATAATGATCCCCACAAAAGTCATCACTGTGTATAATGGCCTCCACAGTAGTCCCCACACTACACTAGCCCTCAAACTGCATAATCGCCCCCGCATTAGTTCCCACATTGTATAATGGCCCCCATAATAAGCCCCAAACTGTATAATGACCCTAACATTAGCCTCCAAACTGTATAATGGCCTCCACATTAGCTCCTATACTTTATAATGGCCGCTGCATTAGCCCCTAAGCTGTACAATGGCCTGGCATTTGCTCCTACACTGTATAATGGGACTCACATTGGCTCCAACACTATATAATGGGCCCCATATTATCACCCAAACTGTATAATGCCCCCCCACACTTGTCCCTATAAAGTATGAGGGTCCCCATTGTTTCTGATCCCACTCCCACAAGTTTAAATTTAAAAAAATCCTATACTCACCTAATCCAGGTTCTTAGAGAAACCTGCAGTCTACAGAACAGAGAGCGGTAGAGCAGGGAGACCAGGTCTCTTTGCTCTACTCCAGGACTTAACTGCCGATGCAATTAAGGGTAGCATAGCTCCGGGAGGGCCCCTCTGAGTGTGGGACCCTGGGCAACTGCACCCTCTTATTCCCTGGTAGCTATGATACTGATATGGGTCCATTGCATTTTGGTTATCGCTCCTGTTTTTTCACACAGCAAAATACCATTGCTGGCTAAGACATTCTCACCACTAGAAATAATTAAAAAAACCTAAACAGGAATAACATATAGCAACTGAAAACTAAGTCTTCAAATTTTATTCCGCAATTACACCGGTTCTTGTTATTTTGACAACAAATATGACACGACCACGTTTATAGAAAAGGGCCCCAATCCTAAAAAAGTATTGTGATAAACACATGCAAAATATGTGGCCAGGTAAAGGACAAATCACAATCATAACTACTCATTATATGAGGGCCATTTTAGTGCAGTACAATGGCAATAAGCGGACTTTTTATAACACTGCCTACAAAGATACAAAAATCTGCAGCTTTGTCTGTACAACAGTCACAGTACTCAAAACAACCTCTCCCTTTAGTACAAGTCCGGGGGATACATTTTTGTTAAAATGTAACTAGTAGGAAAAATGTAACAGGTTCAGTGCAGGGGATAGTGTCCTCATTTCTTCCAGATTGTTACATTTTGAAGAAAGTTTGAAAATAATTATTTTGATCACCATTTCCTGATATTTTCATATTTTATATTTATGGAATCTTTACATTTGCTCACATTCACAGAAGCACAGACTATTTCAGAACATCTACTCAATGAGACTTTAAAATCGGAGAACCCTTGTTTTAAAGGGTCAAGCACCGGTGGTTTCATGCACTATTGGCGTGGTTAAACAGTTCAGTGCTCTTTCCCACCTGCTTATTTTCCATCCATGGCTATGTGCACACAGTCGTTTTTGCTGAGTTTTCGAAGCAAAAACTAGGTGGAAACTCAAAACTTTTTGAGTTTCAAAATTTGGAGGAGGATTTGGAGACTTTTTCCATTCAGTTCCTGCTCCAAAAACTACTAAAAAACTCCAGTGTGCACAAAACTTACCATATTTCTGCCTTTTTCAGGCTCCTGTAAAGTCAGAGCCATCAATCAAGGAATAGGAGGGAGATAGATGCAAAACAGGTAATTGGGAAGGTGCATTGATCTGTTTGGCCACGTCAAGGATGCGCCGAGCAACCGTCCTTTGTTTGAAAAGACATTCTGTATGGACGGACTATCTCTAAATAATTGTTGTCAGTCTTGGGCAGCAATTCAGATATTAAAGCTGTTACAAGCCAGACTCGCCACTTCATACAAATCCTGTTAAGTTGGAAGAAAAAGAACAAAAAAACAACAAAGGCAAGAGCAGTCACCAAAAAAATAAATTAGCAGAAGCTGTGAATCAGTGAGCTGGGGTCTCGGCCCCTCTATTCTCCTACGTGGGAACAAACACATATAAAGAATTCATAGCACATCCTGTAGCCATCACTGGTGATTGGCTGACTGTCGGGGATGGAACCAGGATGTTGAGAACAGTAAGAATCAGGTTAACACTCTAAGGGGCAGCAGAGGATACAGAAGGGTATTATTTTAAAGTAGCTTGAGAGATTTGGAAAAATATGCTCTGAAGCACCCCTTTAAAGAAAACATATACCGCTTTTTTCTTCCTTGAGGCATTTGACATTTTCATTTCATTATTCTGCATATACAGCTATGGCAAAAATTAAGGGACCAGTGCACAGTGATATAAAAATTAGCTTCTCTATATGTCTGACAGCCATTCCATTCCAGTGTCAGTTGAATTCCAACCAGAGTACACCTCATTCTATCAAATGTGCTTCTGATTAGATGATCACCTGAACCAAATCTTATTTAACGAAGTATAAAAAACCCTGCTGTGGTGTTCACAATCCTCTTGCAATAGGACAAGCTGGATGGCAAAACAAGTGCTAGTAATATCCCAAAAGTAATAGGAATAAAAAAAATAACTTTTAACCATGCTAAAGGAAAAAAAAAAAAGCCTTGAATGAGGAAAAGAAGGGCTCAATTCTGACTTTACTAGCAGAGGGATACAGTGAGCGTCATTTTGCCTCCATCCTTAAAATTTCTAAGACTGCAGTCCATTACAACAAGGTCAAGCAGCAGACATTGGGGACAACAAAACTACTGACCGGCAGAGGGAGAAAATGACTCTCCACTGACCGGGATGACCGTCATTTTGTTCGAATGTCACTCAGCAACCGCAGGATGACATCAAGTGACCTACAAAAGAAATGACAGCTGGGGTGAAGAGCACGGCAAGAAAAGTTCGTAACAGGCTCCTTGTGGCAGGGTTCAAGACAGGTACAGCTAGAAAAAAGCCTTTCATCAATGAGAAGCAAAGGAGAGCCAGGCTGAAGTTTGCCAAAGACCATAAGAATTGGACCATAGAGAACTGGAGTAAGGTAATCTTCTTGGATGAGTCTAATTTTCAGCTTTGCCCAACACCTGGTCCTCTAATGGTTAGACGGAGACCTGGAGAGGCGTACAAGCCACAGTGTCTTGCACCCACTGTGAAATTTGGTGGAGGATCGGTGATGATGTGGGGATGCTTCAGCAAGGCTGGAATTGGGCAGGTTAATCTTTGTGAAGGACGTATGAATCAAGCTGCATACAAGGTTATCCTGGAAAAACAGATGATTCCTTCTGCTCTGGCAATGTTTCCCAACTCTGAGGACTGTTTTTTCCAGCAGGACAATGCGCCATGCCACACAGCTAGGTCAATCAATGTGTGGAAATCCCTGTCATGGCCAGCCCAATCTCTAGAATTGAAACCCATTGAAAACCTCTGAAATGTAATCAAGAGGAAGATGGATATTCACAAGCCATCAAACAAAGAAGAACTGCTTAAATTTTTGTACCAGGAGTGACATAAGGTCACCCAAAAGCAGTGTGAAAGAATGATGGAAAGCAGCCAAGACGCATGAAAGCTGTGATTAAAAATCACGGTTATTCCACAAAATATTGATTTCTGAACTCTTCCTGAGTTAAAACATTAGTATTGTTGTTTCTAAATGATTATGAACTTGTTTTCTTTGCATTATTTGAGGACTGCAAGCACTGCATTTTTTTATTTTGATCATTTCTCATTTTCTGAAAATAAATATAAAATTTAGTGCTTGGAAATTTTAAGACATGTTGCCAGTAGTTTATAGAATAAAAGAGCAATTTACATTTTTCTCAAAAATATACCAAAGAGAAAACTCAGACAAACTGAAAATTTTGCAGTGGTCTCTTAATTTTTGCCAGAGCTGTATATTTTGTTTCATCTTCTACATATAATGTAATTAATCTGTAGCATATAAATTACCTTTACAATAATATGGAGAGAAGACATTCCATGTAACACCTGCTCAGAAAACAAGTGGCACCATTGGGATAGAAAACCGTTATCCCAGCCATCCACAGCGCTTTAGTCAATCACCTACAGAGAACTTGTCTTTAGACGCATGCCACCCAAACCACGGCAGCAAACAGACTGGCTTCATGACTGCAGCCACATAAGGCTACGTGCCCACGATCAGGAATAGCAGCGTTTTTGCCTCCAAAATGCTGAGTTCTAATCACGCAGTTAAACTCGCATGTTCTTAGTGAACTATGCGGATTTATCACATCTAATGAATGGCTATGGGGGAATTAGCGTCTCTGCTGCCGAAATGGACATGCTGCAGCTTGTAAACCCGCACCACGGGTGAGTTTACACAGCGGTAAATAGAAGCTCAGTGGGCATGGGATTTCTAGAAATCCCAACCACTGGGCTTGTACTGTACAACACAACGTTTTGGATGTTTCGCAAATGCGTTGGGTCCAAAACGCTGCTATTCCTGCTAATGATCGTGGGCACGCAGCCTAATTCTTTCTATTAAATGCTGCGGTGTCTGACACAAAACATGTGTTATCATGATTTTCACCAGAATACTGATGGAAAACACCTTGAAATCTTGCAATTTTTGTGCAACTTGAAGTTTTGGCTTTTGGCCATACAGCATTTACTACATCATCCGACAGCTTGGCAAAACTGGGCAGAGTTGACGCTGGGCTAACATGGTCAAGGCTGCCTAGAAAATTCATCACAATGTATGCCACTAATGTGGCGTAAATTACACCAGAATAGAACTTCTGTTCTGGTAGACACATGGGAGATACCTCTCAAACAAATAAAGCAGGGTGTTGAGAAGCAGACTGGGAGCCACACTGGGGTTGTCAGGTCTTTCCCTATAGTCAACAAATTGGCTTTTCAAACTATGTAGCAGCGTTTCAGAGTAAAATCTCACATGCTCGGATTCATGCTCCCCCTGGTTTGAGTAGCATGAATTTAATGACAGGTTGCCTTTAATTTAGGGCATAGATGATTTCCTGAAACAAAATATTATTAATGCTTATGTATTTGCTGTTTGACTCATGTTATATTGATTTCTGCCTTTGAATACTGGGAAACAAATTCTATGCTGTACGCCTTCCTGTGCCTTTATATTCTCCCCTTTTCTGGTTGAACCTGATAGAATTACAGTAATGTCTTATGGCAACTGTGCTAGGGGGCATAAATTACAACCTACAGGAGCAGTCATACCATTGGTGCAACCTCTGCGAGGCCAAGAAATAAGTGGGGCCACTTCCACCTCCAAAGAGCCAAAGACAATATGTGTTGTTCTGTCTGTGTCCGCTTCTGAAAACCTACCGGTACTTTGCTGTTTGCATACAAGCTGCCAACACAGCCTGTTTCTATAACTACAGTATTTTTATGAATACTTCCTGTGAAGTAACCTAGTAAAAATGTGAGATACTACAATATATAGACACCGCACCCAAACTATATCAGTGATTGAAAATAAACATTCTTGGAGAAACACCCATAATTATACATAAAACTTCCTTTGAGAAGATGATGATGATTTTATGTTTTGTTCACCTTACAAGTAGCTCAGAGGTTAAAAAAGTCAGTGCTGCTGTGGCTGGTGCTGGCTCCTCGAGCAGAGATAGAAAATGTGTCATGGCTTTACCCAACTAACTAACATATACCACGACAACCACCACAACATATAAATAAAAGTAATCTATTCATTTTAATGGGAAACTTAAATTTAAAACAAATTATATATTTCTATATATTTATTAAAGCGAGCTTTCATCATAAAAAGTGATGGCACATCAGTAGGCTATGCCATCACTTCATGATTCATGATGATGGAGTCCGGTCCCTGGAACACTCACCAGTCTTGAGAATGAAGGCAGTAAAGGAAAAACACCGTATGCACAACTTCAGAAGGTGCTCAAGTAGGACCCCACACCATACATGAATAATAACGAAAACTTGGCACTCAACTTCTAGAATATTTTTTGGATTTTTTTAACGCAGCCAGAAAATAATATAGACGTTTCGGCCTCATTGGCCTTTATCAGTAACAGACTGCAGTATAGTAGTTAATCGCATTCAGTGCGATAATAGAAGTGACACCATAGTCACTTTAAATGTGCCTGGTCATGCACTAGGCGCTGGGCATGGAGCCTGTATCAAATAGTACCTGGGTGGGTGGGGGTGCCAGCATGCAGACATCAGCAACACAATATAAACTGTTTAATTCAGCAATACATAGATTTTTTTTTACATATTTAAGCATCCTATGTATTTTACATATTATTAATATAGACTCAACCAAAACCCATGACGCAGCAAGCCTCTGGCTATTTATGCGCGGAATGCAAACCCAGGCATAAGAGTTGCATAATTGTGGGCTTAGAAAACCAATAAGGAAAGTAAGCTCTTAACAATTATATATGATCTTAAAGTGGCTTTGCGAATTGGAATTAGCATTTTGTAAATCATTAAAGCGTTACAAATGATGTACCGTAACTTGTTCCAATAACTTCAGATGTTTATTTTACTTTCCGTTACATAAGGTTTAATGAAATTGTTGAAAAATTAAGGTTTATTTTTATAGAATGTTTTATAACTTTTTTTTAAATATAATAAGCAGAATTTTTAGAAAAATTTTGAGCGACATAAGTAACACAGGCAGGTGCTGCTTCAGCTCTGCCACACTCCTAGTGCTAGATTCATTAAAACTATTGTTGGGCATGCCAGTCTTAATGAAGGCAGTGCTTGAGTAACATGTGCCTAATTTATTAAGTGGCCCCCCACCTCTAATGAATTAGGCGCATCTTACAAATATTTTGTGCCACTGCCAGAAGTGTTACCTGAATCAGAGACTGGAATACATTTCTGGGGCAATTTACTAGGCAGAATTTAAAATGTATCATCATAGCTTTACACATTATGGTGTAGTTGGCCAGTTGGCATAAAAATTACAAAAATCCAAGATTTTTCCGCAGCATTAAATTAGGCAAAACAATTTGTGACATTTAAAGGTGTTTTACATCAGAATTCTGGCAAAAACACCTTCATAAATTGGTCCTCTAACATTCAGTGCTAGGATCTGAACACCTTTGGAGACCATATCCCTATACAGGTTCTCATCACCCTTGAAAATGGAGACTAGACCCTTGTCCTAAGGAAGAACACGCCGCACTTGAACTGAGGACCACTTAGGTAATTAACCAGCCTGTCTATTCATGTCCTTACCTTACAGGATTTACATCTATGTGATTCTATTTTTTTATGATTCTATAAGATTTATATTGGTATTTTCACTTGTACTGTTCTACATCTGTGCATGTGTAGGAGGGAGAGTCCCCGCTGTGTAACCGGGCCGGAACCAAGGGGACTGTCACCAAGGTTCCTAGGGAGATTATTTCCGGGGGGACACTATTAGAGGATGGGCCGGAGAGAGTTCTAGAAGGAATGGGGCGGAGCCAATATAAAAGGAGCTGAGGACGCTAGCAGGGGGCACTTGACAGAGCGAGGGAGGAGCAGGAAGACTGGAGGGCGCCAGAGAGCCAGAGCTAGAAAGAGCAAAGTGGGAGGGACTGGAGAGAGACTCACCACGGGCAGGAAGGAGATGGCACCAAGCCGACCAGCAGAGGGATCCCGCCTGCATGCCCAGCCCGCAACTGCGGCCCACGCGTCTCAGGCGCCGGCTGCCGCCATCCTGCCTCTGCCGGGAGGCGCAACGCAGAGGAGCTCTACAGGGGCCTGTTGTGCCCACACTCCACCTGGGCATAAGAACGCCAGAAGCCTGCGCCAGATATTCATCGGCTGGGCCCAGCGGCTGAGACGCCGAAGAGATAACGACCACCACTCTGCCAGACATCTGAGGAGGATAAGTGACACGTTGTAGTTGATAACCTGTAGTTACTGGACCCGTCATCGGCCACACCGCGGCACCCATAGTTACCGGTTCTGACCGGGTAGTCGTGTTCGAGTTACTTGAGTATTATTGTTCTGATAAATATATATATAAAAGTTACATTTCACGTTCACACCAACTCCTGTCTCGTCACTGCATCCTGTGTACTTGCGATAACTACACATGCAATTGATTTTATAAGATGGGCCATGCATATCCCTATCCCTGAGTCTACTTGAAAGGTATCCCCCTTCTTATGGGCATATATTTCTTTTAACCTTACACTAATGTTGCAGGATTATTCTCAGATCCAGTGTTCTAGACAGATATCACTAAATACAATTATTATTATTATTTATTATTATAGCGCCATTTATTCCATGGCGCGTTACATGTGAAGAGGGGTATACATAATATATACAAGTACAGTAATCTTAAACAATACAAGTCACGACTGGTACAGGATGAGAGAGGACCCTGCCCGCGAGGGCTCACCATCTACAAAAGGATGGGTGAGGATACAGTAGGCGAGGGTAGAGCTGGTCATGCAGCAGTTTGGTGGATTGGTGGTTACTGCAGGTTGCAGGCTTGTCGGAAGAGGTAAGTCTGCAATGACATTGCTAGGCTGTTTTCTCTAATGTGCGCACAGGACCTGTGATGAGGTCACAGGACTCAAGGATCACATGATCATGGGCCTCGGCGTATGCAGGACTCTACAGTGCTGGTCGCCATGGTGCTGGATGAGGTACGTTTATGTGTGGGGTCAGGAGGGGTTTACAGTGTGGATGTAGCAGAGCTGTGTGTACAATTTTGGACGGAGCGGAGCTGTGTGTGTAGGAGGTTACGAAGCGGAGCCGTGTGTGTACGAGGTGAGCGGAGCCGTGTGTGTACGAGGTGAGCGGAGCCGCGTGTGTACGAGGTGAGCGGAGCCGCGTGTGTATGAGGTGAGCGGAGACGCGTGTGTATGAGGTGAGCAGAGCAGAGCCGTGTGTACAAGGTGGACAGAGCGGAGCCGTGTTTGTACGAGGTGTACGGAGCGGAACAGTGTGTGTACGAGGTGAGCGGAGCCGTGTGTGTATGAGGTGAGCGGAGCCGTGTGTGTACGAGGTGAGCGGAGCCGCGTGTGTACGAGGTGAGCGGAGCCGCGTGTGTACGAGGTGAGCGGAGCCGTGTGTGTATGAGGTGAGCGGAGCCGTGTGTGTATGAGGTGAGCGGAGCCACGTGTGTACGAGGTGAGCGGAGCAGAGCCGTGTGTACAAGGTGGACAGAGCGGAGCCGTGTTTGTACGAGGTGTACGGAGCGGAACAGTGTGTGTACGAGGTGTACGGAGCGGAGCCGTGTGTGTACGAGGTGTACGGAGCGGAGCCGTGTGTGTACGAGGTGTACGGAGCGGAGCCGTGTGTGTACGAGGTGTACGGAGCGGAGCCGTGTGTGTACGAGGTGTACGGAGCGGAGCCGTGTGTGTACGAGGTGTACGGAGCGGAGCCGTGTGTGTGTGAGGTGTACGGAGCAGATCCGTGTGTGTGTGCCAGATGTACGGAGCGGAGCCGTGTGTGCACGAGGTGTACGGAGCAGAGCCGCGTGTACAAGGTATACAGAGCGGAGCTGCGTGTGTACAAGGTGTACGGAGCGGAGCTGTGTGTGTACGAGGTGTACGGAACAGAGCCGTGTGTGTACGAGGTGTACAGAGCAGAGCCGCGTGTGCACGAGGTGTATGGAGCGGAGATGTGCGTGTATTTTGGCATGGGGAGCCCCCATTTGAAAGTTCGCACCGGGGCCCATAACTTTGTAGTAACTTGGCACTCACTCTGCTCAGTGTTCTGACACGTGACGCCAGTGCCAAATCAGCGCTGGCATGACTGTGCCCACCTTCAGACAAGTAGAACATGAAAAGGAAGTCAGGGATCAGCTGCAGCCCGGATTTCCTCTTCATGATTGATTTGTACGAAGGCGGGGACGGTGACGCCAGGGCTAATTGGGCGCCGTCGTCACTTGCCACAATACTGCACGAGAGCCCCGGGGAGAGCGAGTGCTGACACCACGGAAATGGCGCTGGCCCAGGAGGTAAGTTTAGGCTTCATTATTTTATTGGGGCCAAGCTAGGGGTATGATAAGAAGTGGTGGACAACTTCTTTAAGAAAAAAAACTCCTCCTAAAAATCAGTATTTCCTGAAGAGGTTTTCACTTGAAAAACTCATTGTTTAGAATCCTTCAGAAAAATTCCATCTGAGCATCAGCTCTGTTTTGTGTGCTAAAGAATACATGTTGTGAAAATGCTCAAAAAAAAAAACCTGTCTCATCCATTTTTTAAATCTTTCCCATTGACTTGTATTGTAATGTACAGAGCATCTTCCAAGCAGAAAATGCCTGAAGAATGGTCAGCTAACTTCTGTTTACCCCCTGGCAATTCTGGACACTTTAAAGAGGTTGTCTACTACATTAACACTGATGACCTATCTTTGGATAGGTCGTCAATATCTGATCGGGGGGGGGGGGGCACCCCTGCTTATCTGCGTAGGCTGGAACTGATGGGTAACTGTATAGTGGCCGCAGCTGGGTACTGCACATCTCGCAAATATTTTCAGAGTCCTTTTTAAAACAGGCAGTTTGTGAATTAAGAAAAAAAAATTGAAAACGAGCATGTGAACATTTTACATTCCAATTAATTCCAGTGTTAAGCCACTTTGTTGTTCATACGTACACATTGTTTTAGTATTTGTATTCTTCTTCAGGTTTTTAAAAAAAAAAAAAAAAGTGCATTTCATTTTATAGAAGAGGATCTTGTTGGAATCCTCTCCAAACTAGACTGTTATGAATGAGTCACCAAAGGAGGAAAAAACAAAAATACAAGCTAAGTCCAGAAAAGCAGAGAGTTTGGTAGCTATCGGATTGCAGACCCCTGATCCTATTCATACAACTAACAGTAGCTGTGGGAGGTTCCTATGGTGCCCTAGACCCCTCGTTCACAGCCAGAGAACTAAATAAGCCTAAAGAAAGAAAGGGGAAATCTAAACTGCCCCAGAGCAGACCCCAAAGCAATAGACAACCCCCAACATGTATTGTCGGTGAAAAGCAGATGAAAACACAAACACAGACAGAAAGACAGGTTGAGCAAACGATGGGGCCCAACTAACTAAATAGGAAAGGACAGAAAAGATGCTGGCTGCAATCCGCAAAAATTCTGCCAAAAATAATGTCCAACACGTCTGATAGAAAAAGGCCCTGAAGTCACTAGACTTCAAAATCACTATATCAGCACTCAGGTATATTCTGAAGACTGAGCAAAAGATCAACTTGACCAGAGACAAAAATGGAGCTCAGCCTGTACCAACAAGGGCAGGCAGAACACAAACACTAAGTAAACAGACACAATCTCATGGAAAAATAAGAGAGCAAAAACTTAGCTTTCAGAAGACAGGCACTCAACTGGTTTGCAAGAGCACAGAGCAGAAAGGATCACCAGCAACCCTGCAGGGCATCAGCTGCCTTATATCCACTCAGTGATTCCGGGTGTCCAATCACGCTCCGCCTGTTCAGATGACAGGCTTTTCCCATCCCAATCAATTTCACTACCTCTCTTCACCAGCAGAGGGAGTTCATCAGACATCAACGGTGAAAGGGAAAATGAACTCACAACACTAGACGCTGTCAAATCAAAAAGCTGCAAACTGAAAGCTGCTACCTATTAGTCAATCAAAATTCAATGAGTGAAAAAGCACAAACGAACTTCATTTCAGTGAGGAAAGACAACCTTATATTATGTATGCTAAAAATCAACTAAAAAAGCATTCCCATCAAAATTGTTATCCTGTTAAAATATTTCCATTATCATATTATATACCACTGTGTACATACAATTGCTCATTTTTCCTTTCTACCCGGCAAATTCTTCCCTTTTCCATTAGGTCTATGACATCACGTGATCTAAAACTGAGTAACTGAATCTTTCTAAGCTCTATGTAGAAAGCGGAGGTACATTTTCCCTATATGACTGGTCAGTCACTGCAAAAGTCACTGGTAGGGGGAGGAGGGTGCAGCTGGGTGTGGAGTTAAAGATGGGAATTATTTCTGCAGGGACTAGAGACTTCCTTTTTCTACACAGAGCAGAGAAGAAAGAATAATTAGCTGGGTAGAAGGGCAAAATGAGCAACTGTAAGCGCATAGTGATATGTAACATGATGACTGCAATATATTAAGAGGATAAAAACCTTGATTGGAGTGCTTTTTTAATAAAACAAAATTATTGCAAGACCAGCTGTTTCTCACTGAAACTACATATTACAGAGTCCTTTAGTATACCACTTTTCTAACTGAGACGTTTCCTATTTTTTCATGAAGAGCAGCAGTATTCACAGAAATGGTGATAACCTGCATAGTTAATTTAACAACATAATAAACTCATTGGGGACAATTCATCAATGCTTTTCTGCACCAGGAAAATGGCGTAAAAGCTTTGAAAAGTCACAAAATGTTTGCACAATGGAGAGTTGTGCAAATATTTAGCAATTTTTGGTGTTTTCACACTAGTTTCATTCAGGTAAGCTGCAATGGGTGAAACTGAGGAGGAGCCGACATGGGATGGGGTGTGGTCACATCCGCCCATCAAATTCATCGAAAAGGATGCCGTTTTGGAAGACACAAATGCTACTCCGGACTCCAACTGGAGTACCTATTGCAGTGCACCACACTCAGAAGAGGCACAGAATTCACTAAGTGGTGTATTCCCCTTAAAGGGAATCTGTCACCCCTTTTTTCGAATATGAGCTGCTTGCACCGATATCAGGGGCTTATCTACAGCATTCTGTAATGCTGTAGATAAGCCCCCGATGTAACCAGAAAGATAAGAAAAAGAGTTAGATTATATTCACCGGGGGGGCGGTCCGTCTCCTCCCATCTTCATACAATGCCGTCCTCTTCTTTCCTTCCTGTCGTGGCACCGGCTCAGGCACACTGCACTGGACCTCTCCCAGCGCCTGCGCACTGCAGGACTCTGCTCTGCACTCAACAGGGTAGAGCAGTGTGTCTGCGCAGGAGCCACGACAGGAAAGAAGGAAGAGGACGGCATCATATGAAGATGGGAGGCGCCGGACCGGACCGCCCCCCCAGTGAGTATAATCTAACTCTTTTTTTTCTATTTCAGGTTACATCGTGGGCTTATCTACAGCATTACAGAATGCTGTAGATAAGCCCCTGATGTCGGTGTCGGCAGCTCATATTCGAAAAAAGGGTGACAGATTCCCTTTGGTGCTTTATACTTCACTAAGAGTGACAAAGGCAGCACTACGCCAATTTTAATAAATCAGCCCCATAGTCAACTAATTTTAAAGTTATACAAAACTGACAATTGAGAAGTACATTGAGAGATCATTCAGGCATTATGTTGCTCTGTCAGGTGGGGTTCCTGTAGAATAAGTTTGAGAATCCCTGTTTTAGACCCCCTTATTAGTTTGTATGGTGCAAAAGCTAATTCTTTCTCAAATTAATGTGTTAAAATTGTGTTCAAGTGTACACAGAAAAATTGATGCTCAGATGCCTTTTGGGAAGGCAAATAGTGGTCACTGCTAATATTGTCCATTCACTTTGAATTTTGTTAACTCATAAAAATAAACTATCAACACTTGTATTTTTTAAAGCATTCCTACTTTGCAGAATTTTTTCTATACGTACCTAAAACTTTTATTCAGTAATATATATATATACTCAATATTCTAAAGCCATTGCTTATTGATAACACGGTGGCAATAATGCAATGTTTTCTATGCTATTGTGTGACTAGAGCATAACTACAATAGTCTACAAATGGAACACAACCGGCAGAAAAAGTATACTATGTTATGTGGAATTCATACATTTCCATCACTTCCATGCATATCTGGTTACTACAGTAAAAGCAACCCAACATGCCCAGCCGTTTAGTCAGCCTCCCTCATATAGGAATGGCTGGTAATGCAGAGCATTAGAATTCCAGGGTGCACAAACTAATGAAACAAAGGCTGAATGCTGTACGGGTCCAGTATTCATTACAACAGGACACTGCTATAGAGGATAGGAAAAAAAATAAATACTTCATGGCTGGCCCTATGAGAGCAAGTAAAAGTCAGGCATCTCCAAAGTAATCACTTTGTATTAGCAACTGAAAAACATACATCATTATCATCAGATCCATCGGCTACGCAAGGAAACAGATGAACAGTCACTGGCCGTAATGGAAAGTGATTCGTAAAGGAACAAATTATGCAGATTTAGATTTACACATTACAGAAGGCATGACAGACTAGATACGGTCATGGACTTTGCTAGAGAACAAGCAAAAGGAAATAAATGCCGCATGTCACATTGGAATCTTTTTTTATATAGGCAAACTGCAAGTAGCAGCACCTTTGAGGTTTTGTATTAGAGGGAAAAGAAATTAAAGCGCCCCAGTCCTTTCCAAAAAACTTGTAAAATACTGTAATCTTGTTGCCCTGATCCCCCACAAGTTAAAAACTGTTTTTTGTACACATGCCAGTCTATCATGAGCAAGAACTATAATAATTACGTATCCACTGTTTTTGAGCACAATAGGTGCTGGAATTTAATTTCCCTCTCTTTCCAGCAAGCATTCTCCCCTATTATGCCTGTATGGAGTTTGACAGATATCTATATATATATAAT
This sequence comes from Dendrobates tinctorius, assembly GCF_039654945.1. Taxonomy (NCBI): domain Eukaryota; kingdom Metazoa; phylum Chordata; class Amphibia; order Anura; family Dendrobatidae; genus Dendrobates; species Dendrobates tinctorius. The sequence continues at coordinate 9,200,776 of NW_027361907.1, read as the reverse complement.
TGCCTTAAATTGTGTGTCATCCACTTCCGTCTGGATGTCCCCAAATCCCAAAATCCACCACGCCGACCGGAAGTACGCCGACCGCCATATTGAAATACCCAAGTGATGGGTATTTTAATATGGCACCCGCTGGTGGTACCAGGCCCTTCCATAGTACCACCAGCGGTACAGCGCCGGGACCCAACCACCGCCGCAGGACCCCCGCCGACGGACCCCCCCACCCACCCACCTCTGTCACAGCCGGCAGGAAATACCGCGGCTTGTGCACAGGCCGCAAGCCGCGGTCTTTCCTGCCGGCTGGCCGCCGCCAGGACCCGCCGCTGCCTGCCCACCCAACTCCATCACAGCCGGCAGGAAAGACTGCGGCTTGCGGCCTGTGCGGTCTTTCCTGCCGGCTGGCCACCGCCAGAACCCCCCGACGCTGAACACCCTCACCACCGCCGCTGAACCCGCCGCCGGACTCGCCGCTGCCTGCCCACCATGTACAGTTGTGGCCAAAAGTATTGACACCCCTGCAATTCTGTCAGATAATACTCCGTTTCTTCCTGAAAATGATTGCAAACACAAATTCTTTGTTATTATTATCTTCATTTAATTTGTCTTAAATGAAAAAACACAAAACGAATTGTCCTAAAGTCAAATTGGATATAATTCCACACCAAACATAAAAAAGAGGGTGGACAAAAGTATTGGCACTGTTCGTAAAATCATGTGATGCTTCTCTAATTTGTGTAATTAACAGCACCTTTAACTTACCTGTGGCACCTAACAGGTGTTGGCAATAACTAAATCACACTTGCAGCCAGTTGACATGGATTAAAGTTGACTCAACCTCTGTCCTGTGTCCTTGTGTGTACCACATTGAGCATGGAGAAAAGAAAGAAGACCAAAGAACTGTCTGAGGACTTGAGAAACCAAATTGTGAGGAAGCATGAGCAATCTCAAGGCTACAAGTCCATCTCCAAAGACCTGAATGTTCCTGTGTCTACCGTGCGCAGTGTCATCAAGAAGTTTAAAGCCCATGGCACTGTGGCTAACCTCCCTAGATGTGGACGGAAAAGAAAAATTGACAAGAGATTTCAACGCAAGATTGTGCGGATGTTGGATAAAGAACCTCGACTAACATCCAAACAAGTTCAAGCTGCCCTGCAGTCCGAGAGTACAACAGTGTCAACCCGTACTATCCGTCGGCGTCTGAATGAAAAGGGACTGTATGGTAGGAGACCCAGGAAGACCCCACTTCTTACCCCAAGACATAAAAAAGCAAGGCTGGAGTTTGCCAAAACTTACCTGAAAAAGCCTAAAACGTTTTGGAAGAATGTTCTCTGGTCAGATGAGACAAAAGTAGAGCTTTTTGGGCAAAGGCATCAACAGAGTTTACAGGAGAAAAAAAGAGGCATTCAAAGAAAAAAACAAGGTCCCTACAGTCAAACATGGCAGAGGTTCCCTGATGTTTTGGGGTTGCTTTGCTGCCTCTGGCACTGGACTGCTTGACCGTGTGCATGGCATTATGAAGGCTGAAGACTACCAACAAATTTTGCAGCAAAATGTAGGGCCCAGTGTGAGAAAGCTGGGTCTCCCTCAGAGGTCATGGGTCTTCCAGCAGGACAATGACCCAAAACACACTTCAAAAAGCACTAGAAAATGGTTTGAGAGAAAGCACTGGAGACTTCTAAGGCGGCCAGCAATGAGTCCAGACCTGAATCCCATAGAACACCTGTGGAGAGATCTAAAAATGGCAGTTTGGAGAAGGCACCCTTCAAATATCAGGGACCTGGAGCAGTTTGCCAAAGAAGAATGGTCTAAAATTCCAGCAGAGCATTGTAAGAAACTCATTGATGATTACCGGAAGCGGTTGGTCGCAGTTATTTTGGCTAAAGGTTGTGCAACCAAGTATTAGGCTGAGGGTGCCAATACTTTTGTCTGGCCCATTTTTGGAGTTTTGTGTGAAATGATCAATGTTTTGCTTTTTGATTCATTCTCTTTTGTGTTTTTTTCATTTAAGACAAATTAAATGAAGATAATAATACCGAAGAATTTGTGTTTGCAATCATTTTCAGGAAGAAACTGAGTATTATCTGACAGAATTGCAGGGGTGTCAATACTTTTGGCCACAACTGTACATACACACACACACACATGTACGTACACACACATGTACATACACACACAGACACACACACGTACGTACACACATACAAAACGTACGTACACACACACACACGTACGTACACACTCACATATACACATATACTCACATACACACATATACTCACATATACACACACACTCACATACATACATACACACACGTACTCACATACATACACACACACACGTACTCACATACATACACACACACACACGTACTCACATACATACACACACACACGTACTCACATACATACACACACACACATACTCACATACATATACACACACACGTACTTACATCTCCAGCACAGGCCACAAACCACCCTCTTTTCTGCCGGCTGTGAATGCACGGAGATGGGTGGGCAGGCAGCTGCGGACACACACACACACATATACTCACACACACACGTACACACACATATGTGTACACACACACACACCCCCCCCCCCACACACACTTCCCTCCCGATGCGATAGCATTGGGCACACCTCTAGTATTTTATATTTGGATAAGGAATTGCACACAACGCAACTGCAACCCACACAAACTACAGCACAGTGAATGAATCCAACAAAGTATCACCAGCAGGAAACCACAGTAGGAAAAGTTATTTACATGTGCACCTCAAAGGTGATAGGACAGACAAGCAGCAAATGAAAAACACCTGTTACCCAAACCCGACAGACAAAGATAACAGAACTAAAATACCCAAGGAAAAGGCGCATCAGTTGTGGCTCAGCGGAAAGAGATGCCATCCCCACAAACAAGGGTTCAAATCCAAAAGCATGACAACAGTAATCAATTTCTAAATAGGTTAATAAAATTGTCTACCTTTCCCCTTTTTGTGTTTTATGTTGTGATGTCAATAAAATATAGTTATAAAAGAGATTCCCACATCACTGCATTCTTGTTTTCTATACATTTTATAGTGTCCCAACTTTTTTTTTATGTTTGGGTTGTACATTATATTATATTCAAAAATAGCAGCATAATCAATTAAAAAAAGAGGGTGCACTTCAGTAATTCAGTGAACAAAAGTGGAGTCTTTATTCATACATATTGTAAGTTTTACTTTTTCTTTTTTTGTCCCCACCAAGTTACTAAAGGGCGCACTCATATACAACATATATTTTATATATATTATAAATCATAAAATCATATTATATAGCACACATTACAAGCATCCCTCACATTATTAATCTCACTCGAATACTTCATAGAGAACTCCGGTAACTTCACATAGCCCGTAATGCTGCTCCACTAAGCCAAGCCCATTCTTTGTTAATGAAGTTGTCCACTACATTTCTTCTCATACCCCTCACATGGCCCCCATAAAATAATAAAGTTTATACTCACCCCCATGTCAGCACTCGCTTTCCCCGGGGCTCCCGTACTGTTGTGACACGTGATGCAGGCGACCAATCAGCGCTGGAATCACTGTCCATGCCTCCTGTCGAATGGAGCAGGAAGAGGAAGTCCGAGATCAGCTGTAACCCAGACTTCCTCTTCATGTTCAACTTGACCAAAGGTGGAGACAGGGACACTAGCACTGATTGGGCGCCGGCATCACATGTAACAACCACTGCACAAGAGCCTCGGGGAGAGCGAGTGTCGACACCGTGGGAACCGCGCCAGCATGGGAGGTGAGTATAAGCTTTATTGCTTTATGGGGGCCAAATATTTTTATCAAGAAGGAGTTGTCCTAGTAGTAGACAACCCTTTTAAGCACTCTTTCTTATGTCATGACTCCCGCAATATTTAGGCTATGTGCCCACGTATGCAGAAAAAAGACGCACTTCTTCCCAGGAAAAATGTGCTTTTTTTGCGTCTTTTTCTGCGATTTTTGCATTTTTTTTCGTATTTTTCCCGCAATTTTCGCGTGCGAAATTCAAGCACTTTCCAAGCGATGCATCAAATGTGATTGACAGGTTGGTCACACCCGTCAAACATCGTGATTGACTAGTGTGACCAACTTTTTACTATTGAGGCTGCCTATGCGGCATCAATAGTAAAAGCTAGAATGTTAAAAATAAAAAAATAAAAAAATAAATAAAAAAAAATCGGGTTATATTCACCTTCCGGCGGCCCGCGCAGCCTTACCAGGCCTCAGCGATGCTCCCGTTCCCAGTAATGCCTTGCCTTTGATGAAGTTGCGGTCTCGCAAGGAATAGGGACCGCTACATTATCGTGAGACTGCGACGTCATCAAAGGTCTCACAAGGCATTAATGGGAACGGAAGCATCGCTGAGGCCCGGGAAGGCTGAACATAACCCAATTTTTTATTCTTTTTTTTACAGGAATATGGTACCCAGGGCCTGGAGGACAGTCTCCTCTCCTCCACACCCTGGGTACCATCCGCACATGAGCCGCTCACTTTGTGCATGGTGGGCATAGCCACATGCGGGAAGTAAGCGAATCTCATGCATTCCTATGGGTGCGGAATTGCGGCAATTCTTTTCAGAATTGCGGCGATTCCGCAAAAAATTGAGCATGCTGCGTTTTTTTTCCGCGATGCGATTCCGCCGTGGAAAAAAATTGCGGCATTAGCACAGCATGTGCAGAATGCCATAGGAATGCATGGAGTGCGTTCTGTATGTTTTTTAAGTGTTTTCACCGCGTTTTTGCAGCGAAAATAGCGGCAAAAACGCTTAAAAATCGCAACGTGTGCACACAGCCTTAATCTATCTTTTTCATCCTGTCACAAAGTGACTGTCCTAGCGTGACACGTCCCACCAATCGGTCGGTCACTAAACGGCAGAACAAAAAAAACACCTGGAAACACCAGGGAACACAATAACAGCAGTAGGCCCTGTTGATAGGGAACGGACATCTACTGCACTCATCTAAGGCTGTGCCCTGATCTCCCTATCGTCCCTATATGGGTTATTTCACCCCATCACCAATCAGGATACCTAAACCCTCACTTTTCCTGCGCCTATCCCTATTTAGGGAATTGGCAAGTGAGAACACTGGTCCCACCGCTGCACTAAGACAACACAAGGTAAGGTAAGACAGACACCAAAGGGGACAGGGTAATAAAAATACAACACTTAGCTTTATCTGCTGCAATGCATCCCACAGCAGAGTAAGGCACCAGATCACAGTATTCAGCTGAAGCACCACTGCACCAGAAAGCTTCCGTCTCCAGCTCCATTGGTCTCCACAAGGACCTGTATAACCAACAGTCAGCTGATGCATCAGGTGACCTTTTAAGGATGGTGGGAGTGGTCACCACCCAAATGGGCAGAACTAGCAGCAATGCAATTACACCAGCAGGGGGGAAAAAACTGACATTAACCAACGATGGCCTAAAAGAAAAAAAGTTTAAATATGAAAAGCCTGATCTGCCACAGATCCAAAAATGGATTGTGGCACATCCTTTAATCTTTTGTTTTATTATTTGGCTTTACTGCCAGGTCTCTATACGTTTAGCACAGCTGTACAGCTGTGATGGCCCTTCTACTCATCTAGGACCCTGATTTACTTAAGGATAAAGAGTTGGCATTGTGCTACAAAAGTCAAATAATAAACCGCTATTTAAATACATGTATGCACATACAAAAGTTACATCTATTTTGGGAACATAAGAAAAATAAAATCAGTTAAAAAGAGGCACTTAGGGATCAGTTACAAAGAGCACATCATGCTTTAGAGGGCACAGGACATACCACTGATTTATGTTGGACCCATGTAGTACATTTCTCTGTGGAGGCACTGCAGGAGGATTGATATTGCCCCCCCCCCCAAAAGTTTCTGGCCCTGTTTACAGCTGATTGCTTTGTTACTTGCATTAATGGAATAAAACTCTTTAAGGCTATGTGCACACAGCGTGTTTTTGATGTGTTTTCATAGCGTTTTTTTCAGAGGGGAAATGGGCCAAAAACCCTATGGAATCCTTAAACGGAACCTGTCAGTTGTTTTGGCTGTTATAAGATGTGGCCCTGCCTTTCAGGGCTTATGTACAGCATTCTATAATGTCAGTGACTGCTCTCAAAGTGATCAGGATCTTCGTGGGGTATTATGGATTATCTTTTCTGCGGACTGGTGAGGAATAATGTGGTTTATTATTTTACTTTTGTTGCAGGAGACGTTGGCTTTGGTGGATTAGGCGTTTGGTAAATATGGCTTAATTAAGATTCATTGAAGTAGTCTGTGCCATTATTTCAAATAAAGGACTTTATTCTGGGCGTGTGTTTTTTTATACAATATCACTATGGGACGCCTCTGAATTAGGAACCTGTGGGCTTTATGTCACCTGACAATACAAAGGTGACTTCAACCCCACAAATAGGAACTTCACTTGCCACCGCTACAGGGCAAGTGGGAAGAGCGAGGCTAAGCGCCAGATTTGGCGCATGTTGTAGATGCGCCTTTTCTGGGGTGGCTGAGAGCTGATGTTTTTGGACTGGGAGGGGCCAATATCCATGGCCCCTTCTTAGACTGTTAGTATCAGCCTGCAGCTGTCTGCCTAGCCTTTCCTGGCTAGATTTTATAGGGGAACCCTATGTCAATATTTTTATGGGGTTCCCCTGTAAACTAGCCGGTAAAGGCTAAGCAAACAGCTGTGAGCTTATATTAATAGCGTGGGAACCTTTATGGCTATTGACTCCTTCCAAGAATATTAACAACAGCCCTCAGCTTTCCCTCTGCTGGATATTAAAATTACACAAAGGGGGTCTAATGAGGGTGTTGGGCTGACACCTTTTCATTACTAAGCCTAGAGCTAGGTGTCAATGACAGCTGCTGACAACAATCCCCAAATCCCATTACCCTCATGTCACTGCATCACAACATTAAAAAGTTGTGTTGAGCAAAATTACATTACAAAACTTTTTAAAATATTTTTATTTAGCTCAAAAAGGCATTCATTTATGTACAAAACACATGCAGAAAAGCATAAAAAAAACCCATAGAAAAACGCGTCAAAAACACACCAAAAATGCATCGAAAACGTGCAATTTTTCCTGCTAAGTTATGCAGAAACCATGCAGAAAATTCTGCAACCAAATACTCAACATGCACACATAGCCTAAAGATTATGTACACATGGGTTAACCCCTTAACGACCGCCGATAAGCCTTTTAAAGGCGGCAGTTAAGGGTACTTATTCCTCAGCTCCGCTTTTTAACGGCGTTGAGAAATAAGAGCATAGCGCCATCCAGAGTCAGACATTCTCCGGGGTCTCAGCTGCCAAGGGTAGCCGAGACCCCGGAGAACATGATTCATGCCAGTTTTTACTGACTCCAGTGTTGCAATCACCGTTATTCACGGAATAACAGCGACCACAAAAAAAAATCTGATTTCCCATTTAATTTCTCTCTCTTCTGATGTGATTGCACTCCCCTGGTACCTCCGGTGTCCCTGTACCCTCTGCATCACCCCGTGATGTCCCTCGACCATCGGCATCTTCTTCCAGAAGAAAATGGTGGGTGCATGCGCAGTGCGCCCACTGAGATCTGCCAGCCAGCACCTGGCAACAATAGGAAATTTTTCCTATTGGTTAATTTTGATCACTGTGATACATCCTATCACAGTGATCAAAATAAAAAAAATAGTAAATCAAACTGCCCTTTATCACCCCCTTAGTTAGGTAAAAATAATAAAATAAAAAAATGTATTTATTTCCATTTTTCCATTATGGTTAGGGTTGGGGCTACTATTAGGGTTGGGGTTAGGGCTAGGGTTATGGCTGGGTCTAGAGCTAGTGTTAGGGTTTGGCTAGGGCTAAGGTTGGGGCTACGGTTAGGGTTGGGGCTAGGGTTAGAGTTGAGGCTAGGATTAGGGTTGTGCTGCGGCTAGGCTTGTGGTTAGGGTTATGGTTGTGGTTATGGTTGGGATTATACTAGGGTTGGGAATAGGGTTGGATTTAGAATTGAAGGGGTTCCACTGTTTATGTACATCAGTGGGTCTCCAAACGCAACATGTTGCCCGCCAATGATTCCAGCCAATTTTGCATTAAAAAAAGTCAAACTGTGCTCCCTCCCTTCTGAGCCCTGCCATGCATCCAAACAGTGCCTTTCCCCCAAATACTGGGTATTGGCGTGCTCAGGAGGAATTGCACAACAAATTTTGTGGTCCATTTTCTCCTGATACTCTTTTGAAAATAAAACAATTTGGTTCCAAAGTAAATTTTTTGTAAAAAAAGTAAAATGTTAATTTTTTTCCTTCCACATTGCTTTAGTTTTCGTGAAGCACCTGAAGGGTTAATAAACTTCTTGATGGTTTTGCGCACCTTAAGGGGTCCAGTTTTAAGAATGGTGTCACTTTTTGGTATTTTCTCTTATATTGACCCCCCAAACTCACTTCAATTGTGAGGTGGTCCCTTAAAAAGTGTTTTTTCTTAATTTTGATGGAAAAATGAGAAATCGCTGGTCAACTTTTAACCCTTATAACATCCTAAAAAAAAATTGTTTCCAAAATTGTGCTGATGTAAAGTTGAAATGTAGGAAATGTTATGTATTAACTATTTTGTGATTTAAGGGTACAAAAATAAAAATTTGAAAATTGCAAAATTTTTGCTACATTTGTTTTTTTTCATAAATAAACGCAAGTTATAGCAAAGAAATTTTACCACTAACATGAAGTACAATATATCACAAAAAACATTCTCAGAATCAGTGGGATATGTATGTGGTCAGAATTGTAAAAATTGGCTTGGTCATTAAGTACCAAATTGGCTCTGTCACTAAGGAGGTTAAGTAAATTAACTTAAAAAAAAAGTAAGCAAAAACAACAACAAAAAAGTACTACAGCATTCTGCCCAAATCTACGTTACACAAGTGTTTTTTTTTCCAGATTAGCCCCAAATTTAAGCCTGTGCACTGAAATTGCAGTTGGCCAGGCCTTGAAAACATTAAATCCTGCAATTAATGACGGTCACAAAATCAAATAAATTTGACAGGGCAGAAACGTGATCACAGGGTGCCCATGAGACAGTATAGCAACAAAAGGCTTAACAATGGCCTTCAGCTCTGACAAGTACAGAGTACTATTAGGACCGAATATATATACATATATATTTTTTTAAATTAAAGTGTAAAAAAAATGCACAAATCGTCATATTAATAATAAAACATACATTATTATGGGTAAAAACATAAAAAATGGTGCCAATGAAAACTATTAGTTGGTTGTGATTTATATTACTAGCATAGAAAGTTGTTTAAAACGTGCACACAATTAGTTCAACTATCTCTGCAAATTGCGGAACAGCAGCATAGCAGATGGGTGCAAAACATCAGATAGCATCCGTCCGAGTTTTACACTGACTCCTTACCAGTGTGAGCGTGCCCTTAATTTCAGAGTATTCAAATCCTAATTGGAGTAAGGGTTTAGGAATTACAGCTCTTTAAGGCCTTGCTCCCATTAGCATCTCAAAAATTGGTCCTATTCTCATCCAGATAAGCAGGACAATTTTTTTCTCACTTTTCATCCGTGTGCTGTCCGTGTTACCGTGTACCATCCGTTTTTTTACTCAGCAGCTATTAATCATTTACAGGACCATTTACATTTTCCTATGCTACAGAATTGTAATGTATCAGTAAAAATGGGATGTCACTTTGATGGTTCATGTGGCATGCGATTTTTTTACTCACACAGATGTGATTCTCGCATCCACTCGCAGCATGCTATAATTTTTTCCTCAGCCCAATGCCAACTAAAGAAAAACTCTCAGATGAATATTGCCTCATTGAATAACAATGATGAGAGTAAAATGCGATTTTTTATCACATTGCACTCGGCGTATTTGTATACAAGTGAGAACGAGGCCTAATATGTAGCTGACTCTTTTTCAAGGGACCAAAAGTAATTGAACAATTGTCTCAAAAACTCTTTAATGTGCTGCATGGGCTATTCCCTTATTAACCCCTTCTCCCCAAAGCCTGTTTTCAAATTCCTAACCATGCCAAATTTTACAATTCACCTCTCAATTACCGTATTTTTCGCTTTATAAGATGCACCCCCAAATTTGGTGAAGAAAAAGAGAATTTTTTTTTTATTATGTTAAGTGGAGGTGTGTCTTATAATGCCAGTGTCCGTCTTTCAAATCATATATATGTCCCTCATCCTGGTATCTATATAACCCCCATCCTGGTACATGGCACCCTTGTGCTGGCACATAGCCCCCCCATCAAATCCTGGATATGTCCCCCCTGATCACTATATGCCCCCCTGCTGATGCTGACACGCACACGGCTCCCCCATCCCTATATTCCCCTCCTGCTGGCATGGACACGGCCCCCCATCCCTATATTTCCCCCTGCTGGCATGCACATGCCCCCCCATCCCTATATTCCCCCCTGCTGGCATGGACACGGCCCCCCGTACCTATATTCCCCCCTGCTGGCATGGACACGGGCCCCCCATCCCTATATTCCCCCCTGCTGGAAAGGACATGGGCCCCCCATCCCTATATTCCCCATGCTGGCATGCACACGGCCCTCCCCGTCCCTATATTCCCCCCTCCTGGCATGGACACAGCCCCCATCCCTATATTCCCCTCCTGCTGGCATGGACACGGCCCCCTGTCCCTACATTCACACTGCTAGCATGGACACGGCTCACCGTCCCTATATTCCCCCCTGCTGGCATGGACACGCCCCCCATCCCTATATTCCCCCCTAATGGCATACACACACCCCCATCCCTATATTCCCCCCTGCTGGCATGGACACGGGCCCCCCATACCTATATTCCCCCCTGCTGGCATGGACACGGGCCCCCCATCCCTATATTCCCCCCTGCTGGCATGGACACGGGCCCCCCGTTTCTATATTCCCCCATGCTGGCAAGCACATGATAAAATAACAAACAGTTAACTCACCTTCCGATGATGGCTCTGTGCTCCCAGCTCCCCCACGGCTCTTCCTGTGTCCATGCCGACATCCAGGAGCTGCTCATACAGGCATTTCATTGTCGCTTCAGGACCTTCCATCACATGACCGCAGTGCTGCACACCGGGAGTCACGTGGCCGCAGGTCCTATTGGCACAGACACAGGAAGAGCCAGGGGGGAGCTGGGAGCACAGAGCCATCATCAGAAGGTGACTATAGTGACGGGGCAGTGGGAGGGGGGGGGGGGGGAGTGCAGGCACATGCAATATACGCTGCTGCCCTGTCCACCAATTCGGTGAGGCTTCAGCACCGCGGTGATGGACAGGGGGTGCAGTGAATATTACATGAGCCTAATGAGCGGGAGCACTGACCACCCGCTGTCTCTGCAGCCTGCAGCCAGCCCACCCCAGCCCCCTGACACCACTCCAGAGCCGACCCCCCTCCTCTACAGCACACATTCAGATTATAAGACGCACCCCCACTTTCCCCCAAAATTGGTGGTGAAGAAAAAGATAATTAAATTTTTTACCACAAAAAAATTGTTTTAGACCCAGATTTTACACGGTCACACTGGCAAATGGGTAAGAATGGCACCAAAATTTGACACAATTTCTGCTGAATGTGGAAATACCCCTTATGTGGCTGTACAGTACTGCTTAGCCACACAGAGTGACTCGGAATGGAAGGAGAGCTATTTGATTCTTGAAGAACAAATATCTTAAAATTAATTAGAAAAGTTTGTGAACTCCATATACAGAGCCCCTAAGTCTCAGAGGAGCAGAAACCCCCTCAAGTTACTCCATTTTGGAAATTACACCCCCTGGGAATTTATCTACAGGTGCAGTGAAGATTTTGACTCCATGGGTGTTTGCCAGAAACAAGCTGCAGTGAATGTTGTTCAGTGAAAATTGCAAATCTGCCACTGTAGTGCCCATACGTTGTAGTGCACACACATTGTACCCAGCTTGTATTTCTGGAAACATGCACCCATAAATTAAGTGGGCTCTCATCACAACAGAAATGCCAAATGAGGATAACAACTTCGGTATAGGCACTGTCGTTCTCAGAAGAAAGGTGGGGAATTTGGAATTGGGAGTTCAGAAATTGCTGGATTTCTCTTGGGGTGCGAGGAGCCATTTAGTTTTTCAAGAGCCTTTATGCTACCAGTAACGTGGAAGCCCCTTATATTTCCATTATCAGATGATGGACCTGAGTGAGGTCTTGCTATTTTGTGGATTGAGTTGAAGCTTTTAATTTGGAAAGTTTTACATAACATTTTGGATCACATTTATCCTGTGCTCTATGCTGAGCACTTACATCAGGGCTTCCATATAAATCTCCAAATGACGTGATTCAGATGAAACCCCTGACGGACCCACCCATGCTAAAATGAGGCAGCAGAGATACTCTTGACTCAGTCTGGCCTCTGTTTAGCGGTGTTCTTCTTTTCAGAGGTGCACAAAACTGTGGTCAATCGAGCTATAAATCTATTTTATAAAAAAAAATTGTTCTTGCATTGCTTTAAACTGAGAGCTATAGCTTTTTATTTTTGCGTTGATGAAGCTGTATGGCAGCTTGCTTTGTATTGCAGAGTATAAGTTCAGTGGGTTGCAGACAGGCTCTAAGCAGGAGCTTACATGCCACCATACCTGGGTTACCCAGCGGCCATTTATCGAGGTTTCCATGGAGACCGATAGGAGCAGAGAGGGTGCTCCCTCCCTCTGCTATGACGATCGATGTCACAGTCACTTTTGACAGCTGCATCAGAGAATTAAAATGCCCATAATCAGTGCTAGCACTGATTGTGGGCATTGCCCCAGGGTGTCTGCGCTCATATAGCGCTTGGAGTGAGCCCGCGTAATCGTCACGCCGTACAAGTATGGCGGATGTCATGAAGGGGTTAATCTAGCATCAATCAAGCAGGTTAAAGATCTGGAACTGATTCCAGGTGTGGCATTTTCACTTAGAAGCGGTTGCTGTGAACCCACAACATGCGGTCAAAGCTCTCAATAATAGAGAAACAGACCACCATTAGGCTAGAAAAAAAGAATAAATCCATAAGGCAGATAGCAGAAATGTTAATAGTGGCAAAATCAACAGTTTGGTACATTTTGCAAAAAAAAAAAAAAATTGTGTGAACTGGTGAGCTTAGGAACTCAAAAAGGCCTGGACGTCCGTAGAAGACAACAATTGTGAATGATTGCAGATTACTTTCCATGGTGAAGAAAAAACCCTTCACAACATCCACCCAAGTGAAGAACACTCTGCAGAAAGGTATTTCAGTATCTACGTCTACCGTAAAGAGAAGACTTCATGAGGGAAAATACAGAGGGATCACTACAAGGTGCAAACCATTAATCAGTCTTAAAAATAGACAGGCCACATTAGACTTTGCCAAAAACATCTAAAGAAGCCAGCCAAGATCTGGAAAAGCATTCGCTGGACAGTTGAAACTAATATCAACCTGTACCAGAATGATGGGAAGAAGAAAGTATGGAAAAGGCTTGGAAGGGCTCATGATCCAAAGCACACAACATACCATGTAAAACATGGTGGAGGTAGTCTGATAGCATGGGTATTCATGGCTTCCAATGGCACTGGGTCACTGAAAGGTGCTGGATCAATTCAGAAGTGCACAAGGCTATATTTTCTGCTCAAATTCAACCAAAGCAGAAAGGTTAATTGGTTGGTTCTTCACAGTACAGATAGACAATGTCCCAAAGCATACTGCGAAACGAACCCAGGAGATTTTTAAGGCAAAGAAGTGAAATCTTCTGCAATGGCTGAGTCTATCACCAGATCTTTAACCCCATCGAGCAAGCATTTCACATGCTTAAGACAAAACAAACAAACAACTGAAGTCAGCTGCAATAAAGGCCTGGCAAAGCGTAAGGGCCCCGTCACACATAGCGACTCACCAGCGATCCAGACAACGATATGACCTTGTCAGGATCGCTGGTGTGTCGCTACATGATTGTTGGTGAGCTGCCAAACAGGCAGATCTCAGCAGCGATCAGGACAGCAACACGCGGGTAACAAGCGATGCACGTCACTTAGTTACCCGCAGTGTACATTAGATACCAGCGTGCTGGTGCAGGGAGCTGGTAACCAAGGTACACATTGGGTTTCTAAGCGCCGCGCGATGCGTGCTGGTCAGCAGGAGACCAGCGATCAAAAAAACGTCCAGGCCATTCGAGGACGATCAGTGATACCCGGCAGGGGGGCCGGTCGCTGATAAGTGTCACACACAGCGATCTCGCTGGTGAGGTCGCTGTTGCGTCACAAAACTTGTGACTCAGCAGCGATCTCGCTAGCGAGATCGCTGTGTGTGACGGGGGCTTAACAAAGGAGGAAAGCCAGCGTTTAGTGACATCCATGGCTTCCAGACTTCAGGCAATCATTGACTGCAAAAGATTTTCTTCAAAGTATTAAAAATGAACATTTTATTTATGGTAAAGTTAATTTGTCCAATTATTTTTGAGCCCCTGAAATGAGAAGACTTTGTAGAAAAATGGTTACCATTCCTAAACATTTCACAGGATATCTGTTTTCAAGCCCTTTAGTTAAATCTAAAAGTTTACACTTCAATTGCATCTCAGTGGTTTTATTTTAAATAAAAAATAGTAGCATGTAGAGCCCAAATCACAAAGATTCGGTCACAGTCAAAATATTTCTGGACCTAACTGTATGTTCTTTGAACGCGTTTTTAGGCCAAGTGAGGGTACAGCACTTTGCTTATAATACATTTGTTCTACTTATCAATGGAGGTCTTAGTACTTGGGCCGCTTTCAATTAAAACTTCCTAAAACGACATCTGCCTTTTAAAAACGCTGTAGGAAAGCTACTGAACGGAATTCTAATCCCACATAAAGTACATGTGTGGAGAGCGCTCAATGTAAGCATTGATGAACAATATTTTATTATCCATGACCATTTATAAGTAATAAGAGGATTATGACTGTAAGAATTATTTGTTCAGTACCTCTGTATTCCACAGTCTGGGGAGTAGCAAACATGCAAAAGAGAACAAATAATGAAAACAAATATGTACTGACAAAGACACAAGAAGAAAGAGGACATAAGCGGTAATTTGACCGGTATACAATGTGTATGTCTGCTGCATGTCTAGCTCTATACAACAGCTACACATAAGCAAAAAATCGGGCACGGTAGACCTCATACGCAGATGGCAGGCCTTGGGCAGGAGCACCGGCAGACACAGACAGAAGGGGGCCCCTGTGCAACAACATTATAAGGGCCCTTTGCAGTCCAATACAGCATCATAATGCACTATTCCACATGCTGCAGAGGTAGATGTGACCTCCTGGTCCCCTGTGCGGCTGCCCAGATTTCACCAATATGTTCGCCCCTGTGCAGAAGGCTGTGCTAAGGAATATATAATGGCTGTGCCTCTGTACTATTCATCTGTATGCACTCCGTGTGTTTCCATATGATGCTCTGTAGCAAACCACATTACAAATTATTCTCTCGCTAGATATGTAATCAGACAGACATAATGTCAGCATGTCTTTGAATTAAGTTATTGGCATGTGAAGGTGCAATGTGGCCCTTTATATTTTATATTTCTATTAGTCCTTCATTACATCTTAATACAACGTCCAAGTAGTACTGAGCTGTAATTTAATGTGAGTGATCACTTTTATATATAATGCCCCAGCACAGGTATGAGTGCAGACACTGTGAGTGAAGAGGTTTGGGTGAGGACTCGGAGGTCAGGTTGTTGATCTTTGGTCACTTTTCTCAATTCCCTAGTGCAATGATTCTCACGTACTATTAATCATTAGTGTACAAACCATAGCCATGACTTCAAGAATCCGTTCATACAAATTGGTAGCTGTGTGGACGAAAGTGACAGCAGCCTAAAATCCCAAGCAATCTTGTGCTAATCATTTATTAATAAGGGTTTCTAGCAAAAAGTTCCCACAGCAGCATGTATAGGAAGCCAATTGTCGCTGCTCTTCCATGGAAAATAGTGTAAAGCGCACAGGGCGGTAGTTATGGGTGAGGGGCTGTTGTGTTCCCACACCCTGGCACTCTACTAATAAACGCTGTCCTGATTCTCCTGTGCTATACATGTGGTGCGTAACACTCATGGGTTGGTCGCAGCCCTCTGCTGTCTCCGGTTCTTTAACTTTAGGAACCACTGCACACACATTAGGGAACATCAAATTCATTATATAATAAAGAAGTTTACTCAATTGTCCATTTCCATCATATTGAAACATGCAGTATTGGGCACAAACTTTTCAGTTTTCAAAGTCCATAGCACAGCACGTTCTGATGTCCGCTGTTCGCTGGCCCTGAGCTATCCCTTTCCTCTCTGGCATCTCTGACACCTGAGATACTCCATCTGGCTCTGCAGCTTCCATGAGTCCCGTTCCAACTCCTTTATGCGATTCACTGTCTGACTTCCTCTCCTAGGAAGATGCCGAGGCACGCTTCTCAGTGCCTCAGTTGGACCATAGGTCCCGGACGTTCCAGGAATGTCCACTCCAAGTATATGGCTCACGTTCTCTTGCTGCTGAACATGCCATGCTCCTCGTGCCCTCAGACCTCCAAATACTGCTCTCTCTTCATTCAATCTTTCACTCTATCTACACTAAACAGGAAGCATTCCTCTTGTTAATTGGCCCTGCCCATGCCACTTTGGAGCTGTTCCTGAACACCCTGTTTCTATTCTAAACCTTTCTACTTCTTGAACTTATTGTGCTCACCACTGCACTATACCCAGTCATATCTTATGGCTAAATCTTAACTTATGCCATATGTACTAATTTTATTATTTCCCTATATCTAATACATTTATCAGAACACACTGAGCCATCCACATATTATAGCAATACATTAACAGTGAATCTTGTGCCTATAAGGTTCTATGCAATGTAAAACACTTTCATATACACAGGTTAGAACCATTTTTCTAATCAAGGGAGGAGCACATGACCATTCCGGTCACTCTCTTAAAATAGGACCACAGTGGACTCTTAAACCCTAGATTGCCTTTGAAACTTTATTAAAACTGATGGATAGGTCAGGGGACCAATGTAGTGAGCTGATGGTCAGATTAACCCTTTTCTGACATTGGGCGTAATAGTGCGCCAAAGTCAGACTCCCCCTGTTTGGTGTGGGCTCCAGAGCGGAGCCCACACCTTTCTGGGTGGCTGTTAACTAGTTAAAAGTGTGTCGTATATCCCGCCAATCGGTGACCCTGTCACATCATCACGGGTCACCGATGGGTTGGCATGACAACCGGCAGACCTCTATGGGTGTCATTGCCGGATTGCTATGAGTGCCGCCCCGTGGTCGGCGCTCATAGCAAGTGAGCATTTAAGCTACACACAGATAATCTGATCATTAACTGTGTGTAGCAGAGGCGATCGAAGTACTGCAGCTTCTAGTCTCCCATAGAGACTATTGAAGCATGCAAAAAGTAAAAAAAATGTTTTTAAATATAAAAAAAATATGACCCCCCTTTTGCCCCATTCAAAATAAAATTAAAAAAAAATCAAATATGCACATAATTGGAATCGTTGCATTCAGAATCACCTGATCTATCAATATAAAAAAAGAATTAATCCGATCGCTAAACGGCGTAACAAGAAAAAAAAAATCAAAACGTCAGAATTACGTTTTTTTAGTTGCCACTACATTGCAATTAAATGCAATAAAGGGCGATCAAAATATTGTATCTACACCAAAATTATATCAATAAAAACATCAGCTTGGTGTGCAAAAAATAAGCCCTCACCCAGCCTCAGATCACGAAAAATGGAGACATTACAGGTCTGGGAAAATGGCGTCATATTTTTTTTTTCTTAACAAACTTTGGATTTTTTTTCACCACTTAAATAAAAACAACTTAGACATGTTTGACATCTATGAACTCGTAATGACCTGGAAAATCTTAATGGCAGGTCAGTTTTAGCATTTAGTGAACCTGGTATAAAAAAATACAAAAAACAACTGTGGAATTGCACTGTTTTGCAATTTCACCACACTTGGAATTTTGTTTCCAGTTTTCCAGTACACGATATGTTAAAACCAATGGTGTCATTCAAAAGTACAACTTGTCCCACAAAAAACAAGCCCTCACATGGCAATATTGATTGAAAAATAAGGAAGAAGGGGAGCAAAAAACGAAAATCTAAAAACAAAAATTCCTCTGGTCGTGAAAGGGTTAAAGACTACGCAATCAGAAGAAAAATAGGTGGAGCCTATTCAATGTGGCCAGAAGAAAAGAAAGAATTAAATGAGACAAGTGCAGGGAGAAAAAAAAAGAGCAACAACATGAGATCACACTGCCAGGAGGAGTGTAGGAGGGGAACCAGAGAGCAGCATGAGATCACACTGTCAGGAGGTGTATAGGAGGGGACCCCAGGGAGCAGCACGAGATCACACCCAGCTGCTAATACTCACATCTCTCCAAAGTCTTCATTGCTCTGTAGCTCCATCTCACTGTGGAGTGCATAAATGGAAATTTAATATTCACCCCTATCCTGTGATCCAGTTTCCCCAGACTAAAACTCATGCCTTCATGTTTGCAGGCAGTGGCTCAATCTATGAGCCACAGCCACAATGATATAGAATAATCTTGACCTGTATTGCATGCAGTGAGCCCAGAGGCAGATGATCCATGTCCATACAGTTACATTTTATATAACAATGTATTTCTATGTTCCCTGTATACTAGAGCTGAAGAAAGTGTCAGAATTTTTGGCTCATATAAAACAACTAAAAATAATAAAAAGCAATTACAAAAATGTCATTTTTTCTTTTGGTGCATCTCCCTGGCATTTGAACCCACAAATTTCAGCATTACAGGCAGGAGCTAAAGCAATTGAGCCACAGGTTCTGGTGATAAATCAGGGATAATTTTATATACTCACTGCACAGGCAGAATGTACAGCCCGCACAACACAGCGATCAAATTTCTTACAAGGATCAGTAAATGACGTAAAAAAATGGTGTGATTGATATTTTTTCTCTGTTAAACCCATAAAAAAATTTGTTTTCACCTGACTAATAGGATGCCGTCCGGTATCCAGGAAGTCCTTGAATGATTTTGATTCCTTCACCGGTCACATCACTGCGTACCATACCTCACTTTCGTTTCTCCGGATGTTTACTCCTGTTACTATAGTAACGTGTCACATGATCACCTGTAGTGACGTATAACGCTGCCTCTGCCGTCAGATACTGCTTCCTGAATTAGGATAATGCGGCACTTTCATTTGTATATGCACGTTATTATAGCTATTGCCTACCGGGTTGGGTGACCTGTGTGATTACCTCCTCCAGGCTGGCATATGCGATTGCGTCATCATAACAACAGCGGCAACAGTCCCCCCCAGCAGCATTTCTTATCAGGTGAACGAGGGATACCTAATCAGAGATTTTATGCTTATTGGTTCATTATAATAAAAATACCCCAACTGGCCAGTACCCAACCACCTCTGGATGAAGCATTTCATTGCGCAACGCACGTCGGGGGTGGTGGGTATCCTGGGTTCTTTTTAAGGTAATTACACTATGTATTTATTTACAATGATTATATGACACTATATGCTCCTAATGTGCAATATAATTGTTTGTATGTACTATTTAAATTGAATATGATTTTGCCACTTGGACATTATTTGCTTCTATGTGCCTTACTTTTTGGATTGCTTTATTACTATTATTTAAGGGGTCTTTTTACTCTTGTTTGGGGTTTGTAAACATTGTTGTGGTACCTATTTTATGCCATGTATATACACAACCTTTCTCATATTGTTGAGCAATATAGGTGCACAATAGGATCTATGATTCTTTTTTCATTATTGTACAGATATGGATTTGTAATACCTATTATGCTATACAGTTTCCCAGGTGTACCCACGTATTTTTGGCTGTACTTGTGGTTGTCAGTTTGCTACTTTTTATAATGATTTTATATTCTGTTCAATAAAATCACAATTTTTAATTGATGTATTTGGCAGTTTTGTAAAGCTTTTTTTCTGGGTGCTACCATAAAAAAAAGTGTGAAAACTAAAAAAGTATGTAAAATACTGCAGTTACAAAGCTATTCTGTACTATAAAAAAAAACACATCAAAAACATGACTTCTCATCTGCATCAAATAGGGGGGAAAAGGCAATAAAAAAATGCAGCAATAATCAGAGAAGATTGGTATTGTGCAGTTTCGTGCGGACATGTGCTCAAAACAAAAACACAGTATTCATGCTCCATGAGAACATAGCCTTACAGACACCAAAAAGTGAGATGCTGTATACTGAAGCTATATAAAGATGAGAAAGTTCTGGCGGCTACGACTGTGAATGAATAAATAAATGAATCCATAGGTCTCAACTAGAGATGAGCAGGACGCACAGATGACGCATCACATCTGTCCTGGCTGACGCCATAAAATAAGAGATTTGTGACCTTCTGTCCTGCCGCCAGGTACCACGGACCTGGACATTGGACCAGAGGCCCATGAACTGATCCGCTCATCACTAGTCTCAACTATCCTGCATACAGCAGCAGACCATCCCGGATTTGGGTCGCCGCCCTGCAGTCTCAGATGCCTGCCGAATTTCTCTTCCTGCCAGTGTCACTCTGACAGCTCTTCCTGCCAGGGTAGAAACAAATGCTAAATGGGCGTGGATGGAATGTGGACACAATTTGATGCGGTGCACCCTCTTCCAGTTCTTCAAAAGTTGAGAGGTATGTTTTTCCTGTTACTAAATTGGCAGCGGTATATCTCCAATAGAGATGAACCATATAGCGCCTAAACTGCCCTATTCCTGGCATTCACCCTTTTCTGCATACCTAGTGCTATGGAACAGTGGAAAATAGCACTGTTTAGCACAGCCGGTGGGGGAGGTGCCTCAAGTAGGTTCCCAAACCCTTAATAGTAGTATAGAAAACTTGGCACACTCTAGTAGAGACGGTGAAAAGATTTAATATGTAATACATACAGTAGTCACAACATTTCGGTCTTTCAAGACCTTTATTAGTGTACTAAATGATAAAGTAGTAGGTTGTGTAGTTTGACACGTATATTAAAGTGGTGATCAGTACTAATGGTATGGAGATAGCCTTGGTAGCCAGGTTATAGCTATTGGCATATCAGAGTCTGAGTGGGTTTGTCTGACCCATATAGAGTCTTGGGACATGGCTAGGGATATCTTCCAGATCAGAGAGACACCCATCAGTAGACTGCACGGTTTATGAGTTAGAGTGCTGATGTGACTTTTCACGTGTTAATATTTCAATGTGGCACACAAGCTAGAAAAGGTTGGAGACCACCGTTCTAACACTTCTGCGTGTGCCTGGTGACGCCATATGCCGCAGGAATGATTAGATAGGTAAATCCGTTTTTGCAAGCAGAGTTTCCTCATTTAGTGAAGCTTTATAACACCTTGTCATGCCACAGCCTGAGAGCAGAAATAAGGAGTGGTGGAATTCCGTTACGTTGTAAAAGAAAAAAGAAAAAAAAAGCTGAGAAGTATAGAATTGTACCATAATAAACCCTTACAGGCCGGAACATAGGACTTCACTGAAAATTAGTTGTGATACTTTTACTTTTGTTCTATTTAGGGACACCTTGTCAAAAAAGTTAGCCATATTAACCCCCATTACTCCTGTTTTTTCTGCTTTTGTTTTTTGTTGCTTCATCGCTCCCGGCATCACGCTTCTGCGCAGGCGTACTTCTCTGCCCTGTTGAGGGCAGAGTAAAGTACTGCAGTGCGCAGGCGCTGGGCCTCTCTGACCTTTCCCAGCACCTGCACACTGCAGTACTTTGGTCTACCCTCAGCAGGGCAGAGAAGTACAGAAGCGCGATGCCGGCAGCAATGAATCAAGCAGGAGGGTGGTGTCGCAAGAAGATGGAAAGCACCAGACCCGGACCTGCGACACCCATCGGACAGGACCGCCCCAGACCCCCCCCAGGTGAGTATAATAAAACTTATTTTTCAGGTCAGATCGGGGGCTTATCTACAGCATTATAGAATGCTGTAGATAAGCCGTGAAAGGCAGCGGCCGCATCTTATAGTGGCCAAAACAGTTGACAGGTTCCCTTTAAATGGGAAACTGCTATATCTTGTATGATAATAGTCTACAAGGAGATAGTACGGTGTTCGGATTAGGTCGACCACTGAGATCAAAGTAGCTTGGAAATTACAGTGGTATTAATTCACTGAATGGTAAGGAACTTATGCTTACGTATGGTAACACTTACACACATGCTACAACTAATTGTGTCATGTGCCTAGGCAGCTAACTATACTATATAAATTATCATGTTAAAAAGACAAAGATTGCGGTCTAACGTTATATCATGAGAAGTAATACTAGCTTGAAATTCACAATTTGCAGAAAGAGGAGTGACCAGAAACTACTTATGTGTACACTCATCTGAAGCAAAGAGATCAGTTTTCCTCTATTAATCTGGTTCACAAAAGAGGCTCAGGTGTTAAAATACCTGCACTTCAGATCATAACTCACACTCTGCAAAGTTGTGATAAAACTACAGGGCAGCACCAAACGGCTACAGACATAACTGTGTGTGAAGTCACAGGATCATTAGTTGTGCAAAAATAATTAAAAGAAATAAATGAAATTTTGTGTATCACCCAACAAAAAAAAGAATAGGCATAACATAATGTTACCATTACTGAACAATGCTTTAAAAGCTGGAAATACATTGAGTGACATCTCATTAGGTTCCATGAAACTTAGTTCTCGATCCCTGGAAGGATCATACATCTCTGGAAATATTTTACCAAAAGGTAATGTTCAAAATTTACTCATCAGCACCCAAATATCCAACAAACTGATTAAAATAAGAAGTAGTAAGTGAAAGTCAAGATGCTTCATCAGATTCATTCAATTCTGTATTGCCTTCTTAAAGGTTGTGTTAGGGTGGAGCAGATACAGAATACATGGAAGCAAACAGGTCAACCTGAACGCGAAACATAGAAAACAACACACCTGTCCTTTTCCTCAGAAGCATCCATAGCTCGGAGATATCCTTACATAGCAAGGAGATGAGACTTAATGTCATGTTGATCCAGATAGGCTTTCTATATGGCTCTCCTCTACAAAGTGACCTATTTCTTTGCAAGTTGGTTTGAAAAGTACAAAGAGAGCACCAAACTCTGTCTTTCAGTAGAAGCCAAGCAGTGAGGATACAATACCTTTCTTCAAATTACACGCAAAGCTAGTATGTTTTTCAGCTGGGCTGGCGTGACCGTCTGACAAGGTACAACACCTACTTTTCCGGCCAGAAAATAAAGTTTCAGAGAAGTTGAAACCTTCCCCAGGCATCAGATCTCAAAAATCGCCAGCAAAGATGCATTTTCTATATGTTTCTGACCCTGAAGCATTGCTTTTAACACAATTCCCTTACAATACTATGAAAATCATCTGGTATCTGGCCGTCCCAAACCTCCCTAGAGGAGCCCTTCATTTACTAACTATCGACCTCACAAGTAAAACCATTCCTCTACCCTAAGGAGATATTCCGTAAAATAGACAGCTGTCCTCTCTGGTGAACCCTGACATCAGATGCTTTGATACAGAATATTGAGGCGCCTCTGGAAATTATATTATACATTTATGAAATGCTTCTGTAAAATGAATGGACAGAGGTTGCGTTAATTAATATTTGACGAATGAGATTAATTAATGAACGTGGTTAATGCCAGACAAAGCATTTCATCACAGCTCTCCGAGATACGATTTAATAATTAATATGCAGGGGCCATGTTGTAGGTTAAGAGCTCGAATGTGCAGTTAGGAGGGTTTTCGCTCTACTACTCTATTCGGTTTTAGGGAATGTGCACACGTCGTCTTTTCAAGTGGATTGCGCTGCAGAAACTGCCTGATAAATCAGAAAACGCTCAGAAGAATGAACATATGGATTTCTATGTAACTACTTGCTGTGCATTTGTTCAGTCTTTTGAACGATTTTTAAATCACTTCAGGTTTTTAAACGTCAAAGGGTTAAGAGTAGTGACATGTCCATTCTTCTGTCGTTTTCTTCTTGGAAGACAAACTTTACGCTACGAGTCAATGGGAAAGCTCAAAAGACGCTCAGAAGGTGCTCAGACATCTTTTGGAAAGTTTTGCTATCGATTTTTTGCCAAATTAAAAACTCTAGTGGTTTCCTAAATTATTCAGTGGAGTGAAAAAACTGATTGGAAAATGACAGAAAACAAGATGTCAGAAGAACCATGAGAAAACCCTAAAAATCAAAGGTTGGAGGCCAAAACTGTTAGCTAAATGCTCGGAAGACCTTTGAAAAAAAGTCCCAAAACATGCTTCAGGAAAAAAAAATCCTGAAGAATCTTCTACTTGAAAAATTCAGAGGGTTCACCTGTGTTTAAAAAGCGAAGTGTGTACATACCCTTATGATTTTATTTTAATTAGAGACAGTATTCCAATACAGAAAAACAAACTCATAAAATGATATTTCGGGGGTTGTCTATTACTTTGACAACCCTTTTTCAATCGCAATGTCCCTCTTATAAAATAATAGCAGCTATGCTCACCTCTGGTGCCGCAACCATTCCAAAGGCGGCAATATTGGCTCTCCCAGGGCTCCTGTTAGCCTGGCCACCAGTTTGTGGCCACTTCACTCTCCCCTCCTTTGGACAAATCAGACATTTAGAGGATGCAAAACAGTGTCTGCAGGTCTAGCTTTCTCCAGATGTCCAATTTGTCCAAAGAAGGGGAGAGTGAAGCGGATGCTGACTGGCTGCAGGGCTCACGTTTCATAATAATGTTATGTGAGCAGACTCGGACTGGCCCATAGGGGAAAAGGGAAATCTCCCGGTGGGCTCCTGTGCAGATCTGGGCCACCAACCCCATTATATGGGCAGTACTTGGTATAATTCACTTGATTCACTATGTACAGAAAAAAAAAGCATCTCATCACTGATTAACCAAGCTACCCAGTTTATTATTATATAGAGATAAACATGTAGGTAGATTTCTGAACAAGGATATTTTTATGCAGGTGAAAAGTAGGGCCCCCCCCAAAGTCAATGCTATTCTTGGGCCCTTGGCACTCCAGTCCAACACTGTATGTGAGCCCTGGAAAAATCAGTGACGACACCGCTGAAAATGCACCAACACCTGAGGTGAGTATAGTTATCTCTATATATAAAAATCAATGTGTGTGTGTGTATTACCACCAATCACGAAGCATCTTTCATTTCACCAGAGCTGTTCAAAAGAAGCAAAGCTGTGATTGGTTGCTATGACCAACAGTTTTCCTTGCAACCAATCACTAAGCATCTCTCATTTCACCAGATCTGGTTAACAGCAGCTGAGCTGTGATTGGTTGCTAAGCGCAAGTTTTCCCACTTGACAACACCTCAGCAGACACTGACATGGTGGCAGAAATCTAGCATCCCCAGGAATATAAGCTCCAGCCATTGTCTGTCCCCCAAAAGGAGCAGTGAGTACATGACAGAAATGAATCCTCCCCTCCCGTGTGGTATCATTAAGTGACACACATGAATGTAGGAAACCGCACATATTAAATGTCATGTGGATTTGATATTTTCTCACAGACACTTTTATGCATTATTGATGTGTTACTGTGCTCTGATGCTGAGTTTTTTAAAGTGCTACTTTCCCCATAATTCACCTGAATATACCCATATAACACGTAATGCTTTTCCCATAACAACCCATTAAATATGATACTATACTGCATACAGATGCTGTACATCCATGAGCAACTCAGCTGGACAAATTTCAAGTTGACCTGGGATCTTAGTGAACCATGTTTCTGTGCAATTTCACTATTCTACTTTTACTGGCTTTGACGGGATGATGTGGGATATTAGGGTTAGTAGTCCAGTAGGTCTGGTTGACGGGATAATGTGGGATATTATAGTAAATGTGGCTATGCAGGGTGGGCGGGGCTCTACACTCAGCTTTAGATATATAACGATGTGGGATATGAGGAGTAGTAGTCCGGTGGCTCTGGCTGACGGGATGATGTGGGATATTAGAGGTAGTAGTCCAGCGGCTGTGACGGGATGATGTGGGATATTAGGGGTAGTTGTCCGGTAACTCTGGCTGACGGGATGATGTGGGATATAATAGTGAATGTGGCCATGCGGCATGGGCGGGGCTATACAGTCAGCTTTGCACACTAACTAATCGTAGTTAGTTACTATGCCCGGGCAGCGCCGGGCTCTTCAGCTAGTTATCCTATAAAGGGGGATCAAAGTGATTAAGAAGGAGTCTTCAGAGTAGTGGACAACACCCTTAAAATGTGGTTACTGGAAAGTTTAAGAACAAATATCTATCAACTCTATCAGGATAAATTATGAAGAGAATGGTATAACTGTGCCTATAGAGAGGCCACTACTCCAGAGGTCTACCTTGTGACCCATAGTGGGCACATAAGAAATGTACACATAAGGCAAGTCTTTATGTCACATACCTCTGAACCATTATAATGCCACTACAGCCAATACACTACGTATATCACAAGTATACCTCATTTTATGTGTGATTTGTCAAATGCTGTATGGGTTTGGATGGTTGCAAGTTACTGTATATTAAAGGGACCCCTGTCATGTCAAAATTTGAACATTTCCAGTTTTCAGGACAGAATTAGTGCATGAACAATCTAGGTCATATTATCAACTTCTTTCCTTTGAGAGATGCCATAGACCAAGTTTGATATGTTAGGCTACTTTCACACATCCACGATGCGGCGAAAATTGTGAAAACCAGATCCGGAATTGGATCTGTTTTTTTCACATAGAATGTAATGATCGCTGCATCGTGCCGGATGGACATGCAGCGCCTCCGGGTTTTGCCGGATACGGCAAACATGCGCCATCCGGCGTCTGCAAAAAACGTTGGCTGCAACGTTTTTTTGCAGCACCGGACCGGCTTTTTCAACAGCGCATGCCCGGGCACTGTGAGTTTTAACCCCACAAGTGCCCGGCGCGCATCTCTCTCTCTCTCTCCCCCTCTCCTTCTCTCTCTCCATACGCTCCATACCTTTCTTTGGCTGGCTCTCTCGTCCCCTGCTCTCTCTCTGGCTGCTCTCTCGTCCCCCGCTCTCTCTTTGGCTGCTCTCTAGTCCCCCGCTGTCTCTCTGGCTGCTCTCTCGTCCCCCGCTCTCTCTTTGGCTGCTCTCTCGTCCCCCGCTCTCTCTCTGGCTGCTCTTTCGTCTCCCGATCTCTCTCCGGCTGGCTCTCTCGTCTCCCGGAGCTGCGGCTCCTTTAAATGTCCTCCAAGCCGCATCAGGCGCCGCATGTACATCCGGTGTCACCGCTGCAGGCCGGATCCGGCGGCCCGGCTTTTCGCGGCACGCCGCCGGACCCCTGACACCGGATGTGTGAAAGAGGCCTTAGGCGCTTCCTTCCAGCAAGCACTATTTGATATAAACAAGATGTTAAAGCTAATGCACTTGTTATATTTAATAACTGGGACCATAGAGGTCTGACTGAACTTTGGGATGGGGTTCTAGGTACTGCAGGACCAATAAAAACTACACCCTTGTAACACACAAACTGGATTATGAAAGGATAGGTCCAGTTTCTACAGAAACCATAAACAGAGCCAATATTACGCCAACTATAATTAGATTTTTTTTTCACCTTTTGTCTATTAATGACATCTACTAGTAAAAAGGACAATTTAGAGATGGCAAGATTTACTCCATCAGCCCTGTGAAAGATAGTTTTTGACTTGTCAGAGACCTGTCACAAATTTTGACTGGGGAGGTCAGTGAAAGTTCTGAAATACTCAAGTGCCAACATAAAGTGTTATTCTTCACAGACACTGAAGATACTTTCTACAGTGCCCACCCTCAGTGTCGGAGGAAAGTCGCACTCAGCGAGTCTCCATCATATTTGATTAGTGGTGATCTCAGCATCCCCACTTCTGACATGTTTCCATGGCATGGTAATTTTAACATTGATGATGATATTTAAATGTAATATTATGATGATTTAGCCCACATGAATAGCAGTGGCTCCTCTGCTGGAACCAGACTCTGAGTCACTGATGAGCTCCAAAGGTCCACAACACTAAAACACTAGGTGAGTTAGATTAGGAGCCAAATACTCACTGCTTGGGACAGTTGTATGATCGAGTTCACACATAACTTTTACCAAAATCTGTAACCTAATATCCATTGACGTGTAGGTCTGCTACAGACAAGCATTTACAGAAAGCACATTATGCCACATATAACATTTACCTAATAATCTGATTAAATGGCTGCCATAAGCACTACAATACTACCTTTATGACCGGAATCTCATAGTGGACTTTCCAAAAATTATAAGCACCTATACAATTCACTTTATACTGCTATCATTTTTTTCATAGTTAATAAGGTTAAAAGTTAGCTGCTGGGTTCACGTATTACTAACAAGCAGCTCATGGTAAAGAGGCCTTCTTTCCAGATTTCCAGGGAAAGCCGCAGTGTATTGGAAAATGTGATAATGCAGAGCATGATATCGCGTGTACTCGACAATAGCAGGTGAGGAAAATCGCTCCCCACCCAAATCCACTGCTGAAAGACAGCACTGACGTGATCAGGGTCGCTCCACAGTTTCCAAAAGATTAACCCGAGCTATAACTTCACTCTTACCTGCCTTGTACCAGGATCACACCAGGCCGCATTATACCATAACCCTCATCGTGTTCTGATTAATGATGGGAATTATACTTTATACCAAAGTCAGGAAGAAGTGACATTTGTAAAAATCCCATCTAGTGATATCTGCCGAATGTCACAAGTCACTTCTCTTAGAATTGAATGCAATCACATGATATTGAGCTATCCAACAAATACCCAATTCTACAGAACTAAATTGGAAATGTAATCTCGGTGGCCAGCAGCCAGAATAACAGTGCCCCACATATATAAAACTGAGAGCATGAAATAGAGACTCAATACGTTATTGCATTTGAGCAATTTTTTTGTCTAATTTTAGTGTTTTTCACCCATTTTTCATTTGCACCTTTTTTTTATAGTCTGCGTCTATGTGTTAGGTGTTCAACTTTTTTTTGTGGGAAGGGTTTGGGGTGTATCAGAAGTTGCTAAAATTTGATGCAAATGTAATTCAATACCCTCCTGGAGGGATTTCATGTACATTTGAAAATTTTGCAACATTTTAGTGGAACCTACAGCTTTTTGTTCTAAAAAGATGAAAAAAAGGGTTAAAGAGAAAAATAAAGAGCATTTTTTTATTTTGCCCAAAAATTCAAGAACCATTTGGTACATACACCCTCAACAAATACCACAAACCAAAACAGAAAAGCTGCTTAAAAAAAAACACAAATTATGAAATGGTATCTATGTCTGCACAGTATGTATTAGCGAATGTGTGTGAAAGAAATTTACTAACTACAATGTGGAATACGTACCAAGCAAAACATTTACAGGTAATATACATTTTAGACACTTTTTGTACCACCCTTAACAGTTTTGAAAAGTATCTAGAAAAAGTAGCACGATACAAATTTTTATGGCATTCATAATACTTCTGGAGAAAAATATTTGCACTGAGCATAAAAAAAAGAAATGGGTTAAATTTATAAATTTGGTGCAGTTCACACTATTTTCACTAAAAGTATAACAGTACAAGCACACTGACTTACAGTACAACATGAGACCATAGGTGTTCTATTATAGATCCATAATATATCCATTGGCACAGGCCTTAAAGTTAAATTAACACAATGCTTTATTGTAGTTTCGTCAATTTTTGCATAAATCAATAGTACAGATACATCTTCTACACTTATCATTGACTGAAGAAGAAAAGTTCAAATTTTGTCTGCTCAAGACAAGACAGACTGTGAGCACAGTCAGATTACACTTCCTATTATATACTATGGAGAGGTGATAGTAGAGGGGGCTTGGGGAGCAAATGGAGACAGAAAGAGCTTGCTGAGTTTTCTAACAAGTCTCTTTCCTCACCTAAGAGCTGGATTTTATCTACACAGCTCAGTAATGTTGTCTAATTTCCTCAATTCTGCTGATTCTGTGTGTTTAAAAAAAACAAACAAACTTGGGAGCATGAATACATCTCTCTGGGCTGTGATGTGTATATGAGACATCATAGCAACTAGTCACTTCTCACTAGATCAGAGATAATTTCAAACATAGTGAAAGTTGGATAAAATTCAGGAAACAAGTATTATATTGGCGAAAAAAAAGTATTATTCCTCATGTACACACTCATTCCTCAGGTTATCTGATAAGTTCCTTGAAAGGATAGCCACCCTTTAAGGACAAGTTTTAACGTCGCTATTAGTCCATTCATCATCGGAAACAATCCCTTTCAGGAAGAAGTCGTCTGATTTTGGGATGCAGCTTGTCTGGCATTTCCTCTACACTGGCATGTAGTATTTCATAGCTGCCATTTAAATTGATGCTTGTCCATATGATATATGGAAAGCTCAAGTCTACCAAAACGGAGACACTCATACAGGGGCTGTCTTCAATATCTTGATGAATTTGTAGCCAAAGCTGCCAGCACTTCCAGTTACGTAAGAAAGCTTTCTTTTCTAGATCATACTTATTGATCCTTAGGCAAATTTTTCTCTTACACAATACCACATCTGCACATAAGTCTATAGATTATTAACGCTAGCTCTGGAAATATATCTTCACATTACCTCTAGCACAAGAGGTATTTCACATACAGCTAAACAGTCAGTAAAGAATATTTTCCTCACAGACAGTTTACAAGTTTCCAAAATAAGAAACCAAGGGAAAATTAGATAAAAAGGAATAATGAGTGCCTACAATAGTGACTCTTACTTTTAGGAGATACTGAGAGGACAAAAAAAAAACAAGTTTGAGGGGATTTCGTGTATAGTTTAAAAAAAATGAGAGAAAGTTGGCCGATATGAAAGCTTTAAAGTGCCACTCCAGAATTATTTTTTACTCCACGGCTGAAGTGGTGCTTAAAATCCAAGTTCCCTGCACCGTCTGATACTCACCTTCCAGCATTTTCATCTGTTTTCACCGCTCTGGTCCGTCTCCGGCAGTTTGTGACCTCTCCGCTGCTCCAGTGTTTCATGGAGTGAGCCAAATGTCACTAATTAATGTAAGTCTATGAGAGCCTTGTTCTGGCCTCATTCCGGCTCTCCTAGACTTGCATTGAGAGCTTGTCATGTAGCTTCTGAGTTCCGACCACTCAGAAGCTACAGGAACAAGATGGGCCGTAAAACGGTGAAGACGCTGGAGGGTGAAAATATGGCCAGGGGCTGGGCACTTATGTTTAAAGCACCACAGCTGTGAAAAAAACAAAACACAAAAAGCGGGAGTGGTGCAGAAAGATATACGAGAGGAGCATAATAAAAGGTCAAAAGAAAAACAAAGATCAGATATAGAGGCATTAGTAGAAATTAATTGTAAATGTTATTTTTGAGAATATACATCAACACACAGTTTTGCAAAAGTTTTAGACGTGTGGAAAAAATGCTGCAAAGTATAAAAAGATGTTGATTTTGAATTATCAAAATATAAGGTGAAATAACAAAAAAAAAATCTTAATCAAATCAATAATGAGTGTTACCACCTTTTCCTTTCAAAACAAGTACATTTGCACAAAGTCAAGGATTTTATCAGATAACAGCCAAATGTATGACTAACCAATTATACCAAAGAGGTGAAATTGCTCAGTAATTACATATGTAGTATGAAATACAGTCAGTAAATGAATTAGATGGGTAGGAGGCTTAAAACGGTGAGGAACAGCCAAACTTTGCTGCAATGGTGAGACTGTGGAAAATAGCCTCAGGTCACAGGATATACACTTTGGCAACACTGAACAAATCAACAAGCCACAAGGTAGTTAGACTGCATTGACCAGTCCTCTTTTCAAAATGTGCTGTTCTGAAGCAAAGGGTCTGTTCCCAAGGTCAATAAACGTTGCGGGTTGGACGCTGCGTACATCTGCAGCGTCAAACTAGTAGCATCCAGATGTTACAGAATAGTGGATGGGATTTCAAGAAATCCCATGTCCACTATGCGTTCAGAGACGCCCGCGGCTTCCCAGCATAAACAGACATGTGGCTAGTCTTTCCAGACCACAGCATGTCTATTTATGTAGCGACGACGCTCTGTCTTCCCTGCATAAATTACCCATTCACTATCATTAGATGCGGTAAAAGTGCATTATCTTCTTAGTCACATGCATATTAAGTACAGGAACGCAGCTTACTACACGTGTGTTAATTTAAATAATGTCTTACCTTGTTTCAGCCGGAAGTTCGTGTACACTGCAGTTCTCGCGAAAACTGCCGTGCACATGACCGCCGGGGACAAGGTTATCTTCGGTCACCGGCCAAGTTCTCATGGTCAGCTGACCGCGAGAACTGAAGTGCACGTGAACGTCGGTGACTGAGCTAACTCTGGTCATCAGCGGTCATCAGCTTCAAGCTCAGCTGTGCCTGGATGTCAGGCTGGATGGTGGCATAATGTCACTGTTCAGCCAAAGGCATCCAGATGCAGCAGAACTGGACTCGCCGTGGGACAGGATGTATATCTTCTCAGCGGACAGGTATGGTATACTGTTGCATTTTTATTTTAAAGTATTTTGCTGGGATAGGCAATGCAGTAAATATGATTTAATTGAAATTATTAAAGGGAACCTGTCAGCAGATTTGGCCGATATAAGATGTGGCCACTGCCTTTCAGGGCTTATCTACAGCATTCTATAATGCTGTAGAAAAGTCCCCGATCCGATCTGCAAGATAAGAAAATTAAATTTATTATACTCACCCGGGGAGGGCGGTCCGGTACGGTGTCGCTGGTCCGGGGGTCTTGCGAAGCCGCCCTCCTGCTTGCTTAATGGTCGCCAGCATTGCGCTCCTATGCAGATATACTTCTCTGCCCTGTTGAGGGCAGAGCAAAGTACTGAGTGCACAGGGGCCGGGAAAGGTCAGAGACCCAGTGCCTGCGCACTGCTGGAATTTGCTCTGTGGTCAACAGGGCAGAGAAGTACCCCTTCACAGGAGCACGATGCCTACGAGCCAGTGAAACAAGCAGGAGGGCGGCGTCGCAAGAAGATGGGAGGTGCCAGACCCGGATCTGCGACACCCATCGGACCAGACCGCACCGGACCACCCCCCCGGGTTAGTATAATAAAACTTATAGAATGCTGTAGATAAGCCCTAAAAGGCAGTGGCCGCATCTTATAGTGGCCAAACCTGGCGACAGGTTCCCTTTAAAGGAGTCAGTGTCATTTCAATTAAAAGGACTTTATTCTGGCTGTGTCTTTATTTACCATGTACCTATAGGATTACTAATGGATAGGTGTCTTATAGACGCTGCTCCATTACTAATCTGTGGGCTTGATGTCACCTGACAATACAAAGGTGACATCAGCTCCACAAATATTACACCACTTGGCTCCGCTACAGGGCAAGTGGGAAAAGCCGGGTAGAGTGCCACAATTGGTGCATCTTTGAATGTGCCAATTCTGGGGCAGCTGTGGGCTGTTATTTTTAGGCTGGTGAGTGCCAAAATTCATGGGCCTTGCCAGCCTGAGAATTCCAGGCCACAGCTGTCTGCTTTTTCCTCAGCTGGTTAACAAAAATAGGGGGACCCCACGCTATTTTTGGAGGGGATACCACTATTTTTGCTAACCATCCAAGGTAAGCAGACTGGTATTATCAGGCTGGTAAGGTTCGTGGACATTGGATCCTTATCAGCCTGAAATACTAATCCCAGTAGTCTGCTTTACTTTGGCTGGTTAACAAATATAGGGGGACCCCATGTTATTTTTTTTTTTTTTTTTTATTAAAAAAAGAGAGGAACTCTCTCTGTGCTTTCCTCCACTTCCTGTGTCCTGTGCTTCTGGCTGTGTCACAAGATTCACCATTATTTAAATTAGTACACATGCGTAGTGAGCTGCGTTTCCGCACTTAATACGCATGTGATTAGGAAAATAATGCTAATGATAGTGAATGGGTAGTTTACACAGCTACATAAATTGACACGCTGCGGTCTGGAAAAACGCGCCGCATGTCCGTCTCTGTGGGTGTGCTCTGGGCATTGGTGCACATAAAGTGGGCATGGGATTTCTTGAAATCCCATCCACTATGCTGTAACAGTTGGATGCTGCAGGTTGGACATTGCGGATGTATGCAGCATCAAACCCGCAGCGCTTACTGACCGTGAACATACCCATAGTGAAGAAAGCGGATAGGCACTGACCGTACCGTGCAAAATAATCCTTTGCACGGTACGGTCAGTGCCTATCCACTTTCTTCACTATGGATATACAGAACTTTTTTCATTGGAAGTGGCACCCGTAATCCCTAGTGTGTGTGCAGCTTCATTATCTCGAGGTTTATACAGCTGTGCCAGATTCCCGTTTCTTCTCTATGGTACGTGACCCTGAACATACCCCAATAAATCTGCAAACAGGAAATCACTTTTTTCCTTCCCAACTTTCAATTTGCTTTATCTCAAGTGACAAAAAAAATGCATGCAATGAAAAAACGCATTCCAAAAAACCATCAAAAACGCATGTAAAAAACGCAGCAAAAATGCAGGTGACCTCAGATGCAGATTTGGTGCACATTTCAACTGTGTCAGATACTGAGTAAATACTGAGCCATTCCTGATCGTGTGCACATACCCTAAGAAATGGGCAGTAGTGAGGACAGTAGATGCAGTGGTCATCCATGGAAACTTAGTGCAGCAGATTTAAGGCACATAATGCTTACTTCTCTAACTCAAAAGATGTCCAGTAGTGTTATAAACTCAGAACCAGCAGCAACCAATGGGACCTAGCCACACTCAACTGCTGTTCAGAGAAGTCTGGCCAGAAGTCTTAACGGAAGAACTGTGCCAAAAGCCAAACCTTTGACATGGAAACAAGGCCAAAAAACTCAACTACTAATGAAAACATAGAAACCTGTAAGCAGAAAATGGTCAAAATTCTAAACTTTAAATATTTGGCTCTAACAGAAGGCAGTTTATTCACTGAAGGGCTGGAGAGCGGTACAATGAGAGTCTGCAGTAAATAACACACGGTGGTGGTTCCTTGCATGTTTGAGGTTGCATTTCAGAAAACGGGGTTTAGAGATTTGGTTAGGATTAATGGTGTCATCAATTCTGAGGCGTACAGGTAGGTGCTTATTCATCATGCAATACCACCATGACATGACCATATGTCAGAATGGCTCCAAATTTATTCTGTAGCAGGACATTGATTACAAATATACAATCAATGTTATTAAGTACTATCTTCAGCATAAAGAAGAACATGGAGTCCAGAAAGTGATAAGGCTCTCACAGAACTATGATCTCAACATCATTGATTCGGTCTAGGAATATATAAAGAGACAAACACAGATTCACATAAGATCTGTGCTTGGTTCTCCAAGACGTTTTTAACAACCTCCCTTCCGAGTTCCTTCAAAAACAGTGTGCAAGTGTACCTAGAAAAATTGATGGTGTTCTGAAGACCAAGGGTGGTCACACTGACTTTTGATTGGATTTATTCTGCTTTTGTTCACATTACTTTTATCAAATACAAACTATTAACAGTTTATTTTTTTGACACATTCTTACCTTGCAGCATTTTTTTTACAACTCCCTAAAGCGAATACATATTATATACTTCTGAAAACACCTTCAAGAATAAGGGAAGCCATTGCATGAACAAGTGTATTCAAACTTTTGACTAGTACTGTGTATGTGTGCGTTATAATTTATTAAAAGTTCAGCCACACCTATTCATGCAATTGCTTTCCTTAATCTTCAAGGTGTTTTCAAATTTGCTAAGCACTTGTCTTTCTTTGCTTTCACTCTGCAGTACAGTTCATCCCACACCATCTCAAATATCCTCTCCCCTCTGTACCAGTCTGTCATTGTACATTTGTTGTGGAAATGTGTTTACTGTTAATGATATCTATAACTTTGTATGTAACCGCTTCTCATGTACAGCACCATGGAATTAATGGCACTATATAAATAAATAATAATAATAAAAATAGAGGTTGGGTGATGGTGGAGGCCATGTCATCTGATGCAGCTTTCCATCCAATCCCTCGGTCACAAGTATTCAGACCCTTTTCTCAGTATTGAGTAGAAGCACCCTTTTGAGCTAGTACAGCCATGAGTTTTCTTGGGAATGACAAGTTTTTCACACCGGGATTAGGGGATCCTCTGCCATTCTTCCTTGCAGATCCACACCAGTTCCGTCAGTTTGGATGGTGAACATTGGTGGACAGCCATTTTCAGGTCTCTCCAGAGATGCTCAATTGGGTTTAGGTCAGGGCTCTGGCTCACAAATCAAGAATGGTCACAAAGTTGTTCTGAAGATATGCCTTTGCTATTTTAGCTGTGTGCTTAGGGTCATTGTCTTGTTGGACGGTGAACTTTCAGCCAAGTCTGAGGTACAGAGCACTCTGGAAGAGGTTTTCATCCAGGATATCTCTGTACTTGGCTGCATTCATGTTTCCTTCAATGGTAACCAGTCGTCCTGTCCCTGCAGCTGAAAAACACCCCCATAGCATGATGTTGCCACCACCGTGTTTCACTGTTGGGATTGTATTGGACAGGTGATGAGCAGTGCCTGCTTTTCTCCACACATACTGCTTAGAAAGATCACCAAAAAGGTCTATCTTCGTCTCATCAGACCAGAGAATCTTATTTCTCATAAGTCTGGTAGTCATTCATGTGTTTTTATTTTTAAGCAAACTCTATGCGTGCTTTCATATGTCTTGCACTGAGGAGAGGCTTGCTTCGGGCCACTCTGCCATAAAGGCCCGACTGGTAGAGGGCTGCAGTGATAGTTGACTTTGTGGAACTTTCTCCCATCTCCTTACTGCATCTCTGGAGCTCAGCCATAGTGATCTTGGGGTTCTTCTTCACCTCTCTCACTAAGGATCTTCTCTCACGATTGCTCAGTTTGGCTGGACGGCCAGGTCTAGAAAGACTTCTGGTGGTCCCAAACTTCTTCCATTAAAGGATTATGGAGGCCACTGTGCTCTTAGGAACATTGAGTACTGCAGAAATTCTTTTGTAACTTTGGCCAGACCATTGCCTTTCAACAATTCTGTCTCTGAGCTCCTTGACCAGTTCCTTTGACCTCTCATTTGGTCTGACATGTACTGTGAGCTGTGACGTCTTATATGAAGAAAAAAAAAATAACTTTTTTGAATCTACCAAATGGCTGCAATGAAACAAAGTGTGAAAAATTTCCGTACTCACTATATATATATATATATATATATATATATATATATATATATACACATACACATACACACACTTACAGATAAAATTCACTAGTAACCTTTTTTTTTTCCTTAAGCTGTGGTGCTTAAAGATAGTTTTGCCCCCGGTGGCCATTAGGGTCATTGCACTGTGGTGGTTTCAGTTCTAGTTTTGCCCCTGGTGGCCGTTAGGATCATTGCACTCTGGTTTCTTTAGTTTAGTGCATGTGATTATAAAGCAGGTGTGATTGCTCTGGCTCTGCTATAAAAGAGTGTCAGGTGTTGCACTCACGGTTGGTGATATTGCTCATTTCCAAACAAGACTGGTGGAGGAAGGAGCTAGAGAGAGTTCCTTACAGCACAGTTAGAGTCCTGGTGTGGAAGGAGTCACAGAGGGGATTTCCTTGCAGCTCTGACAGAGCTTGGTGGCAGCTATTCAGGAGGAAAGCTGCATTCTGGTGGTGGACTCTGTTGCTGGGAGCAAGAGCAACAGAGCAAAGCTAAGTGGTGTTTCCCTGTTTGTATTTTTCCTTGGTGTGTATTAGTACAGCGGTGGGGCCAGTGCCTGCACCACCCAGCTCCCTAGCAAGGGATAGGTGTAGGGTGTGCTAGGGTGACAGGTTCCGGCTTGGCGACAGGTGAGGAGCCTGTATAGGGAACGTTAGGAGTGTGAGGGACACTGACTCAGGGGAGTGTGGGAGGTCTCCACGTACCCGTTCCCTATCACAGGGCCCACCATTGTAAATGTTTTCCCTTCTCCCGTGTCTTATCGTTTGTTAGCGGCCTGCGGGTCATGTCACACAGGACAGTTACACGTGCCGTGTCTTGTTGTCTTAGTTACCGGCCTGCAGGTCATGTCACACAGGATAGGTCCACGTGACTTTATCACCAACCATAACATTTTTTTCTGTTGAGCCATGGGCCAAGAGCAGTTGCTGCTGGCCCTCACTGAGGTTAGTGAGGAGCTGAATGATCTGTTTCAGCAGCACCTGCAATGGAATTATGGGTCTGAGGCCTATCCTCTGCCTCAACTACAGGGTCCATATACGGCTTTGGCTAGGATGTGCCGTGGAGTCCCTGCTGGGGAGCAGGACTTGCTTAAACAGGCGGACGTACCCAGGCAGGTGGGTGGAGTCGGTGTCCCCATGGTGCTGCCTGGTGTTCCCCAAGGTGAAGGGGTATGTCCCTGTAGTGAGCAGACTAATGATTTAGTCCTTTTATATATATATAAAAGATAGCACTTCTGCCTCAAAGGTGTCAAGCGTCTTACATTGTTGCTCTTATTTATTTTGTTCTTTTGGTTTAGCTTGTTTAGAAATGGCAGCAAAGAGATGTCTGTGCATGTGCAACCAAAGTGAAGCCAAGGCTTTTGGAGGCTCATCCGGTGTCAAGAAGAGCTGCATAAAAGCCTCTTCTCACCAATAAAAACATTTAGTACAGAAACTGGATTGCAAAGGACTGGGATAAAATTCCTTAAAATTGTTTGGGACATCTAGAAGAATGATTGTCTGAAGAAGAAAAGATGAGCGCTACCCTGAGTCCCTGTGTCATGCAGCCAATAGCAAAGCATCCCAAGACCAAGCAAGTAAGGTTAATTCTCATTCAAGGGAGTGGGTCATTCACAATTTTGCCTAACAACTCTGCCACGAATAAAGACTGGTATGTACCTAGTCTGTCAGAGCAACTTCTCCCAATTGCCCAGGAGCAATTTTATTATGAACAATGCTTTTTCCAGCATGATGGAGCACCATGTCACAAGGCAAAAGTGATAGCCAATAGGCTTTTTAAACAATTAAAATTTTGTGTCTATGGACAGATAAGCCAAATCTCAATCACATTGACAACCTGGGTTCAAACTTCAAAAAACAGTGAATAAACAGAAACACAGACATTGCGAACCTACAAGTACTTAGGCCTCTTTCACACTTCAGTTTTTTGCATCAGTCAAAATCCGCCAAAAGGACGGATGGCGGATCCGTTTTAGTACTGATGACAACGGATGGCACCCGTCCGTTTTTTTGACGGATCCGACAAATGAAGAATTTTAAAGGAATCGCAGCCGAGAGAGAGATAGAGAATTTTGTTTTTCTCCGGCACCCAGAAAGAATTTCGGGTTAAATCAGTGTCTGGAGGATCCGCCAGAGAAAAAACGTTGCAAACTCCGTTTTGAAATCTTTGAGGATGGTGACGGACAGCAACTTTTGGCGGTTCCGCAAAAAAAACGGATGCAACGGACGGCAATCCGTCACAATCCGCCAATAATGGAAGTCAATGGGGAAAAAAACGGATCCTCAAAAGAAAATTGCGGATCCGTTTTTTCAAAACCTGGCGGATTGTGACTGATTGTAAAAAACTGAAGTGTGAAAGAGGCCTTAGGCAGGAATGGATTGCCATTAGTCAGAATTTGGTCCAGAAGCGGATATCCAGCATTCCAGAGCAACTGAGCAACTGTAGTAAAAATTATTTGGCTTTCATCCTAAGTCATATTACTAGACTCGTTAAAGGGTCGATAGTGACTTGTAGGATTGCTGCTTCCAACAAGCGGCGCTATGAAGTTCATGTCCTCTTCCTCTACCAAGAGGCAATTTGCATTTGTAGAAGGAATTGATATTTTTAATGCTGCCTTGGTGTGACAATGCATTAGTATCTAGAGCAATATCTCACAGCAAACATTTGCATGTGGCTCTTGAAAATGCTCCAAGGTGATAAACATGGAGCTCTGAGCAATCTAACCAACATTATAATCTTTAGATAATGCCTAGTAGGTGTGCAGACAGGAATAAAACACTCTATAAATATCTTCTATTTATTCTTCCATCATTTTCTAGGTGTCTCCTAATTTACGATTATAAAACTTTTAGCAATGACCTTTTAACATCACAGTACATTTCTATTCAATGTCAATAATCTTCTTTTTAAGTTAATCCAGCTTAAACCCTGAGAGATTAAAGACAAATAGTTTTCTGCCAGGAATATATATGATTTCTAGAAAACTGGACTATTATGTCCTATGTTTTTGTCATAGAGACATTTTTACCAGTCCAGTATGACATGCATTTTAGCTGTATGTGAAATATAATTTGCCATGTAGGGTCTTCATACTGTTCCTTATGTTTGGATTCACTCTATTCTTTGACTAAAATGCACCAAAAACCACATTGTGAACCAAGTCTTTAGATGAAAATTGTGAAAAATAGCAAAATATAAAACAATACAAAAATGCATGCTCTTCATTAATGCACACATTTTTGCAGCTTTTTTTCCTTTTTGGGATGGGGGGTACAAATCTGGAAAGTGCCAGATTAGTTTAAGAAACTAATTCTAAGAATAGGCGAAACGCGCGTTAGAGTGGGAGATGCAGCGGTCCTTTGTGCTTACGTGGCTTGCAACCCAGATGAAACAAATGTGTCACACACTTAATACAATGTGATCCTAATCTATACTGTATGTCTATTTTTAGCATGCTACATTTGATGGCATAGTTGTGGAGTCTGCTTTAACCTATTTGCACCTTATATGTCTTATCTGAAAACTTCAGCAATCTCTTAATCCATATGCAGAGAGGCACTTTATGACAATTTTGATCATCTTGTTTCTCGTATATATGTATATGGATATAATTATATCTGTATGTAAACATAATTTGTAGCCTCCTCTTAAATATATAGGATCTTCTGATTACATGCACTTCTAACCGAATGCAACAAAAGGCACTTTGCCCAGCATTATTACCATTTTTGCTATAATGGCATGTAATTAATTTCTTCAGGAATATACCTTGCATTGTGTACATGCAGTTACTATGCAGATTAACTTGACCACCTTGTCAAATGCAATTGAATATATAATCTACGTTGTGTTGGTAATTTTTGCTCCGTCTCTTTGTCTGACATGACGCATCTATTTTAATTTTTTTTTTTTATAAAAGTAAAATATTGTTTATTGTTCTATATACTCCCTGTTCCCGATTTTTATTTTCTGGGTTCTGATAGCATTATGATACGGAGTGTAACCTTTTCTTAAGGTTGTCTTATGGACTAATATGCATGATCAAACGTATTACGCAGCATAAGTAACAGATACTAATATCTAAAGGGCTGTCACATTGTAGAAGGATCATCTTTATTCTCATTTGAACAAGGAAAGACTAGAAGCAATGGGATGAAACTGAATGGGAGGAGGAGACACAGATTAGAAATCAGAAAAAACTTTGACAGTTAGAATGATCAATGAGTGGAACAGGCTGCCACAAGAAGTGGTGAGTTCATAATTCAATGGAAGTCTTCAAACAGAGGCTGGACAGACATCTGTCTGGGATGATTTAGTGAATCCTGCTTTGAGCAGGGGGTTGGACCAGATGGCCCAGGAGGTCCCTTCCAACTCTACCATTCTATGTTTCTATGATACATCTGGCCCATTATAACACCTGCACACTGGGGTTCGTGTGTGGAAGGGAATTCAGAGATGTACTCACTCCAGCATGATGTATAAATGGGTACAATAACAGAGTGCTTTAAAGATACAATATATTTTAAATTCTGGTGCAGGGAAGTGAAACAATGAGGGGAGTACATGCCAGTAGATAAAATGCGTCTGTTTAAAGGCCAAATTCTAGCAGCGCAGAAGTAGAAAGTGCTCTAAAACAAGAATGAAGTATTTATTTATCAGTCTCCTGGCAGCGGTCTAAAATATATATGCACTTTTAGGTAACTTGTCAGAATAGGGGTATATGTAATTAACAGTCTGGACCCCCCCTGATAAAAGTGCTCAGTAACGGTTAAAAAGAATTAACCTAAATACAGCAAAGTTGAAACGACTTGTGCATGTGTCCCATTCAGCTTTTTCGAAGCCACTGCTAATTATAATATATACGGTATATATATTTTCTTAAGTTTGTCATTAAGCAACAGATAAATGAAACAAGAATGTAGAACAAACGCAAATCAGAAGCGTTCTGATTTGCATCCATATTGGCCAAGCCCCTGATCAGCGAACACGGAGCAGACTAGGACTCCGTTCCGTGATTCTCACGGACATGTGAATAGATGCATATAACTCTGTTGGCGAGCACATTGACATTTTACTTGTATGTGTAAATGCTAGGCTTGGATATCGGTGGATACAAGATCCCTCTAGCCTTACTGATGAGCATGCTGGGATTTTCTCAGGTAAGAAAACCTGTTTCACATCCTTTTCTTAATTTCCAGGAACTTCACAGCCCAGAGGTTTTCACAGATGGATGCTCACAGTACATGCAGCCAAATATTTTACGCAGTAAGTCGGCAGCGGTGATGTGGCAGTATTGAAGTAATGGCACGCACAGTCAGGATGCAGGGACTCCGAATAGGTTACGGAATAAAAATATGGATATATACGCCGAATACAAAGAAAATCAGAAAATCTTTATAACATTTTCCATAATGAAGGTTGATGGGTACATGACCATCCCATACATTCTATAGGCAATAGATTATAAGATATGTTGGATTAGTAAGCTGCCTAATTCCGTGTTCAAAATTCTGTGTTTAGTTACAAACAAATACTGGTTTCAGATTATTGGATCCCAAATGACATGATTTTCCCTTGATTGTACAGCTAGGTCTGCCAGGCAGCTAACAAGACCCCATTACTGTACTCCCCCTGCTCTAGCGAAATGACATATGTTTTCCGATTTATAGGGGGATTCTAGTCTACTGTCATCTAATAATCATAGGCCAATGGGCAGATTTACTTTCTGCACCTACAGTTAATCAAATATCAGCTAGTTCTCCAATCTGACATTATATTTTTAGTGTCCAGGCACAAATACAGACTGTGCGAGTTTTACAGAAGTTGTTGTGCATGTCCTTAGGATGCATTACTGATTACTGACAATTAACATCTATAATTTTGGTGAACAACAAAACTATTTTCAATCTGAAGTCTCTAAGCAGTGGTGCCATGAAACCTTATTGAATCATACTTCTTCATACAGCAGTATGAATGGATGTGTTGTATGATCTCAGAATACATAACAGATCTTTATGCCACGCTATGGACAGGCATAGTACACAAACATATAGTAATGCAGCAGCCACGTTTGTCAATCCCAGTTGGGGAACGCATTTTACTTAGGGTGAATTCCCTTGCTGCAGATTTTGCTGCAAAAATTTCAGACTAAAAATTGGCTCCATTGATCCAAAAGAGTTGTTTCCAAGGAACAAGACAGATGAAGAACTTTCTGCAACACAATATGCAGAAAATATACAATGTGTGAACTTACCCTTACTGTGCAACCAAAATATGTTTAAAAAAGTCAAGATAATAGGCAAGTTCTTTATGCTCAGCCACAGGACCTTAGTACACCATGAAAGTTACTTTATGAAAAATTTAAAACAATAGAAAACATTTTTGTATGGATTAAGAATCATTTTTGGTCTCCAGTGACTATTTAAACATTGTACCGTAACCTGCTACTATTCACCATGTGACGTTATGTTGTACTTACGCTGCACAGAGCAGTCTATGGCCAAACACATCTCACACAGCCAATGATATCTTTCCATTTCTTCTGTTGTGATCCTTACGTGATCCATTAGGTCTCCAGTGTCATGTCAGACCCAGGATCTCTCTGCATTTTCCTCCTTCTCTCCCTCGCACAGCTTTCTATACCAATAAGACAAATACACACCCGCTCGTCATGTGAACTTTGTACCTCAAACAGAACAGTTCCAAACCATCTGTCCTCTGAAATTCACTTTTTGCTCCAGCAACTTTGTGTCTCACTGTAATTATCCTGTAAACAGTCCTTCCCACCCCTCCATTATTTACTTAAAGTAGGTGTGTGCCATGAAAGGCTACTGAAGCATCAGGAGTTCGGGAAAGACGAGGCAGAAAACTCACTACTGACGTCTCCTATCAGTCAGAAACAGTAAGTTTACGTCTAAAACCTGCTCAACAAGAATGTCATGGTCAACTATCAACCATACATAGGAGACTGTTCACATCATAAAAATCTTCTACAGCCATTTACACAGGGACAGATTGTCTGTCCATGCGGAATAGTTTAACTCTGGACTGTGAAATAAAAATCAGTCTTTATATATATATTCATTTTCTGGAACAATTTTAAGGGTGCTAAGACTGTTTTGGCCATGACTGCATGTATGTATGTATATACACATACACGCACGCACGTAGTTATGGCCAAAAAGTGTTGTTACCCTTGAAACTGTTCCAGAAAGTGAAGTATTTCTCCCAGAAAGTTATTGCAATTACACGTTTTGTTATACACACGTTTAATATTTGGTTGCACACTAGTGATGAGCAAATGTGCTGGGATAAGGTATTATCAGAGCATGCTTGTGTGCTAACCTAGTGTCTTCAAGTGACATACAGGTTCTGGGACTCAAACATATTATCCAAGCACGCTGAAGTCACTTTGTTAGCATGCGAGCGTGCTTGGATAACACCGTATCAGAGCATGTTCGCTCATAACTAGTGCTGAGCATTCCGATACTCCAAACATCGGGTATCGGCCGATATTCGCTGTATCGGAA
Source organism: Dendrobates tinctorius (assembly GCF_039654945.1). Lineage (NCBI taxonomy): Eukaryota > Metazoa > Chordata > Amphibia > Anura > Dendrobatidae > Dendrobates > Dendrobates tinctorius. The sequence goes on along the minus strand of NW_027361907.1, from coordinate 9,156,012 downwards.
TTCCGATACCGAGTACCGATATTTTTACAATATCGAATACCGGAATCGGAAGTTCCCATAATGCAATGAGCCAGTTGTGTTAGCCATGTTAACTAATGGCATGGCTGTGATTGGCTGCTGAAATGATGTCATCATGATGCACGGTCTGTGCGGGCCTGCCGGGGGTCTGTGCGGGCCTGCCGGGGGTCTGTGCGGGCCTGCCGGGGGTCTGTACGGGCCTGCCGGGGGTTGCGTGTGTGTGCAGGTATCGTCCGATGGGACTACAAGTCCCATCGGGCTATGCCTGCTACAATGACAGTGATTGACACATTAGCCAATGATGGGACAGTAGTAGTCCCATCATCCGGCTAATGTGTTGAATGTAAAAAAAAACCATACATACATACTACATATATACAACATTCACACAACATACATACATACATACACACTACATATATACTACATTCATACAACATACATACTACATAATACATACATACTACATATATACATACTACATTCATACATACTACATACATACTACCTATATACTACATTCATACAACATACATACTACATTCATACAACAAACATACTACATATATACTACATTCATACAACATACATACATACTACATACATATTACATTCATACAGCATACATACATACATACTACATACTTCATATATACTACATTCATACAACATACATACATACATACAACATACATACTACATACATACTTCATATATACTACATTCATACAACATACATAGTACATACTACATACATACTACAGACATACAACATACATAAAACATGCTACAGACATACAACATACATACAATACATTCATACATTCATACAATACATACATATAGACATACAGTACATATAACAGAGTACATACTCACTGGCAGGCCCGTACAGAACCCCGGCAGGCCCGCACAGACCCCCGGCGGCCCGCACAGACCCCCGAGAGGCCCGCACAGACCCCGCCCGCACACACAGACACGCACAGTGTCCACCTACGCACCGCCCACACTCCCGAACTGGATGTGCAAGTAAAGAAAGGGTTTATTTCCATTCCGATATTTGTGCCCCATTGACTTGCATGGGTTTCCGGTATCGGAATCGGCGATACCCGATATTTTTGGGGTATCGGTCCGATCCAATCCGATCCGATATTTCCCGATATCGGAAGGTATCGCTCAACACTGCTCATAACAATTGCACACCCTTTGGAATAAATAACTGCAATCAATAACTTCTTATAACCATCAGCAAGCTTCCTGTCTATATATACTCTTATATGTATTCATATATACACATGCAAACACACACATAGAATCATAGAATCGTAGAGTTGGAAGGGACCTCCTGGGCCATCTAGTCCAACCCCCTGCTCAAAGCAGGATTCGCTAAATCATCCCAGTCAGATGTCTGTCCAGCCTGTGTTTGAAGACTTCCATTGAAGGAGAACTCACCACTTCTCGTGGCAGCTTGTTCCACTCATTGATCACTCTGTCAAAAAGTTTTTTCTAATATCTAATCTGTGTCTCCTCCAATTCAGCTTCATCCCATTGCTTCTAGTCTTTCCTTGTGCAAATGGTAAGGGAGAAAACAAGGGAAACTGCTACCTTGGATCTAATCCTTATAAACAGGGAGGAAATGGTTGAGGAGGTAAAAGTGGCTGGGACCCTAGGAGGTAGCGACCATGCTATTTTAGAATTTTGGATAACTAGAGGCGGAAGACCTGTGAAGACTCAGACGTCAAGATTAGATTTCAGAAAGGCAGATTTTAAGGGACTCAGAAAGAGAATTGCAGGGATCCAATGGCTGGATATCCTTAAAGACAAAAATGTCCAGGAAGGATGGGAAATCTTGAAAAATGAAATTCTCAAAGCACAGTTGTTAACAATTCCGAAAAGAGGGAAGAATAGGAAGCATCTAAGGAAACCAGGATGGATGAACACAGAACTTAAGCACATGCTAAAAAGTAAGAAAAAAATGTTTAGAAAATGGAAAGAGGGAGGCATATCTAAAGAAGAATATAATGCTGTCTGCAGAACCTGCAGGGCACAAATCAGATTAGCTAAAGCTGAAAATGAATTGAGGCTTGCAAGAGATGTCAAAAGCAATAATAAAGGATTTTGGGGATATGTCAAAAGTAAAAGAAAAGTCAAAGATGCTATAGGATTTTTACAGGATGAAAATGATGAAATGGTAAGACAGGATGTTGAGAAGGCTGAACTTTTAAATTCCTATTTTGCATCTGTTTTCTCTCAGAAAGGAAATGTAACATCAACTGTTATTCACTGTCCTATTAAGGGAATAGAAGAATCCAGGATATCTATAAACAGAAAGATAGTGAGGAAACACTTAGCTAACCTAAATGAATTCAAGTCTCCAGGTCCAGATGAATTACACCCCAGAGTACTGAAGGAGATAGCAGAAGAAATTTTTGAACCCCTCTCCATAATCTTTGAAAATTCTTGGAGAACAGGAGAAGTGCCAGAAGACTGCAGAAGAGCAAATGTTGTTCCTATCTTCAAAAAGGGGAAGAAGGTGGACCCAGGCAACTATAGGCCGGTGAGTCTGACTTCTATACCAGGAAAGATCTTTGAACAAATTATTAAACAACATGTATGTCAATACCTGGATAAGAATGCAGTGATTAAACAGAGTCAGCATGGGTTTGTAACTAATAAGTCATGTCAGACTAACTTAATTTCCTTCTATGACGGTATCACTGATTGGGTGGATCAAGGAAATGCTGTAGATATAGTATATCTTGACTTCAGCAAAGCATTTGACAAAGTCTCTCATACAATCCTTATTGAAAAAATGACTAAGTATGGAATGGACAAGGCAACTGTTAGGTGGATTCATAACTGGCTTAGTGATCGGACACAAAGAGTGGTCGTAAATGGCTGCACATCCAGTTGGAAGAATGTCTCAAGTGGGGTACCACAGGGCTCTGTCCTGGGCCCTGTATTGTTCAACATCTTTATCAACGATTTAGATGACGGAATTGAGGGTAAACTGATTAAATTTGCTGATGACACAAAGCTAGGAGGGATAGCTAATACTAGAGAAGAGAGAGAGAGGATTCAAAAAGATTTAAATAAACTGGAGAAGTGGGCAGCAACTAACAGAATGGTTTTTAACAGGGAGAAATGCAAAGTACTACATCTGGGCAATAAAAATAAAAAAAGCATATACAGAATGGGAGGAATATGGCTAAGTGACAGCACATGTGAAAAAGACTTGGGTATACTAATAGATCACAGACTGAATATGAGTCAACAGTGTGATGCAGCAGCAAAAAAGGCAAATGCAATTCTAGGATGTATTAACAGAAGCATACAGTCTAGATCACGTGAAGTCATTATTTCCCTCTACTCCTCTTTGGTCAGACCTCATCTGGAATATTGTGTCCAGTTTTGGGCACCACATTTTAAAAAAGACATCAACAAACTGGAGCAAGTTCAGAAAAGAGCGACCAGAATGGTGACCGGTCTGCAAACCCTGTCTTATGAGGAAAGGTTGCAGGATTTGGGAATGTTTAGTTTGCAAAAGAGAAGACTGAGAGGAGACTTAATAGCTGTCTACAAATATCTAAAGGGCTGTCACATTGTAGAAGGATCATCTTTATTCTCATTTGCACAAGGAAAGACTAGAAGCAATGGGATGAAACTGAATGGGAGGAGACACATTAGATATTAGAAAAAACTTTTTGACAGTTAGAGTGATCAATGAGTGGAACAGGCTGCCACGAGAATTGGTGAGTTCTCCTTCAATGGAAGTCTTCAAACAGAGGCTGGACAGACATCTGACTGGGATGATTTAGCGAATCCTGCTTTGAGCAGGGGGTTGGACCAGATGGCCCAGGAGGTCCCTTCCAACTCTACGATTCTATGATTCTATGAGAATAAAGTTGATCCTTCTAAAATGTGACAGCCCTTTAGATATTTGTAGACAGCTATTAAGTCTCCTCTCAGTCTTCTCTTTTGCAAACTAAACAATCCCAAATCCTGCAACCTTTCCTCATAAGACAGGGTTTGCAGGCCGGTCACCATTCTGGTTGCTCTTTTCTGAACTTGCTCCAGTTTGTTGATGTCTTTTTTAAAATGTGGTGCCCAAAACTGGACACAATATTCCAGATGAGGTCTGACCAAAGAGGAGTAGAGGGAAATAATGACTTCACGTGATCTAGACTGTATGCTTCTGTTAATACATCCTAGAATTGCATTTGCCTTTTTTGCTGCTGCATCACACTGTTGACTCATATTCAGTCTGTGATCTATTAGTATACCCAAGTCTTTTTCACATGTGCTGTTCCTTAGCCCTATTCCTCCCATTCTGTATATGCTTTTTTCATTTTTATTGCCCAGATGTAGTACTTTGCATTTCTCCCTGTTAAAAACCATTCTGTTAGTTGCTGCCCACTTCTCCAGTTTATTTATATCTTTTTGAATCCTCTCTCTCTCTTCTCTAGTTTTAGCTATCCCTCCTAGCTTTGTGTCATCAGCAAATTTAATCAGTCTACACTCAATTCCTTCATCTAAATCGTTGATAAAGATGTTGAACAATACAGGCCCAGGACAGAGCCCTGTGGTACCCCACTTGAGACATTCTTCCAACTGGATGTGCAGCCATTTACGACCACTCTTTGGGTCCGATCACTAAGCCAGTTATGAATCCACCTAACAGTTGCCTTGTCCATTCCATACTTAGTCATTTTTTCAATAAGGATTGTATGAGATACTTTGTCAAATGCTTTGCTGAAGTCAAGATATACTATATCTACAGCATTTCCTTGATCCACCCAATCAGTGATTCCGTCATAGAAGGAAATTAAGTTAGTCTGACATGACTTATTAGTTACAAACCCATGCTGACTCTGTTTAATCACTTCATTCTTATCCAGGTACTGACATACATGTTGTTTAATAATTTGTTCAAAGATCTTTCCTGGTATAGAAGTCAGACTCACCAGCCTATAGTTGCCTGGGTCCACCTTCTTCCCCTTTTTAAAGATAGGAACAACATTTGCTCTTCTCCAGTCTTCTGGGACTTCTCCTGTTCTCCAAGAATTTTCAAAGATTATGGAGAGGGGTTCAAAAATTTCTTCTGCTATCTCCTTCCATACTCTGGGGTGTAATTCATCTGGACCTGGAGACTTGAATTCATTTAGGTTAGCTAAGTGTTTCCTCACTATCTTTCTGTTTATAGATATCCTGGATACTTCTATTCCCTTAATAGGACAGTGAAGAACAGTTGATGTTACATTTCCTTTCTGAGAGAAAACAGATGCAAAATAGGAATTTAAACGTTTGGCCTTCTCAACATCCTGTCTTACCATTTCATCATTTTCATCCTGTAAAAATCCTATAGCATCTTTGACTTTTCTTTTACTTTTGACATATCCCCAAAATCCTTTATTATTGCTTTTGACATCTCTTGCAAGCCTCAATTCATTGTCAGCTTTAGCTAATCTGATTTGTGCCCTGCAGGTTCTGCAGAAAGCATTATATTCTTTTTTAGATATGCCTCCCTCTTTCCATTTTCTAAACATTTTTTTCTTCCTTTTTAGCATGTGCTTAAGTTCTGTGTTCATCCATCCTGGCTTCCTTAAATGCTTCCTATTCTTCCCTCTTTTCGGAATTGTTAACAATTGTGCTTTGAGAATTTCATTTTTCAAGATTTCCCATCCTTCCTGGACATTTTTGTCTTTAAGGATGTCCAGCCATTGGATCCCTCCAATTCTCTTTCTGAATCCCTTAAAATCTGCCTTTCTGAAATCTAAACTTGACGTCTGAGTCTTCACAGGTATTCCTCCTCTAGTTATCCAAAATTCTAAAATAGCATGGTCGCTACCTCCTAGGGTCCCAGCCACTTTTACCTCCTCAACCATTTCCTCCCTGTTTATAAGGATTAGATCCAAGGTAGCAGTTCCCCTTGTTTTCTCCCCTACCTTTTGGAAGATAAAGTTGTCAGCAAGAGAGGATAAGAATTTCCTTGACCTGTTAGTTTTGCCTTAGAGAGATTCCCAACAAATGTCTGGATAGTTGAAATCTCCCATGACAACTATGTCATATTTTTTGGAGAACTTGGCCATTTGATGCATAAAGAGTTTATCCATATCTTCAGCTTACACAGGCGGCCTGTAGTAAATGCCTACAATGGTGTCCTTTCCATTGTTCTGTCCTTGTATTCTTACCCAAACAGTTTCCACAGAACTCCCAGTCTCTGAAGCTTCAATCTCTGTGCGGATATACGCGTTTCTAACATACAATGCGACACCTCCTCCTCGTTTATCAAGTCTGTTTCTTGCAAATAAGTTGTATCCTTCTAGTCTTGTATTCCAATCATGTGTATTGTCCCACCAAGTTTGAGTGATTCCAATGACATCATATTTCTTTTCCTGTGTTAGTAGCTCCAATTCTCCTTGTTTGTTGCCATGCTTTGTGCATTAGTATAGAAACATTTTAGTTTGTGATTGGTTTCTCTTTCTCCAATATTTTTATTAATTAGATTCTTTTGTCTTTGTTCTTCCTTTCCACTTCTAATAGCAGTGTTCTCAATAGCATTTGTCAGGTGTATGGCTTTTTCTGGTCTTTTGCTTCCCTTCCCATGTTGTTCTAGTTTAAAGCTCTCCTTACAAGTGTAGCAAGGTGACTTCCAAATACATGTTTTCCAGTCTTCGTAAGGTGCACCCCATTTCTAGCAAGTAGTCCATCGTAAAGGTAATTCACTCCATGATCCATAAATCCAAATAGTTGCTGACGGCACCATCGACGTCGCCAGTTGTTCACCTGCAGAATCTTATTCCACCTCCTTGTTCCATGGCAATCCACTGGGAGGATGGAAGAGAAGACAACCTGCACTCCCAGTTCTTTCACTTTCTTGCCTAAGTCTTCAAAGTCTCTGCAGATGGTTTCCAGGTCGTTTCTTGCGGTGTCATTTGTCCCCACGTGTAGTAGCAGGAATGGGTAGTCATCTGTAGGTCTGAAGAGTCCTGATATCCTGTCAGACACATCTTTTATTTTTGCACCTGGAAGACAGCACATTTCTCTTGAAGTTATATCCGGTCTGCAGATAGTGGCCTCTGTTCTTCTCAACAGGGAATCCCCCATGACCACCACTCTCCGTTTCTTCTTCACAACATTTTTCTTTCTCCATCCAGGAGGACTCTGAAGGCTATTTGTGTTGTTGAGATTTAGCTTCCAAATGCGACATGACATCCGCTCTCGATTTCAACCAATTTTGGGCTCAAAGAGTCAAACATTGCTTTTTCCCTTCCAAGCCCTGCAGTGCAACCAAACAGTGGTTTTCCCCCACATATGAGGTTAGCACCTTACTCAGGAGAAATTGATCAATTTTTGGGGTCCATTTTTTCCTGTATTCCTTGTAAAAATAAAAAAAAATTGAGTCTTAAGTAAAATTTTTTGTGAAAAAGGGTAATGTTTATTTTTTGCTTCCACATTGCTTCAGCTCCTGTGAAACACTTGAAGGGTTAATAAACTTCTTGAATGTGGTTTTCAGCACCTTATGGGGTGTAGTTTTTAGAATGGTGTCATTTTTATCGCTCAATCTTTGTTTATTAAACATAAAAAAGGAACAATCATACAGTCATAAACCGTAGAGAACATTACAAGTTATAGGCATACCGACAGTGCAACTTTTCAATTTCCTTAGCTCCGTCAACTTAGAGGAAGTGAACAACTATAGAATTATAATAAGAGTCCTGATAGAGTACTTTCACGATTTCACTCAATAGTCCACAACTTTTTGTAGCAGAACCATCTGTAGCCGGATACAGGACTCCACTATTGTTCCAATTGCATTTAAGGTATTTAGGAAGTCCTCCGTATCTGTTAAACTTATAAAATAAGGGAACAAACTAGAAGTGCTAGCGGAGCTATAAATAAGCCTCTCAGCCAAGTCCCTCAACCTGTATCAAAGGAAGAGGGTGCGAACCTTAATGTAAATCAGAAAAACAACTAAAACATCTTAACATCTGTATTTACCTATGGAGAACCAGATATTATATACAGCATACCAGGAAACATGATAAAGAAGAGTAGAGAGAATAGAAAAACAAGGGAGAGAGAGAAAGCAGGGGAAAAAAAGGGAAGAAGAAAAAAAAAAGGGGGGGGGACCCCTCTACAGCATACTGAGCGGGTTAATTTTTGTGAAGCAGATCTATGGGAGATGAGCAAAATCAAAAGGGAGTGGATTTAAGTCCCCTACTGATGAATTTACACTATCCAGATAGAGTTTGATTTAGGGGTGCCCTAAATGCTTCATTAAATCTTGGAGAATCAAGAAACAGGACCCATTGACTCCAGGTACAAAGGAATCCATCCCTGGCACTAGTCATCTCTGCAGTAAGGTCTTCCATCTTGTAAATCCGACCCATTTCTTCAAACCATTCAGTCAGTGAAGGACAATGGGGAGTCTTCCAATGTCTTGGAACGACCGCTCTAGCCGCCGGGAGGCAGAATCGGAGTATGTCCTGTTTTGGGGACTTAATGGAGCCCGGAAGTATTGATAATAGTGCTATAGTGGGTAGCTATCATCTGCCCACTGATTAACTGATAGATGTGAAACACTCCCTCCTAAAATGGCTGAATCTTTCCACAGCTCCACCAAATATGTAACATAGAGCCTCTCTCACTGTTACACCTCCAGCATTCATCAGGGACACAGGGGAAAGCAGAGTGTAGAATCACCGGGCAACAATACCAACGGGAAAAAAAATTGCAGTTCCTTTCCTAAGCTGCACAGGCAATTGACAAACTGTGAGACAGGATGCATGCCTTCTTCCATTCTGTCTCCAATATCTGCATTTTGAGATCTTCCTCCCATCTCTCAAAAAATCTTGGTTTAATTGTCTCATTCCCAGAGTTTAGTATGTTGTATAACTGGGAAATACAGTGAGCAGGCGGGGACTCCAAAGTAAACAACGCCTCAAATTTAGTTAAAGGGGCCCTAAGGCTGGAGTCACACATAGCGACTCACCAGCGATCCTGACGATATCAATGTATCAGGATCGCTGGTGAATCGCTATGTGATCACTGGTGAGCTGTCAAACAGACATCTTCACCAGCGATCAGCACAGCGTCGCTGTGCACATTAGTAACCAGCGCGCTGATGCATGAAGCTGGTAACTAACGTACACATCGGGTATCCAAGAGACGTGCGTCCTTAGATACCCGATGTGTATGTTTGTTACCAGCTCCCTGCATCAGCGCGCTGGTAACTAACGTACACATCGGGTATCTAAGGGACGCACGTCCCTTGGATACCTGATGTGTACATTAGTTACCAGCAGATCGCTGGTCTGCCGCCTGTCACACGCAGCGATGCGTGGTGGCCAGCGGGAGACCAGCGACCAAAAAAAAGTCCTGGCCTTTCCTGCATCGATCAGCGATACCGGCAGGGGGGCCGGTCGCTGATCGCTGTCACACACAGCGATCTCGCTGGTGAGATCGCTGTTGTGTCACAAAAATTGTGACTCAGCAGCGATCTCGCTAGCGAGATCGCTATGTGTGAAGGGGCCTTAAAGCTCCCTGTTTTCTCCCCAGTGGACAAATATGATTTTAATTGAGAGTATTGGAACCAAAGCGTTGTAGGTCCTGTGTTTGTCTGCGATTCTAAGGGCGTCAAATCTAGTTTTTTTCAAAATATGATAAAGACGTGGTTCATCACGTTCCCTCCAACCCAAGAATGTCTTTGCCTTCAATGCCGGGGGAAGTCCGGATTATGGAAAAGTGGCGTAAGGGGGCCTAGGCCTGAGGATATGTTGCCCGTCCTAACCTCTCTATCCCAGAACCTCAAGGTTGTTGCCAGCATACCTGTCTCAAGGCCAGTCATGTAGAATGGTGTCATTTTTGCGTATCTTCTATCACATAGACCTCTTAAAGTCACTTCAAATGTGATGTGGTCCCTAAAAAAATGATTTTGTAAATTTCGTCAAAAAAATTTGAAATCACTAGTAAGAACAAAGAAATGATGTTTCAAAAATTGTACTGATGTAAAGTAGACACATGGGAAATGTCATTTATTAACTATTTTGTGTGATACAACTCTCTGATTTAATGGCATAGAAATTAAAAGTTTGAAACTTGTGGAATTTTCAAAATTTTGGCCAAATTTCCTATTTTTTCACAAATAAACGCAAGTTATATCGAAGAAATTTTACCACTACTATGAAGAACATGTCACGAAAAAAGAACCTCAGAATCAACAGGATCCGTTGAAGTATTCCAGAGTTATTACCACATAAGTCAGTGGTCAGATTTAAAAAATAAGGCCCAGTCATTCACCTACAAATTGGCTTAGTCCTTAAGGGGTTAGGGGAAAAATAAAATCAAACCTAAAAGGGTCCTGTGTGAAAGAGTGATTGCCCCCTAAACCGAAAAACTGGTTGGGCGACCCTTAGCAGTAACAACTGCAATCAAGCATTTGCAATAACTGGCAAGGAGTCTTTTACAACGCTCTGGAGGAATTTTGGCCTATTTATCTTTACAGAAGTGTTGTAATACAGCAACACTGGAGGGTTTCCAAGCATGAATCACCTTTTTGAGGTCATGCTAGAGCATCTCAATCGGATTAAGGGCAGGACTTTGACTAGGCCACTACAAGCCATTCAGAGATGGGTTTGCTGGTGTGTGTTGGATCCTGCTGCATAACCCAAGTGCACTTCAGCTTGAGGTTCATGAACAGAAGGCCGGATTCTCTCCTTCAGGATTTTTTCTTAGACAGCAGAATTCATGGCTCCATTTACCACAGCAAGTCTTGCAAGCCCTGAAGCAGAAAAAAAGCCCCAGACCTTAACACTATCACCACCTTATTTTACTGTTGTTATGATGTTCCTTTTCTGAAGTGCTGTGTTACTTCTACGCCAGATGTAGTGGAACCTACACCTTCCAAAAAGTTCAACTTTTGTCTCGTCAGTCCACAGAGTATTCTCCCAAATGCTCAGCAGTGGTTTTCATCTTGGAACTCTGCCATGCAGGCCATTTTTGCCTAGTCTTTTTCTTATAGTGGAGTCATGAACACAGACCTATAGTGGAGTCATGAACACAGACATTATCTGAGGCAAAGTGAGGCCTGCAATTCTATACATATTTGTGCAAAAAAGTTTGCCCCCTCAAACAAATTTAAATATTAGAATATATATATATAGTCACAAAGTCACTGGTAAAGTGGTGGAGGGGAGATATACAGTGACATAAGTGTATGGACTGTGTACAGCATTTTTGTTTTCTTTGTTGTTTTCCTGTTTTTGCCTGAAGGGCTGTCCTTTACTTTCCCCTTCTTGTTGGCTAATGTCGCCATATAATAAACCAACCAAAGATTTAAACACATTCGCCCGTCACTAGTAATTATCCTTTCGGCCTAACATATTTTCAGTTAGACTAGAGACATAACCATCACTGACTCTAGCATAGCAATATATGATGATCTGCTCATTAGGATTAGTAGCAAAAGTAATTTTTTTTAGTTTCTATCATAAAACCTATTTGCTGTTCATATGCTTAGTGTTTTAAACAAGTATACGATTTGTACACTTCTGGTCACATATCAATTAGAGACATCCACATGTCTGGGTGGCAAGTGACTACATGTATGCAAATCACATATTTGCGGTCATATGCCCGTGCACTCACAGCAGCGGATAATCCTGACCGTACACAGTGTACAAGCTGTGGCGAATCACAAGTCTACAATCTCATTTGCACATGGAAACACAAGAACCAATGGAATGAAACTGAAAGGGAGTAGATAAAGATAAGATATTAGAAAAAACTTTTTTGATGGTGAGGATGGAACAGGCTGGCACAAGAGGTGGTGAGTTCTCCTTCCAAGGAAGTCTTCAAACAGAGGCTGGACAGACATCTGTCTTAGATGGTTTAGTGAATCCTGCATTAATCAGGGGGTTGGACATGATGACCCTGGAGGTATCTTCCAACACTACCGTTCTATGATTCTATAGTGTAACTACAGACTTGAATTCCAAACCTAGACAACCCATTTAAAAACAGTGGGCTAAAATCCCTTCAATACGACGTGAAAGACTGAAAAAGTCATACAGAAAATGATTTCTTCACGTTATTGCTGCTAATGTTGGCTCTACAAGCTATTGATTCATGGGGTGAACTTAATTTTTTTAAACACTTGTACATTTTGTCCTAGTGTTGTTAAATAGGCAATGACAATGACATGGAGCAATTTGTCTTGTGTTGTTGTTCATTTGAGGATGCATTTACCCAAGTTTTTCTTTTTTTATTATGGCATAATACATAACGCCTTAGAAATCAAAAGAGGGTGAACTTTTTTTTCTCATGAATGTATATAAGGGTGTTTTTGACACCTTTGATTATCAAGACTTAATCTTTTACGTGGAAGGTCCATGAAAAAGAAAATGGATGTAATTATTGCTGGGATCCTGTGACTTCTCCTTCATCCAGCACTTCCCAGATGACTTCTGATTAGCTTATCACATGCCGACTGATAACTTCTTTTTTTCTCATATTAAAGGGAACCTGTCACCTCTTTTGTCACCTGTCACTACCTTTCAGGGCTTATCTAAAGCATTCTATAATGCTGTTGATAAGCCCCCGATCCAACCTGAAAGATAAGAAAAATACATTTTATTATACTCACCCGGGGGGGCAGTCCGATGTGGTCCGGTCCGATGGGTGTCGCAGGTCCGCGTCTGGCGCCTCCCATCTTAAGATCGCCGCCCCCCTGCTTGTTTCATGGCTCCCTGGCATTGCGCTCCTGCGTAGGCCCACTTCTCTGCCCTGTTGAGGGTAGAGTAAAGTGCTGTAGTGCGCAGGCACCGGGAAAAGTCAGAGAGGCCCAGCACCTGCGTACTGCCCTCAAAAAGGCAGAGAAGTACACCTGCGCAGAAGCACGATGCTGGAGAGCAACGAAGCAAGCAGGAGGGTGGCGTTGCAAGAAGATGGGAGGTGCCGGACCCGGACCTGTGACACCCATCGGACCAGACTGCACCCCCTGGGTGAGTATAATAAAACCTATTTTTCTTATCTTGCTGGTCGGATCGGTGGCTTATCTACAGCATTATATAATGCTGTATATAGGCCCTGAAAGGCAGTGGCCGCATCTTATAGCAGCCAAAACTGCTGACAGGTTCCCTTTAAAATAGATAGTTTACACAGGGACATGTTTACAAAGATTTTACTAAGCAATTTAGCATCCTGACGACAGTTTAAACACTAAACCTCTAGTGACAAATTCACGTCAAACAATGGGGCTTCATTGTTAAAATATAATGAGTGTCAAGTGTCAAAGTTGCCCGGAGGGGCAGGAGTATTCGGATGCGCAATAATCTAGAATAGTTACAAAGTTACATGCTTTACTTGTTCTATATAGCTAGTAAAATGTTGCCAGTAGCTGTGGCTACACATTTGATGGTGTGAAGAAGCATCATCTAGAGAGCTTGATTAATTCAACTTCATTTGACTGACCTTTTTTGAGAAAGTTTGTCCTTCCAGATAATTGCACAGACATGACGACAAACTTAATGTTGCATTGGTAGATTTTTATGTTCACATAAAGACATAGAGCCAGCTCACCGACTTCCAAAGGGAGCACGGAACACCATCCTGCAGTGGTCGATCCAATGAAGAAAATTGAAAAAAATCCAGCTCCACGAAAAGATATGATTTCCAATTTTATTCCAACATGGATATAAAACAATTCAGCTCCAGGACTGAATCAGCTCAAACAGGAGAGACATAAGCGACGTGTTTCGATCGCTACATGCGATCTTTATCAAAGCTAACATATCAAAAACACAAAGAGGTTCCTTTTTAAACCTCTTTGTGATTTTGATATGTTAGCTTTGATAAAGATCGCATGTAGCGATTGAAACGCGTCACTTATGTCTCTCCTGTTTGAGCTGATGCAGTCCTGGAGCTGAATTGTTTTATATCCATGTTGGAATAAAATTGGAAATCATATCTTTTCGTGGAGCTGGATTTTTTTCTATTTTCTTCATTAGATTTTTATGTTGAAACAATGGCAATCAAAGGTAGAAACATTTTTGAGGTTACATAGTCATACTTATAAGTATCCATCCCATTTTCACCAATCTGTAAACCCCGTGCAATTTTAGATCAAGGTGAAATAGCACATGGAAATTAGAAGCTAGTAATACATTCAGCATGTGGTCTAAAGTCCTTGGAGGAAACAAAAATTTGATTCATGGCTGTTCTCATTCCAGTCCTTCTGTTTCTAATATACGTATTGAAAACCATACATGAAATCCAAATACTATTATAACTTTCCTGCTGAAGTCAAACTATTTTAAGGATATGCCAAATCTAAAGGTCTAGCGTTTTATGCTTGTCGTTAAGTGGTTTACCAGGTTTAGACTGAGCATCTCCCTCTGTGGATACTAAAAAAGTTCTGCAGAGTTCACACAGCAAATCTTCATTACTCTGTTGCCCAAAACTCAGAAATCTACAATATACTATATGTGATTGCTTTATACTAAGGTAAGGTAACTACAAAAGCTGGGAATCACAAGGTCCAATAGCTCCCAACTAGCAATGGTGAAGACCTTCATGTTATACAAGTTATATGCATAATTAACCTAATAGTCATGTTCACAGTACCATTAGGTTATAAGGCTTTGTGGTAATGTGTAGTACCGCTGAAACGACAGTATACAATATGTCACTTAAATTCTAGTTAATAATATGAGCTCAGGATTGTAGTCCATAAACCTTATCATTAAACCTGCAATACTAATAGACAAAAGCTTTTGTTGTCCTAGCCAAGATTAAAAGCTTTGATGTAAAGGTGCAAATCCGTCAATATTAAAGAGTTTCTGGATATACTACAGTATTCTGGAAAGATGAAGGTTTTAGCTCACCAGAAGATGCTTGGTTGGAGTTCGTTCTCCATCCTCTCCTCGAAAGTAACCGGCGCATGGTAGAAGACATGCTGCGATGGAATTGTGTGACCCTGGATGAGAACCTAGTGCCATGACCTTCGCTCCTCTCTCTTAATCTATGCAATGACATGAGTGTTTTTTGGGGATTACAAGGTCATGCTATCATGAATTCAAAAGCTTTTAGGATGAATCTGTTCCCAAGTGCATAAGAAAACCAATCTGATCAATTGAAGCTGTAGAAAAATATTTTTATCTTCAGGCATGCAAATTCATTCTCTGAAGATTTCCACAAAGTTACAAAAATATGAGTAGTTTCAGCTTGATTAGATAAACATAAAAAAAATCCATTGTGATGAGGATTCAGGTTTAGGCAATCTTCAGTGTCCCAAATGTCTTCATCAGTCATGGCATTAAGGTGCTGGGTGGAGGTAACCCTACAAGAACAGTAGGTGCCAGAGAACTCAAGGCACAGATCAACGAGTCAGAAGTCCACTATTCATCAGCTCGCTCTTAGTGTAACACCATTGTTCCTCTCCTGTTACTGAAGGCTATAACACAATCTAAAAAAAAAATCTATGAGGCAACAAAACCTCAGAGGTATACACTAACTTTTCCGATACCGATCGTTTCCATAAACCTCTGCAGAAAGAAAAGCTTTTGCTCAGCTTCTAGATGTATTTTGTAAGATACTGTGAAAAGACAGAAGGGGGAAGTAACTGTAAAAAAAAAGTTCCCAAGGAGCTTCCAGAAAACAGCTACGCCTGGAAGGAAGGGGGGGAAATGGTTCTCCCTGTGCTAAAACATCACAAGGAAGACTACTACTGCTTTGTTTTAGGAAAGACAAAGGGGAAAATGACTGCTTCTGATTTACTTGGCAAGCGCAGCCATTTCCACTGTCCCGGGCAGCCATGCCCAGCACAATCAGGGGTCTAATTAAAAACAACGTACTCCGCCAAGACAGCGAGGCTGTAACCTGGCCGGTTGAATGAACTGGTTAACAGGTTTCCATTGAAGACACCTGCCTAATCCCTACAGAGCCTATTACAAGTGACACTCCATATCCTAGGTGATGGTTACAGAAATAGACC